>NC_088643.1:70477479-70597479 GCF_964019385.1 Sycon ciliatum
GTGGTGCTGCTCCTGTTTCTTTTGCTGCTGCTGCTGCTGCTCCTGCTGCGAACCAACCTGACAAGGAGCTCGCTGTGCCAATGCATCTAGTGGTGCACCCACAGCTTCCCGCTGCTGCTGCCGTGTGCAAGTTTGTAGAGGAGATTGAACGGATCCACATTGCTTTGGTTTGCATATTCGAGGACCTTCCACTTCCTGAGATGATTCCGACAGGCTCGGTGATGCCATGAATATCTCTCGTGTGATGAGCTGCTGCACTGGTGAAGAGTTTGCCTTGGGACATAAACATGACATCACACACAGCCACAGATTAGTGTCTTGTGCAGAGTAGTGTTTTAAAAACATCACACTGTGCACTTTTAAAATTAACTTACATCCACTGAGTGCAGTGAAACGACTGCGGTACTGTGTTTGTGAAATGTTACGTATGCTACCCAACCTCTACTGTCACTGAATAGTTCCCATGCCAAAGCGTTGCGCAGCACAGCTCCTACAGAAATGTCCTCAGATCTACCATGGCAACCTAGTTTTAAACTACCTAGCAATTGCATTTGAAAGCTAAGTATCTATGCAGTCGGAGCTGAATGTCCAGCAGTGCATATTTTTAAAACTCTCGTTGACAATGATAACTGGAGCATACGCTTAGAAAGCCCAGGCTACCAAGCAGTTTGATGAACCCAAGGTGGCATTAGCACCTAGCATGTGCATACTCACAGCGGCTTCTGCATGCGCGTCATTGAATCCTGAGCGAAGCGTGCAGCCGGATTCTGACGGTGCTGTGTGCTGAAGATTTGCCATGTCTAACTCTTCGTTGGCCATTTTCAGGCTGGTGGCTATCAAACCGGTATCCATAGGCAACTCCTCTGCCTGAACTTCTTGAGCTGCATCATTGCTTCCACATAGCACACTTGTGTTTGTGGCATTTCCTGGCATTTCCAAGACGCTTTCTACTATGTCTGTAGTATTCGACGGCTGATGTGATGGCTTGCTGGGAATTGCTGTTGTTGCCATGTTGTGATCTGTGCTATCCACATTAGTAGATGCACTCTGGTCCGTATGAACCAATCTATGTGTAGGTGATTCATCAGAGAGCTGCAGCAGCTTTGATTGGTCACTGGCTGTCACATGCCTGGCACACTCCTCTTTCAAAGTCTCTGTATGCTCTTCTAGTGCCTTTATCTGATCCATGAGCCTCTTTTCCATTTCCTTGGCCATTCGACATGATGACTCCAGGTTGCTGCATGTTTGTTGCAAGTCATCACATCTATTGTGTTCTGAATCCAGTCTCGACTGCAGTTCCAACTTTGCTGACTCCAGGTCAAGAATCTGTCAATAAACCGCAATAATCGGGCACACCACATTATATGCTCAGCTAAGTTGTCTGTCCAGATTTTCATTTCCATTTAGTCACATTACTATGATTAAATCAGGCAGTGCTAAGAGCCTAAGACCGTACAGGCCTAATACGATGGGCACCGAAGATATACACTCACGGTCACATCATTGTGCCATTGTCCATTACGTCACTTTTTTCACGTATTTGTACTGTGGTATTCCTGCCCAAAGGAAATCTGCCTTGCCCTGACTGTGAAGGATAGATGCAGAAATGTTCGACACTAGGGCACCATTCCCTGCATGTTAATTCACAATGGAGTTTCAGCACAGTCATATATTGCGGCAGTGGTGTCGGCGGCGGCGGATTCAGAATGCCTAGCCTTACCTTACCTTTTTCCACGTGTGGTTCAAATTCAATAGACTCTTCCCAGTAGTTGAGCGACAATGAAAGTAAGTGGCATACCGTAAAAGTCCGTAAATAAGTACGTATTTACTTTCGAATTTAGTGACCACACCCGTACTAAGTTTCGGGCGGGTACTGACTTTCGGGCACGAACTAACTTTCGGACCTGACTTGTGTGTAGTGGAGAAGTCATTTTCATGTCGATGTACATGCTACATGCAGCATGTGCGCATCGTACCGGTACTTATTTCGGGCAGTATGTTTATCGGGCTTGACTTGACTTCTACAGACAGAGCCAAAAGAATGAAGGGGGTATTTCTTTCGGGCAGGTACTTATTTACGGACTTTTACGGTAGTCCCTGCTCACCTTGTCCTTTAGTTCTTGTTCATGTTCTTGAGCCACTGCTTGAAGATGTTCTAACTCTGCGATAGAGGCATTGGATGTGTGTAGCTTGTCAAGCGCCTCCTCCGATGAACTCCGCTCCTTATCGGCCTTTTCTTGATGTCGCTCGACCAGCGTGTGACTTTCAGACAGCAATCCAATCAACCGCTGCAGAAACATGAAGCATGATTTGTACTGTGGTATCCCGGCCCAAAGGAAATCTGCCTTGCCCTGACTGTGAAGGATAGATGCAGAAATGTTCGACACTAGGGCACAATTCCCAGCATGTTAATTCACGATGGAGTTTCAACACAGTCATATCTTGCGGCGGCGGTGGCAGATTCAGAATGCCTAACCTTACCTTGCTTTCCAGTTGACTCTGTTCTAGTTGCTCCACAAGTTGCTTCCTCAAGGCCATTTCCTAGGAAGATGGAAACATGGGGAACCAAGGGTTAGATGCACGGGGCATATTTCGAAATGCCTGTAAAGTTCTGAATGACTGCCTTCTTCACAGTACTTCATGTCAACCGGACAGGCACCACATATCCCGATTGAGTTCAAGCACTCACCTTTTGATATTGTCCGGTTAGCTTTCCCATTTCAAGAGCTGACGCTGCAGTGTCACTGGAAGCCACCGCGAACTCGGAACGCAAGGCTGCCATGTCTTGAGTAGCGTTGGCCAAGTCCTGTTGCGCTTTGCCAAGGCGAGTTCTCTCTTGCTCATTGACTAACATCAACTGCTCTTGTCTCTTCTCCACAATTTGCACTGTACAAAAGGAGAGAACACATATGTACCATGAAGCAAACACTAAGTATTGCTCCGTGATCTTGGTGCACTTCCTAGGAATTTGCGCGGCAGTGAATATACAGTCAGTAGAGCAATACACGCTCAGTTGTATTGACCTGTTGATTTACATTGGGATTTATGACCGCTAAATATGATGGCTGCATTTAGTAGGATTGTTGCTTCATGCATATGGCGCTACATGCATAATTATGATGCTCCAAATGAGTGTGAACTGACTGCAATGAAGCATGCACTAGCCACTATGAAGTATGTACTATAGCTGCTATGAAGTGTGAGCTAGCCATTATATTGCTTGACTGGCCACTACGAATCTTGCATACTATTGTCTTTCAGCTGGTCAAGCAGCATAGATGCATCTTGAGCCTGTTTGACCATGTTGCTCGCTTTCTGTTCTAAAGCGGCCACTCTTGACAGGATAGTGTTGTTTGCTGCTTGGTCCTGCTGGACTTGAAAGGCCTGGACGAAAAAATAAACAATACAGAAACAGGGAGTCGGGAGGTATTTTGGGATAGCATGGTCTGACATCGGACGTAATTCCCGGGGACCCTTCCGAGAAAGGTTTCGGAATGTATTGTAGAGCTAAAATTAAAACCATTGCGTTTTATTACTGCACGGGAGTACTGGGGCAAACAAGTGGTACAGTAAATATGATAATGACTGTAGCATGTCTAACGCTCTGAGAGAATAAATGCCTCCAGCTGTAGTGTATAATTGATAAAGCTATGCCAGTTTTCCAGCTCGCTAGGATCAAGCGAATCCTGGACTATCTGAGGCTGGGTACAGCAGATGAGTCATAAAAAAAGGTTCCAAAACTTGATCGAGGCTGCTGCACTTTCAAAAATAGTGTTGTAGTACGTTATTTTGTGTACGTCGTGTGTACGTCATGTTGGTGCATGCGCGTGTTGCTGTGGTATGAAAAGCAGTCTTCGTCTTGAGTTCATGATGTCTTCGTCTTGAGTTCGTCATGTCTAGTTGTGTTTCGTCGTCGTGTCAAACAGTCTTCTAAATGTAGTTATCGTCGTCCCTTTGTACAAGTGTGGAGATGGCACGGGACTGGGAGCAGGGAGAGAAAGGCAGTTACAACATTGGTGGCAGCGGTAATGGAAATTTGTAAATCTCAACTTCTGGATTCGTCCTGCGTGGCCTTCGCTCCCAGTTTCCGATGTCATCTCCAGTCGTCCTATCGTCACAGTTTTGTCCGTCTTGAAGAAGTTCGTCCGTCGTCCTCGTCCTTCATCATTCGTCTCTCCCGTCTCTTGGCAGTCGTCGTCACTGGTGGTCCCGGACACGACGTAAAACTGTGCCCAGAAGAAAAACTGAAACAGAAAAAAAGATGGATGGAAGGTGAAGGCTGCAGTGTGAGGATGTGGACGCTGAGCAGCGCTCCTTGAGATGGCGGACGACATGGCAGACGGCGTGAGGAGTTTCGTTGGTGAGAGGGTACGTGTGCTGTTGTGAACGTGATGAGAATGTGAGTTTTGTATTTTCTGTTCTCCCAACATTTTGTTCTTTATTATTTGCTCTCCTCGAGGGTAAAGAGGCGCCCGCACAGCGCGTGTGTTCTGTTCGTTTTTTGATTTGCTCTTCTATAAGGATAACTAGAGGCCCCCACAGAGCCAGTGGATTCTGTTCTTTTTGTTATTCTTATGATTTGTGCTCTCACATTTTAGAATATTAGCGTGATCGTGAGGTGGTGTGTTGAGTAAAGCATTAGTTAGAGTTTTGAGGTTATCAGTTCCCACACGTGTGACAGCGATCGTGGCTGGTGTTCTGGGTGGGCGGACAGAGTTTTTTTTGAATGATCTACAGTGCAGGCAGAGATATTTTATTTCTGGGTGTGACTGGTGTGGTATGATTGAGTGATTTGTGTGATCTTTTCCTCTTTTTACTCTGTTTTATTATTAGAATCGAGGACGATTCTACTCTTGGGAGGGAGTTATGTTGTAGTACGTTATTTTGTGTACGTCGTGTGTACGCCATGTTGGTGCATGCGCGTGTTGCTGTGGTATGAAAAGCAGTCTTCGTCTTGAGTTCATGATGTCTTCGTCTTGAGTTCGTCATGTCTAGTTGTGTTTCGTCGTCGTGTCAATAAACAGTCTTCTAAATGTAGTTATCGTCGTCCCTTTGTACAAGTGTGGAGATGGCACGGGACTGGGAGCAGGGAGAGAAAGGCAGTTACAACAATAGCATATCATTTGTGACAGATCATACCAAGTTCTTACATTTAGTCTCTAAAGTTATAATGGGATTGGGAAGTGATTGCAATTAGGCAATTTGAACCGCTGGAAGGTTGCCACTTACCTGGTCACTGAGCTTCTTTTCAAGTCCATAGTTTGACAGCTGTTGTAAACAACAATCAAGAAGTAGAACTGGAATAGTATGAGTCTGTGACAAGTTTTCAAACTGAATTGGACCCCGGCATGATAATATTATGATTCCAGCACTAAACCTGTGCTGACACCGAGTGTGTAAGTGAGAGGACACAGGCCATAGCTAGGCCAATAGCAAGATAATCTTTACCTGTGTTGTTCGCAGCTCCTCCTTCGTTGCCTCCAGCTGCCGCTCAAGGTAGTGGCATTGTGATGCGATCTTTTCCTGCAATACGTTCAGATATGTTCCATCCACAGCATGAGAAACCTGTTACCGGTAAAAGCTTTTTTAATTAAATACCAGGAAAAGTGAAACCTCACTACATGCATCGCGTAGCTCCAACTGCCGTACATGTACATGTCACGGTATGATATAGCCAAGGAGGTGCTGTCTCAGTATCTGCAGAGGTAGGATGACTCAGGTATGGTACAATGTCGGGTGACCGTCAAAAGAGTACTGTAGCCCACAGGATGATATTTCCAAGTCACCATACCATACACTAAAAGTTGTAGAGCAATCCTAGTGTAGGTCAGGTCTGCATGTAATCAGCACAGTCACAGCGTTCTTAGATCAGCATCAGCTACATTACTGTCAGATACGTTCCTCGGAGTACACAGCGCAATAAGCGGCACAAGTGCACATGCGGTCAGCCCTGTGAGTGATCCATACCCAAAGCCTCGGTCACTTTCACGAGGTCAGCTGAAGACCCATGACTATGTTGCTCTATAACTTGTCCAGGCTGAGTAAAAAAGGCCAATGTATGAAAAAGAGAACTGAACTCTGATGGTGCTTTGTGATGAATGACTTGTTGTGTGTCCACCTGAATCCACTACCACTGTCCACCAGTCAAGTTCAACGGAAGTCCTGAAAGTACTACTGTGACAGTGCATACCTTGTCAGCTTCCACGGCTTGAACTTGCTCATCATTCTGTATGTAGACATTCAAAGCAAACACACAATATTATCGTCAGACAAATCCAATGGGCTTCTCTCATAGAATTGTATAGTGATGACCCAGGGTGCATCCTACCTGCCTGCGTGTTTCTTTATCTCTTCCTTCCTGACGTGCAGTGACCGCCTTCAACTGACCGGTGGTATCCTCCTGGAGATGGCAAGGTAAGATGATGCATCATGCTACAGATGAATCAGTTGTGTCACAAGCACAATTTATTGGCAATTTTTTTCTCGTCGGCATCCTCAGCTATGCCCATCGGCGCAAGTTAATTCAGAAGCAAGTGTGTACATTCTCTCACACTCACTAACCAATTGTTTCTTTAGCTCCTGCTTTTCCGCTCTCATCTGCACCAGTCGATTTTCCGAATCTCTGTACACAGTCTGAACAAGAACAATGGCTAGATGTGAACGCTTGGAGTGACCCCGAGTCCAAGTGTGCAACCAAGGCTAAGGTGAACCTTATCGGGATTGGAAGTGAAGTTGGGAGCAAGGAAGAGGAGAAGGAGGCGGAAGGGGAGGAGGAGGAGGAGGAGGAGGGGGAGGGGAGGACAATGACAAGAAGGAGGAAGAGAAGGAAGAAGAAGCCCTGGCATAGATATACAATGTGCATGTAACAAGAAAAAGAGGACGAAGATTTGCATTGTAACTCTGAATTTCACGCACAAGGCGATCATCCTCTTCTTGTTGGAAGTAGCTTTGCCCTTGGCCGGCTTGGGCATCGAGCACTCTACTGGACTGCCTGGAACCTTTCCGTTTTATAATGTACATGTATGTGGGCTGATGCAGGTGCCCTCATTGACTCGTACCATACAATCAAATGTGTATTGTGACAAAAGGGGTTCATGCTGCGTCCAGCCAGCCGCTGTACAGTCTTAGTCTCCTTATCATTGCCTTACTTTTATCATTTCCAAGTTGGGTACCGGTATTTGAATAGCAACTTCCAACACACACAGCTGCACCAAGTCCTTGGCTACACAAAAATCGATTTGAATGTAGCGATCGCAATCAATAAGACAAGCTGAATAGACATTTGTGTAGAGTAGAACCCGGGTTAGGGATCCACCTAACTCTGCGCGGACATAGCTGGACTCAGTTGTACAGGGATGGGCAAAAAGGTGTGCAAAACGACTTTTTGTGAGTAGATGGACCCCGGAAAAAATAGTTTGGAGCGAAAAAAATTACGGCTTCCTCGGAAACCGACGGGGACCCCCTTGGGCCGGAAATTAAATCCCGGTTTAAGGATCACCTGCACAATGTACATGCCAAGTGCCCCCCCCCCCCCCGGGCTCCGAAGGATCGCCCGCACAATGTACGTGCCAAGTGCCCCCCCCCCCCCCCCGGCTCCGATCCCTAATCCGGTGTGACCCTTAACCCGGGTTCTACTCTAGACTTTATTCATATCATGCAGTATCCTCGCCGTTTATTTGAATGTAGTAAAATCATCATTTCTCCGATGTTAAAAATAAAATCTCGAATGTTGAGCCAATAGTGATATGTAAAGAGAAAAGAACATATAAGTTACTGGTTATGACTAACAGTCCACCAAGGTAACGACTCTACTAACGAGATAATAATTATGCAGTCAAATAGTGCGACAACAAGGCACACAACTGACAAGGATATTGAGATATTCGTCGACCTGACACCTCATTCCTCATTGGAACTTTCCACACCTGAGCCTTCAAAGTTGGAAGGTTGTTGGTTTGCGCTTCATAGATGCATTGGAACTAGGTGTCAGGTCATCGAATGTCTCAATGTCCTTGTCAGTTTTGTGCCTTGTTGTCACACTATCTGACTGTATATTATCTCGTTACCTTGGTGGACTGATAGTCATAACTAGTACTAGTAACTTATAGGTCCTTTTCTCTCTGATGTTTGTTTGCTATTTGTATCTTTGGCAAGACCCAAAAGCTACAAGTTATATGTACGCACCCTGAAGTACTTTAGTTCCTCAATCAACTGTGAAAAAATCCAGAGTCACACGCATGCACGCACACACGCATGCATACACGTACGCATGCAACATATGCATGCATCCACGCACACATACACACACGCACACACACACACACACACACACACGTGCACGCACACACACACACACACACACACACACACACACACACACACACACAAAGATTGGGATGTATACTATCAAACAAGCATCGACTTGTCTTTACCATAATAATGAGTCCTTGCCTGTAAGTAACTTCATGTGGCATGTAAACCTTTCCTGCTGCTGACCAGTGGAATCCACTTCCAACACAGCTTTATCCCTAAATTGATGTTGTACTTCAAGTACTACCTGACACAGAAGACATACTCGGCGACAACTAACTTGCTAACACTCTGCGTAGTACAGTATACATATATGACTGTACTACACAGTAACACACAGCCTGTACACTCAATTGGACGTACCTGGAATAAGCTACTTCCGAATGCCGGTAGATCCACTCGGCCATGCTGGGACGTCTCATTGGATATGGTCTCCACATCTTGCTCAGGGTTGCCCGGTGTGTTTACCGTTTGCTCAGGGAGGGATGATGAATCAGCGCAGTCTCCAGGTGAAGATGACTCTGATGCTATGCATTCATCAATGATGAAATTGCCCAGCTCCTTCACATCTGCTTCATGTGTATGTTCCTCGAGCACTTTGTCAAGAATGTACTTGTTAGTCGGTTCTAGAAGCAAAGTATCTGTATGGCTGTCATCGTCAATCTCCTAATGTTAGAAGGAACATGGAATTACCAATACAAGCACACGTGTGTAACAGTCTTTCCCAGGTTTGTCAGATTTTGGTCATCGCAATTCTGAATGCAGATTTTTAAAACAAGCCTGGGTGTGAATGAGTACGGAAACAGAACGAGAGGGAGAGAAAATGGGAGGTGGTAAATTAGCTGGGATTATGCCTTGGCAGATAATGCTCGAAAATAGGCAGATTTTTCTCGAAAAGCAGTGAAATTGGCAGAACCATACGGCGCTTTTGGTGGACAATCAGTCCCCAAATCCTGCTCCTCTTCTATATCCAATTATGTATACTATACCAAAAGCATGAAACATACCAGAAACCCTTCTTTTATGGTCTGCAAACTCCAACCAGCACTTTGGCGGTCAGAGCACTGACAAAATAGCAAAAACCAAACTGAATACACTATAACTATAAGGGGCGTTGTCACACACATACTAGTGACAACGCCCCTTATAGTTATAGTGTATTCAGTTCGGTTTTTGCACTGCGATGTTCCTGGCGGGTTGTGCCAGCGTTGTGCAGCAAGAGTGCTGTGGTTTTTCAGGTCCTATTTGGAGGACAGTTCTTTCCCCTTTTGACCCCGTGAGATCGTGTGAACCTGGTGTGCTTCTACTTTATGATTTGTTTGTCAGTTCATTCTTCTGTCTATTCCAAACGTTATCATTTCCGATATTATTTGCCATACTCCGGTTGACGCTCTCCCAGTAATTCGCGATCTACTACAGTCGTCCCTCTCTAATCCAGCACTTTATAATCCAGCACCCTCGATAAACCAGCACAATTTTCAGTAGCCAAAAAGTCCTCTTCATGCACATTGCAGCAGTAAATCAGATTTGTTAATCCAGCACCCTCCCTAATCCAGCAGATCTTCAGTGGCACAAATGGTGCCGGATTGTAGAGGGACCACTGTATAATGTTCACGACTCCATACCTGTATTATATTATGCAAGTCATCCATTCTGCCTATCTCTTATCGTCGAGTTTATTCCGACGCGACCATGCATGTCGCCAGTTTTTTTCTTCTAAATAGCAGCCAGTTGTTGATGTCCAGCTATCACCTACATGTAGTATTCGAATCACGAGGACGTGATTGTATTTGTGAGGGGAGGTGTAGCGTTGGCACGCTGGTGACTTCAAAGCGTATAGCGTTTAGTGTTTAGAGTATAGCATATCCCCGTACTGTATCCCCGTACATTAGCGTACGGAGTCTGCCTTTGTATCAAAGCTGCTGCTCACGATTCTTTTATAGCCAGTTAGTTAATTTAGTTGCCAATCAGTTAATTTCGTTGCCAGTACATTTCAATTGCCAATTACAGTGTGTTCACTGAGACCCTTGTGCGTTCTTGCCTCCGAGAGACTGCGGCCCGCTACACTGGTCACTGAAATCCGATCAGGCGAGTGAACGCCACGCTGGGTGCTTTGCAGCCCCAGACATACGAGCACTAGAATGTGAACTGGTGCAGGGCGCAAACTTAATTCGCGCAATCGGATTTCATTGACTACAGTGGTGTACATGTGCATGTGTATTACCAGGGGCGTAGCAGCCGCTCCGGCCAGTCCGGCTTTGCCCGGACCACTTTTTCGCCCGACCACGACCACCGTAGTAAAACAATGCCAAAAAGCCCCGAATGCAAGATTTTGCACCCTAATTTCAAAAAAAATACGGGGCACATCCCCCCGGACCCCCCCCCCCCCCCCTGGCCGGACCACCGCCAGCGGCGGTGCTACGCGCCTGATTACTGGTAAGCCTTGCTTTGATAGCCTTGTGCTATGCTGTCCTCATCAAGCATGTATATGTACTACGCTGTGACCCACATCAGTGGAGAGGTTAAGGGGGCACATCACCCAAAAATTCGCTGAAAAATCGAATTTGTAAATTCATATTGAGTGCTACGTCAGTTGAAAGAGCATGAATAGCTGCAAATTCTCTGAAAACTGTGTCCCTATCTGACCAGCCGTTCAAGAGTTATGGCCGAAAATGTGCCCTTGCAAGGAAAGATTTTTTTGTTGCATGCTGTCATTTGTTGGCAGCACTGTATTTGAATGTGAGCAGACCGTGCGCAACTTGTCGTATTATGGAAACACGCGAAAGTGTGCAGAATTTTGCCCCAAGTCCAAAAAAGTCCAAAAAATCACGTTAAAAAACCACGTATTGGGCTGCACGGCGGCGGGCGAAGCCCGCCGCCGTGCAGCAGGACTTTTGCCAGCACCCTCGTGACGTTGCAGATATGTGGCTTGATTATTGTAGTTGACGTTGATTTAGTGACTTTGGCAAGTTTGAGTCGTGTCAAGAAGTCAGGTAGGATTCAGTGCTAGGCAGTAGTGAAACGTGAGTGGCAGTCTTTGCCGGTTTCTGAGGGCATCCTGGATTTGGTGTGCAGCGCTGTGGAAATGGCTTGCTGTGGAGGTCCCAGCACTGGATGTTGTATCAAAGGTACGACCTCGTAGCACGTGCTAAATGAGCGTTAGCATGCTAACGCGAGTTAGCAGCCAGCCCAGCGAGCTGGCCCAACCTGCACGCATGCGCGAGTCACGTGGGCACGCGCCCTTCAATATCCTGTACAATGTCTCTTTCATGTCATTGCTGTTTGGACTTTCGAGCATGCAACTTGTGGAACAGGTGTTCCCGAAACAATTTCCTTCAAGCTTGCATTCTCGTATCTCTGCGTTTCAATTCAGACTTCATTGACGCCTGTTGGTGCCTGTTGGTGCCTGAAACAATGTCGTCGTCTACAGTGGAACGTCGACTGTGGTTTTTTAGCTTGCGCCATCATCAGGTTTCTTGAAATGAAGTACCTCCACGCGATCTCAGCGACCCTTGTTTGTGCCTTGAAACAATGTCGTCGTCACCAACCGCCGTCCAGCCTCTCCGGATCGCCTCGCTCTACCTGGCTCCGCCGCCCGCCTACTGCGAACGCAGCGACGGCCGCCACGCAGCACCACCACTGCAACAGCAGGCGCGAGCCTGACGATCGTAATTCGTATCCAGAGAGGCGAGTTCGTGGACTTTGATTTTCTGTTGGAAGTACAGTAGGTATCGGTTATAGCGTGGGTGTTTGAAAAACGACATTTGATTCTTATTGCCGATATTTCTTACACGCGATAAATCACGTGTGACATATCATATGCGCGCACGTTTGGCATGTGGACACGTACACATGATACACACAGATCAATCAGACTCGCGGTCGTACTAGGCGACTGCGGAGCAGCGGATGCGAGAGAAGTCGGAGGAAAGAGTCCGACTGGACAGAAAAAGTGATTCTCCAATGCGGCCTTGGACATAACTCTCTTTTGTGTTGAATATTATTGTATTGAGTATGCACAGAGCACAGATGTTATTACTACAGGCGATACACTTTGCACTAATCTGGCATATTTTGCTACACAAAATCCATTCTTAGGGCCGATATATTCTACTATGCGATAATACTGCTTGTAAGAATAAACATACACATAAAATATGTGTTATGATTATGAAAAAATGAGTGTTCATTCTTGTAAGCAGTATATTCTTGTATACGACCACACTATAACCGATACGCACTGTAACAACGGGAGTTGTCCACTGCCGTCACCAACGCCACCCAGCTTCTCCTCGCTCTACTTGGATCCGTATCGCCGCTCGCCGCCAGCAGGCCGGACCCTACTGGGAGCCCGGTGCAGTGACGACCGCCATATGCGCATGCAGCACCAACAGCAGGTGAACCTGACTGTCCTATACGGGCCCTTCTCGATCGCGTCCAGAGAGGCGAGTTCGTGGACTTCGATTTCCTGCTGCCCGATACAGTTGCAGTCAGTCCAGCTCCGGCGACGTTCCAACTCCGTAGCCCCTCATATGTTGCTCTTCTGGCGCACTAGCATTTATTTGAATCCGAACCCAGAACTGCGCTTCGTAGGCTGCATGACGGTAGCACTTGAGTTGAGACCTGGACAGTGTTCATGAATGGTCTGTGTTCCACTGTTCCTCACCGCGTTTCACGAGTGCCTGTGGACGTATTTGGCCACGATCGTCGCGGCCAATCGCCAGCTTTTGCCACCTAGAAACTGGACGTTATCAATACTCAATCTGCGGACAACTGTTTCGTCCTTTGTGGACTCATCAGCGCAGCACAGAGGGAATTAAGCCGAACCTGATAGCAATGGAAAATAAAATAAATCTCCAAAGCCAGGTTATCAATATCAACTTGTGGCAACTGCGCCTCGCGGTGTACTGGAACAGCACGACCCGCCTGCCAGCAGTGCAGCTCAGTGCACTTGCCAGCATTTCCGTGCGCATTTCGTCCTACTCACCAGTACAGATCCGCATCACGTACCGCAACCGTATGCCGCTACTACGAGTACGGCGCTTGCACGCGTCAGCTCAGGCAGTGCTACCTCCAGTGCCGACAGGAGCATCCCAGGGCAAAGTGTAAGGCCTCATCAGTAACTGTGTAAGCACTCAGTTTCTCACTTCTCAAAATTACTGGACTCACATCCTGATCCTATGCTCCGGAGGTATGTTGCACATGGTCGTAATTGTGGGGTTGTGGTAGGTTTCATCGGCAACCACTCAACTAACTGGGATCTATTGAATTTAACACGGTCACATGCTAACCCAGATGATATTTCTGCGCAACGATCCGTTTCTTGCAGCAGGCTTGAAACAGCTGGCCGATCCGTTTCTTGCAGCAGGCTTGAAACAGCTGGCCCGTGTTCTTCACCCCCTTTCTCGCCTCTGTGCTGTTCCGGCGTAGATGCGGTTCCTAGACGAACGGGAAGTTACACACGACACACCCTTTGTAAAGCCTGGAGGGTCGAAGTGTCAACGAGTACATTCCAGCAGACCGTGTCTCTCCACAATGTCAAGATGACAATGCTGCAAACATGATTAGACAATTGCTCGCCCCGCTGTATCTTGCTAAGCTCAATGTTAAAAGTGCATTCTGCTGAATTCCCGTCTGCCCGGAGGAGTGGCCCTTGTTGAACCGCTGGCAGCAGGATCAATACTGTTATGAGAGCGTCCTGCCCTTCAGACTGTACTACGCTCCAGGCCAGCTATATGGAACTCTGTCGCATCCGCCAGTGAATGGATTGTGTGCGGGCAGTTCGCACTCCCACGCCTGTTGCATTACGGGGAATACCTCAATTAATGTTACTTCCTCAATGCATGCTCTGGACTTGTGTTACCTCGCCAGCAACTTGCTATTCTGCTCCGAGCGTTTACATACCTCGGTGTTTCTCTGGCCCCAGCAAAAGTGGAGGGTCCAGCTCAATTCCTGACGTTATTGGCATCTTCCCATTACGGGAAATACCTCGACTAACGTTTCTGTCTCCATGCATGCTCTGGACTTGTGTTAGCTCGCCAGCAACTCGCTACTCGGCGCCGTGCGTTTACATACCTCGGTGTTTCTCTGGCGTCAGCAAAAGTGCTTCCTCGATGTATGCTCTGGACCTGTGTTAGCTCGCCAGCAACTCGCTACTCGGCGCCGTGCGTTTACATACCTCGGTGTTTCTCTGGCGTCAGCAAAAGTGCTTCCTCGATGTATGCTCTGGACCTGTGTTAGCTCGCCAGCAACTCGCTACTCGGCGCCGTGCGTTTACATACCTCGGTGTTTCTCTGGCGTCAGCAAAAGTGGAGGGTCCAGCCCACGTCCTGACGTTTATCGGCGTCATCCTGGACACCCGCGCGCTCACATCAGTCTGCCGATGGACGAACTTGCCAAGCTTCACGACCTCCTACGGGCCACTCTCAACACAGCTTCAACTACCCAATGTCAACTCGAGTATCTTTTGGGAAAGCTCTCGTTTGCTACAAGAGTGATAGTCCCAGGACGCACATTGCAGATTGTGGTCACTTGCCAACTGGTACCGGCAGCCGTATTACCTGATCAAGCTCTCCGAAGAGTGCCTCAAATACCTTCGCTGATGGCCTTAGCTCCTGGAATAGTAGAACGGCCGGTCTTTCTTCCTACACCTTAAGTGGACGCCGTCCCCCAACTTGCTGCTATTCACTGATGCAAGTGGTGCACTTGGCTGGTGCGCAAACAATTGCAACCGGGGATAGGGCAATGGACAGTCAATCAAGCAGACCAGCCAATCGCAAAGAGTGGTTTGCAATTGTGGCAGCACCTGGAAAAGCTAGCGGCACCAGCAGCAGATGCCAATCGATCGGCTTTGCAGCAACTGCGAAAATCTTGCTCATCAGTTGTGGCTATGGCCTGGCGTCATACACCGGCCACTCGTTTCGAATCAGCTGCCGGACTCGATATTCAGAGAGGCGGGAAGGTGGAAAGCCATGTCTGCCCGAGTAACATTCAGAGGCCACCAGCAGCCAAAGCATGGGTGGCCGTGGCAATGGCCTCAGCCCATGATATCGAGTTCCTGTTAGTCAATCGTTACCGAGCTTGCACTGCTTACAAATATCACAGGTAGCTGCACTTTGTGATCCGCTCTGGGAGTGCCGATTTATGGAATATATGCTCTCAACTGGTTATGCATCTCTATATATCTAGCATTTGGCGGCTCTATTCAGAGTCATTGGCGGCTCCATGCGGAGGCATTGGCGGCTCCATGCGGAGTCATTCGGCGGCTCCATGCGGAGTAATTGGCAGCTCCATGCGGAGTAATTCGGCGGCTCCATGCGGAGTCATTCGCTGGCTCCATGCGGAGTCAATTGCCGGCTTCATGCGGAGTCATTCGCCGGCTCCATGCGGAGTCATTCGCCGGCTCCATGCGGAGTCATTTGCCGGCTCCATGCGGAGTCATTCGCCTGCTCCATGCGGAGTCATTTGCCGGCTCCATGCGGAGTCATTTGCCGGCTCCATGCGGAGTCATTTGCCGGCTCCATGCGGAGTCATTCGCCTGCTCCAAGCGGAGTCATTTGCTGGCTCAGCTGCGAGCCATTATACCAGTTGCTCGAATCGGCACTCCCAGCTTAATGCAAAACTCGGTTGCTCTGTTGTGAGGTGGGGGGATGCTAAATGAGCGTTAGCATGCTAACGCGAGTTAGCAGCCAGCCCAGCGAGCTGGCCCAACCTGCACGCATGCGCGAGTCACGTGGGCACGCGCCCTTCAATATCCTGTACAATGTCTCTTTCATGTCATTGCTGTTTGGACTTTCGAGCATGCAACTTGTGGAACAGGTGTTCCCGAAACAATTTCCTTCCCACCCTCCCACCCACTAGCTCAACTCATGTTTCTGGCGCACACATGACGGTATCTGTATAGTCCATGAGAATATATGCTCTCAACTGGTTATGCATCTCTATATATCTAGCATTTGGCGGCTCTATTCAGAGTCATTGGCGGCTCCATGCGGAGGCATTGGCGGCTCCATGCGGAGTCATTCGGCGGCTCCATGCGGAGTAATTGGCAGCTCCATGCGGAGTAATTCGGCGGCTCCATGCGGAGTCATTCGCTGGCTCCATGCGGAGTCAATTGCCGGCTTCATGCGGAGTCATTCGCCGGCTCCATGCGGAGTCATTCGCCGGCTCCATGCGGAGTCATTTGCCGGCTCCATGCGGAGTCATTCGCCTGCTCCATGCGGAGTCATTTGCCGGCTCCATGCGGAGTCATTTGCCGGCTCCATGCGGAGTCATTTGCCGGCTCCATGCGGAGTCATTCGCCTGCTCCAAGCGGAGTCATTTGCTGGCTCAGCTGCGAGCCATTATACCAGTTGCTCGAATCGGCACTCCCAGCTTAATGCAAAACTCGGTTGCTCTGTTGTGAGGTGGGGGGATGCTAAACCTAAAAAAATTCAAAAATTGACTTGGGTCTGTGGGAGTCCGTGAAAGAACGCCCACTCGTTCCGTTGTGACAGATTCCAGGGCCACGTAGAGGGGTCCTACCCCACCACCCATGGCTGCTTCTGGACTTGTTTTAGGTTTGGGTCCCGCGCACGGACAGAATGGGCACGAAAATGTGAAAAAAATGTAAATGCATTTGTTTGGCTCCTGGGTGGCTCGCACACCGTGGCACTATGCCGGAAATTTGAGTTTTTCCGGCCTGGAAAGCCTGTCAGTGAGGCGCAAGAACTTGTAAATCATGTCCTGAGGGCCAGCATAGTGGCAGGAGTGTGTGTTCAAAATTTCACTCAAATCCACTGAGAAACACCAAAGTTACGGTCAATTGAATGTCATATGAAATTTTTGGGTGATGTGCCCCCTTAAGTTACACGTTTTTTGCCCTTTTTCAAAACGCGGTGCAAATCTCACGTTACGTGTAATTTTTAGAGGTTAAGTTACACGTGCGACGTGACGTGAAATTTTGCCTGGCAGGAGTCGGGTTTAGTTCGCACAAATATCAAATCTTCCAACAAACTCGATAAAATTCGATAAAATTCCGGAAACTCACACAAATTCGGTCGGAATAACCAAGCGAAACCTCCAAAAACTCACGTCATGAACTTATGTGCGGGACAGTCAACTCACGTAAAACATGTCAAATTTTACGTGAGTTTTTTCACTTTTTGACGTAAAAGTTCACGGACGTAAGACTTTTACGTGAAACTTAACCTCTCTATTAGAGAGGTTCCGCACTACGTAAAGTTGAGCAACTTTACGTTAGTGGGCGGGAAAAACCCGTGAATTCGCGAGTTTGCACTCCACTTACGGAAAGTTGTCTACGGAGAGTACGTAGATAGGGCTCTGATAACGTAGCTGGTCTGTAAGTGGATTGGGGTACAAATTTATGACTCTCTCCCCAGGTCGATCTGGTCGTACACTGCCGTGTTCGGAGTTGCCAAGGGCAGCTACGTGATTTGAAAACTCCGTATGGCGGAACCCAGATGCGCATGCAGTTTACGTAAGACTTTCCGTAGATCGACTACGTTTTTTACTAACGTAATTACGTTATGCGGAACCTCTCTATTATTAGAGAGGTTAAGTTACACGTTTTTTGCCCTTTTTCAAAACGCGGTGCAAATCTCACGTTACGTGTAATTTTTAGAGGTTAAGTTACACGTGCGACGTGACGTGAAATTTTGCCTGGCAGGAGTCGGGTTTAGTTCGCACAAATATCAAATCTTCCAACAAACTCGATAAAATTCGATAAAATTCCGGAAACTCACACAAATTCGGTCGGAATAACCAAGCGAAACCTCCAAAAACTCACGTCATGAACTTATGTGCGGGACAGTCAACTCACGTAAAACATGTCAAATTTTACGTGAGTTTTTTCACTTTTTGACGTAAAAGTTCACGGACGTAAGACTTTTACGTGAAACTTAACCTCTCTATTAGAGAGGTTCCGCACTACGTAAAGTTGAGCAACTTTACGTTAGTGGGCGGGAAAAACCCGTGAATTCGCGAGTTTGCACTCCACTTACGGAAAGTTGTCTACGGAGAGTACGTAGATAGGGCTCTGATAACGTAGCTGGTCTGTAAGTGGATTGGGGTACAAATTTATGACTCTCTCCCCAGGTCGATCTGGTCGTACACTGCCGTGTTCGGAGTTGCCAAGGGCAGCTACGTGATTTGAAAACTCCGTATGGCGGAACCCAGATGCGCATGCAGTTTACGTAAGACTTTCCGTAGATCGACTACGTTTTTTACTAACGTAATTACGTTATGCGGAACCTCTCTATTATTAGAGAGGTTAAGTTACACGTTTTTTGCCCTTTTTCAAAACGCGGTGCAAATCTCACGTTACGTGTAATTTTTAGAGGTTAAGTTACACGTGCGACGTGACGTGAAATTTTGCCTGGCAGGACTCGGATTTAGTTCGCACAAATATCAAATCTTCCAACAAACTTGATAAATCTCGATAAAATTCCGGAAACTCACACAAATTCGGTCGGGATAACCAAGCGAAACTTCCAAAAACTCACGTCATGAACTTACGTGCGGGACAGTCAACTCACGTAAAACACGTCAAATTTTACGTGAGTTTTTTCACTTTTTGACGTAAAAGTTCACGGACGTAAGACTTTTACGTGAAACTTAACCTCTCTATTGTACAAAATTTACTCCAAAGTTCAAACTCGTTCATTTTATATCCTTGCAGCCTGAAGTCTCACCTCCACCTTGATATTCTGTACTTCGACACGTGGGACAGACGCTATTTCTCCGGAAGCCATCTGATCAAGCATCGACAACAATTCTCTGTTCTTCTTCGTATCTCGATACCGTTCATATCTTGGTCCAGATCAGGGCACTGTCAACTCTGGCAACAGCCAATCGCCTACAATTATTTCATCATCGGAAACATTACTGCGCGGTGCCGATTGAACTAAACTCACTGATCAGTATGCCGTGCACCGGTAACCGTATTGCAGGGTGTCAATCCCCTGCAGTGCGACTGCATTGAAAGGTTCTCGGTCCAGAACATCGGCTGTACACTGAGCAAGTCCTTCGACACAGGTCTTTCTCGAACAACCAACAGCTCGCCAAGCGATAATATGATTGATATCTTCTTCTTTCGAGAGCTAGAGGTAGCAGCATGACAGTCGTAGATCCACTCATATCGCAGTATACATTAATTTTTGTGTAATAGCGCTACTATGCATACAAATCTCCTTTGCAAAATGTACCGGGTTCAAAGTTCAAATCAGGGTCATCTACCAGATATCTACAGTACAGTACCACGGCCACGTGTGTAGCGAAAATAATTATTTATGCGTTCCTGCGTCATGCGGTCATACCCTTGAAATGTGAAACGACGTCGTCGTGACGTTTCGCACACGTGCCAAAACATGCATGACGTCTTTCTTTTTTGTTTTCCCGAAAAAAAGCAAGCACTGTAATTTTTTCACATGGTGAATCGTGTCTTGTTTGTTGTGCAGTTTATTTTTCTGAACTGACAGAACCTTGCAAGGTTGTCTCATTGTGCCTCTAATAGTCGCACTGGAAGTATAGTAGGCAGTGGCTGATGGTCTCTCTTTAGTATCGCGCGAGGATATTATTTCCCCTGAAGATCGGGTTGTGGAAGTGACAGAAACATGGCTGATAAAGAAAAAGGTAAACTCTATTCACAATTCCTGGAAGTCTTTCATGTTATAGTCTTCTCATGTTTCCTGATCAGTGTTTGCTTTGAGCCATTTCTACTAAACCATCGCAGTGGCTTTGCTGACATTTTCTGTGAAATCCTCGTGCTGGATGCGTTACATTAGGCAATGAAGCATATTACGAAAAGTACATAAAAACGAAAAAATTATGCTGAACTCGGATGCTGAGCCAATAGTAAATGTACGGAGAAGATGGGATACGAGTTATGAGTAACTGTGCACCATTGTTAGACTTCATCTTCTTTGCACTTGCCTTCCCTTCATCTTTCCTTAACGATGAACCTTTCGTGTTGGAAGGCTGCATGGTTTGTGCGTCGGAGATGTGTTGGAGCTCGGTGTCAAGTCTGTCCGTTTGGTGCCCTAGTTTTCGTTTTTTTCTATTGAACTGTATATTATCTAGTTTATACGATGGTGGACCTTAATTTAGTTCAAACTCCCTCCACATGCGCTCTCCGACCGACCTCATTCACCCCACCAGCAACATGACTCCAGGTTGTAGATACTGGCATAAATTCCTCCGTACGGCTGTTTCGATCATGCAGATCTCATCACTGAAGGTCGTAAGAATACAGAATGGCTAGAATTTGGTGAATTTTTCAATTTTATACAGAGAATAATTGTGAAAATGAAGAGGTGCCATCCCGCACGTTGAGTGCTGATACAGTCATGTGATACTGTAGTGTAGGCACAGACGATCCTAGCACCCTGAAAGAGCACCCCACTGTTCCAATATTCAGGGCGCTCTTTCAGTGTGCTAGGATCGTTTGTGCCTAGACTACACTGACTCACTACAGTGTCACATGTATCACACTCTATGCCCATAGTACACTTGCATGTATCAGTGTCATCTTGCATTTATCCTCCGCGTGTTAGCACCCATGTTACCTCAACGTGTGGGATGGCACTTTCATTATCTGTTATTCTCTGTGTAAAATTGAGCAATTCACCGAATTCTAGCCATTCAGTATCCTTACAACCTTCACTGATGAGACCTGTATGATGGAGTTTATGCCAAAGTCTACAATAACCTGGAGTTGTGTTGTTGGTATGGTGAAGGAGGTTGACCAGGGAGCGCTGGGGAGTTTGAAGTAAATTAATGATGAACAGACCGAAAGCTGCTTCTCACCCTCCTGACTAATAATGCTGGACAGACCAAATTGGTTGATATTACTAAATAGTGGACGAGGTGCTGCCGCTGTGATTTGATTTGTGTGGTATAATCATATACGCTGACCTGCTGCGCATCATACGGCTGTGGGTCGGCGGTAAAAGTACCTATAACAGAGGAAATACTGAAAGTTGCTAGTTCATTAGTCCTGATCGTGGGTTTTGGAAATACAGCCGAACCTCGCATAACCTCACGTATCCGTTTTCCGCGAAATTATCCGGATAGGCGAGGGAACCGGATAATCGAACACACATACTGTATGTATGCATGGCATATGCTGTAAATCGGTAACCAACGATTTTCTTCCGGATGGCGAGTGATCCGGATAAAAGAGGACCGGATAGGCGAGGGCTGACTGTACACAGATCTAAGTGTGTACTATGTTCTTGGTGATTCCTGTGTCTGTGCTGATCAGATGATACTGCAGCTGAAGCTCCCAAGTCCAAGAAAATGAAGTACAGAAGGGATAAACGTGAGTGACCATCGTCTTGAGTTAGCAGTAGTGGCATTTCCATTGGTGACTACTGGCAGTAGTGGCATTTCCATTGGTGACTACTGGCTAGGAAGTGTATACAGGTACTCAAGGGTGGACTCAGGCCATGACAGAGTCTCCCTGGGCAAACCCAGAATTGAGAAGGCCAGAAACAAAGCCCAGAAAGTCGTGTAAACTGCTCACAAGTCAGCACTTACGTACACACACACACACACACACACACCGTAAGGAGAGCCGTTAGGGGGAGCACTGGCTTCGCATGGTCTGATGGCACGCCAGTTGGCTGATTGTGACATTTTGCTGTGGAGAGTCCTTGGTTTGGGCCACCATGTAAGGGGTCGTCCGCAATTATCGAAAGTTTTTTCCAATCCGTAGTAGCTTCAAATTTTTCCTCACTGGTCACATGGCGCTGCGGGGAAACACTTCTAGCCCGGGGTCTAGCAGTTGGTCTTGTACTGACAGTCACTGGTGGCAGGCTTCGGGACCGTACACGGCTGGACTGCTGCTGGTCACCGGGATGCCTCAGAACAAGGTACCCAGACGGGATGATCTTGGAATCCTGAAATGGGAAGCCATGGTCTGAGTACACAGGTTTGTCATCCACCGGGAAGAAGGATCTCAACTGGTGATAGCGTGACACAGCCAGACTGCCTACATTCACCTTGTTCATGTCATCGCAGCTGATGGAAAGTACATCAGACGAGTGCTTCTCGGCAAACTCCAATGCATACTTCACTTGCGCAAATGCAAAGTGAGCATCCTGGTTAGAGTTATGCTTCGAGTTGTCTTTCCCAGGTACTCGGGCTTGGATCAGGTCTCGGTACCGTGCTGCATTCCGGGTTCCCTTCCTAGGACCGACAAACAGTTGGTGGATTGTTGTTCGAGATATGCCCCTCTGCTTCAACGCCGGAATTTTCTCCTTCAGGTGCGCCTGAATATCCTCAAGGCTGACACCCATGGAGTTCCCAACTTGCGATCGCCGACGTGACTGGGCAGCAAACCCGTGAGATTGGATGAAGTCAGTGGCTACAGTGACAATGTCGGGGAACTGTTGGTGCAATGGAACCCTGCCTGGCTTTCGGGCGATGTTGTGGACAATCTCCGGCTCATCGGCACTTTGAAGTGGCGGAGGGACAGTTGGCGTGGAAACGTCACCATCCGAGCTACTGGCATGGTCTGGGCGCGACTCCAGCATCAATAGATCGGCGAATGTATCTCCAGTGCCCATGACAGCGAAATCGGCCATATTCACAAGAACTGATCTTGCAAAGTCCGCTCCACGGACAACCCGCATGACGGGGAGGTGGACCAAGATCTGTTCCGCCAGCTTCTCGAGGTTGACAGTGCCCTCGTCAATGCCTAGAGAAGACACAATGTCTCGCAGTGGCAGCGCATTGGTGCTGGACATCTGGGCAGCACAGGAGAGAAGCTGATCTGCCGTCAGAGGCGTCCCTACATCATGTTGCTGCTCCTTGGACTGCAGCAGGTCGGAAGTAGCTTCGTCCCATGTCAGCTCTGGACAGTTGAGGCACGTCAGGTTTGTCCCAGATTTTGTTGTCCCCCTTGAATTCATCTGGCTATTGCGGATCTGGAGGCGATCTATAGCCTTCTCCAACACCCTCTGTAAGTGGGCCGTCTCACTGGTCAACGTCCCAATCAGGGCAAGTTTCCTGGCAATGGCCTGGCTCCCAACTGAAGTCAGGATTGAGCTGTGGTCAATTTTTGCAGCAGACACCTGAAGCATGGTCGACTTTAGCCGGCCAATCTGAGCTTTGGTGTCCTGCAACAAGGTAGCCAGCTGGGACGCTTTCCACTGAAACATGGCACCTTGCTCGTATATTCGCAGTTCTTTCTTGTAAACCAAGAAACGATCCGCAAGTTTCGCCAGCTCCGCCATCAGGGTCACCTGTCCAGTGACTTCGCTGGTGAAGAAACTGTCCGCGTCGACGCCAATCTCCTCACACAGGACGAGGGTGGGCTTCGCTGTCGATGGGCCGGTGGAGGACGCCTGCGGGGCCGGGGCCGGTGACGGTCCGCACGCTGAACTACTCGACTCGCCGGGTTCCTTGTGGACGACGAAAGACTCGGCAACTTTCACATCGCCCTCCAATTTCTTCGCCGAATCAAACAATTCTCGCCTGGCTGTCGCATCGTTGGCAAACTTACTCGTCCATTCCTTTTTCGCTTCGGCAAAGAATACATCCTTGTTCGTCGTCTTGGACAACTGCCACAAGCAATTTATTGTTCTGTAATAATCAGAGTCACCAGCGGTTTTGAAAAAGGGCTGCTTCTTCACCGCCTTTCCAAACATTGTCGCCTGTCTGGACATAGTCAATAACAGTCGTCAGCGCCAGCGCTAGACGGAAGGACTTCAAAGGAGTGCATGGAAGACGGTACTCTGGACGAAGGAGACAGTGAAACTCAAAAATAGAAAGTGTCGACTTGCCGTCGAATGCGCCGAACTTTATGATCCCCGGCCCAGGAGCAGCCAAGGAAGCGCGCGCGGGGGCGCAGAAACTGCCAGAACTACAAAAATATTTGTAGTAGACAGTTCGCGTGCAGCCGCGCGTGGAAAACAGGGGCTACACGTAGACGTACAAGTGGCACGCGCACGTGTCATTTCGGAAGTTTTTCAATCCGTAACTGGCCTTGACCCACCCACCCACTTTCGAAGCTACTACGGATTGGAAAAAACTTTCGATAATTGTGGACGACCCCTAAACAGTGCAAGACTGTAGCAAATGTTTTTTTTGGTTTTGTTTTTTTTGCTGATGACTGCGTTGTGGGTCTCATCTGCTCACCTCCCACTGCTTGAATAGCTGCATCTGCACCTTGATCCTTGAGGGTGGGCAGTGCTCAGTCTGACTGAGTCTCGCGTAAACCGTAAAATCTATCGTTTTTTAGTATAACTTCAAAGAAAATAGCTGACACCCTTCTCCTGTACTTCCCTTTCTTGTCTCATTGTTCTTTCCATCACAGCTTGGGATCATGATGGAATTGATCATTGGAAAATCGATCCGTTCAAACCAGAAGATATGACAGCGCCACTAACCGAGGAGAGCTCCTTTGCCACTCTTTTCCCCAAGTACAGAGAAACCTACCTGAAGCAGATATGGAGCACAGCGCAGAAAAAGCTAAAAGAATTTGTATGTTGATGTCATCAGTTTGCTGACTTTGCTACCACAAACATGTCGTGGACTCGCTGTGTGCTGTTTAGGCATGTTTGTTCAGTGAAGGCATTCATGCTCTTGCTACTGCTTACACAGTCATGTATAGGCCTAGTCATGTAGCTTCACTCATGTACAGTAGTCAGAATGTTAGTATTCCTGTGCTTCAGTATATACAGTAACAAGAGTACATAAACCAGAGTGTGCAACTGTGCATACCAGATCTGAAACAGCGCAGTTCGTGCACTACGTCACCCTGATGAGGTCAGCCAAGCCGCGACTTGCGTACAGCTCAAATTTTCGTATTTCACAGCTCGGAAATCAGCCTAGTTTGCATGATTTTAGACGTCCTGTTTTAGGATTTTGGTGTTTTTTTGTGTGACTGCATGCCCTGCGTACATCCACTGGCAAGTAAATTCACCAGGCGATCCGTATCAAAAAACCGAAATCAGGACAAACTCAGTGACCTGCACCACCGTGACTGGTTACACAACTTTTCACCGTACCTGTGGCTTACCATGCCGTCAGAAATGACGTTCTGCACGAATTACGCTCCAACAGGAACCATCCCGAGTTGCACACTCTGGTTTATGTACTCTTGACAATAATGTTAACGCTGGCCAGTGTAGTCTGTAGTCGTGAAGAAAGTAGCGCCGGGCATCCTGGTACCTCTCAGTTATACTTCTTGGAAAAACGTAGCTCTGCAGGCATGCATTGTGTTGCAGATATCCTAATTAGACTGCTCAAAGTAGTGCATCTTTTTTTAGGCCTGTTCCAAGATCGCAGAACCGGCAAGTCAGTTGGCTTTTCAATTCTCGCAGGTCGATTTAACTCTGCTGCTGCTGCTGCTTACCCTCCTGTCCAACATTGGCAAGTGACAAATAAATACTTTTAGGAGCTGCTGGTAAAGCAGGCGTGTGGCATTCTTGCTTTACATTCCTCTCTTTCTTTTCCTTTCCTTGCCTGGGACAGGCCATTACTGGAACATTGGACCTTGTAGAAGGCAGCATGACAGTTGCTACAACACGTAAAACATGGGACCCGTGGTCCATCATGAATGCCCGTGACATGATCAAGCTTCTGGCCAGAAGCGTACCTATTGAACAGGTAAGCCCGACTGTTACCTACCTCGGTTTCCTCTGTCTTTTTTCTTTTCAAAAGCAAGCTCTTTTCTAATACTCTCATGACCAGGCAACAAGGCAGGAGATTTTTTTTAGCATTGCCTTCACTCTGTCCCGTCGTTGAAACAAGAGGTCTGTCTAGTCTCAACACATATTGTCACTGGAGGTGTGGTGTTCAGTCCTCTTCTGTCACGTGCAGCATATGCCCCATCCCCCTCCACTCTACCTAATGTTGAATCAAGCGGGGGGGTACAAAAACTGTCTGTGGGTATCTGGTATGTATGGTGGATGAACCATACCCAATGCTTGCCGCAATCTCTTGATGCTGTTGTTTCCTGTGTGTCTTGTTTGCCTCTGTATTCCCTTTGGCTTGTCTCCCCAGGCTGTTCGGATATTCGAGGACGATGTTGCCTGTGATGTAATTAAGATCGGTGGAATGGTACGGAACAGGGAGCGGTTTGTAAAAAGAAGACAGCGACTCCTTGGGCCAGCAGGGGCAACCTTGAAGGTGAGAAGCTTCTCTGAGCTGAAATACCGAGTACTGCAGTATTGCTTGTGTAGTCCACAGTGTACTGCTGACGCTCTCCCCTGGGGCAGTCGTCAGGGCAAACAATGAGATTTGGCCAGCATGAAGACATGCCGGCTGTATGCAGTTTGCAAGGCAAAAAAAGAACTAATCTTCACCGACAGCATACTGCAGCAGACGAGCGTGAAGAGAAGATTACGCGTGGTTCTGCAGGGCTCATGCCACATCGTGTATGTCAGTCGGTACTTGCTGCAGTTGCCCGCACTGTACCCAAGTGTCCTTGAGTGGGATTCTAACAAGTTAGTCTGTGAACGTTGTGCTGTTGTGTGTGTGTGCATTGTTCTCTTCAGGCACTGGAACTACTCACAGAGTCCTATATCATGGTACAGGGAAACACAGTGGCATGCGTCGGACCTTTCACTGGTCTCAAGCAGGTCAGTCAATCAGGATGCAACGAATCTTGTCGTGCTGTTTAGTCTATTAGCAGCTCAGAACCGTCCATTGCCACTGGCCATACTGGCTATACAGTTATATTGGCTAGCTCAACCTGCTCAACCTGCTATTGCATAGGTATGCAAGCTAACTAACCTTACTTCCATGGATCTTGATTGTGCTCGGCAAGCGTGGGTGTCCCTCAGTTAAAATCTTCCTGCTACTCTCTTTGCATGCTTTCCATGCGTTGTTGCGTTCAGGCACGGCGTGTTATTCTGGATACAATGAAGAACATCCACCCAGCGTACAACATCAAGGTATGTACACCGTGTCTTGTGCACGCTCAGTTGCATACAGGTGGCATGTGCGTACGCTTGGGCATATACTACGGAGATTATTATTATTATTATTATTATTTTCACTAGTTTGAGGGAAAGAGACAAACGGGAAAAGTCTGAAGAAAAAATTGACTGTCACCACCAGGACTCGAACCAGGGACCCTCGCTTGTAGCTAGCGATGCTCTAACCACTGAGCTATGGTGTAGTCGTCATCCCAGCAGAGACTGTTCAACATTTTCTTCAGACTTCGTAACTCACACTTCCTGTGAATCCACACAGGCGGGTGGGACGCAGCCCTCACTGTACCCACACACTTCACGTACACTCTAGCACGCGGGGAGCCCCAAGTCATAACATCTTCACTAGTTTGAGGGAAAGAGACAAACGGGAAAAGTCTGAAGAAAAAATTGACTGTCACCACCAGGACTCGAACCAGGGACCCTCGCTTGTAGCTAGCGATGCTCTAACCACTGAGCTATGGTGTAGTCGTCATCCCAGCAGAGACTGTTCAACATTTTCTTCAGACTTCGTAACTCACACTTCCTGTGAATCCACACAGGCGGGTGGGACGCAGCCCTCACTGTACCCACACACTTCACGTACACTCTAGCACGCGGGGAGCCCCAAGTCATAACATCTTCACTAGTTTGAGGGAAAGAGACAAACGGGAAAAGTCTGAAGAAAAAATTGACTGTCACCACCAGGACTCGAACCAGGGACCCTCGCTTGTAGCTAGCGATGCTCTAACCACTGAGCTATGGTGTAGTCGTCATCCCAGCAGAGACTGTTCAACATTTTCTTCAGACTTCGTAACTCACACTTCCTGTGAATCCACACAGGCGGGTGGGACGCAGCCCTCACTGTACCCACACACTTCACGTACACTCTAGCACGCGGGGAGCCCCAAGTCATAACATCTTCACTAGTTTGAGGGAAAGAGACAAACGGGAAATTATTATTATTATTATTATTAACTGGTTTTGAGGGAGAGACATTATTATTATTATTATTATTATTACACAATCACGATGATAGTGCCAATAAACATGTGATGCGGGCGATTTTAACCAGCCATGGTGGGGAAAACTGAGAAAAGAAGGAGAAAAAAGAACAATACTGGCCATACCCTCACTGCTCCCTGATCTGAGTGTGCAACTGTGGGTGTACATGTACATGTAGGTGCATGACTGGCATGACTGTCGGGAGGGGGGAGGGGGTAACAAGTGCAGGTCCCTACATTTACAAGTAGTGATATGCTGCTGGTGTGCCATCGCAGTGCTTTTAAAATACGGCATGACCCCACTAGAATGACTGGCATCACGCGGCTTCCCCTAGTTGGATGATTTCTCTTGCTTGCTGTGGACATGTTCCTATCTGGTCGCCGAGTTGATTGCACCAATCTGAGTTCATCACAGACAGTTGTGATTTTTGAACTGGAGGGTTGGTTTCATGGTAATTAGAGCGTGGTCTCGTGTTCCAGTATGGCGGCCCGGCTAGCTCAGTTGGTAGAGCATCAGACTTGTAATCTGAGGGTCAAGGGTTCAAGTCCCTTATCGGGCGCTCAAAGTACATGTATGTACTGTAGTAGCACTCAGTAGTCCATCAGTTCTCTATATGTGTTCACTCCTGTATATGTGTTCACTCCTCTATATGTCATCACCTGTTTACTTCGTCCCTATATGGCTTCACTGCGACTTCTCTATATAACTCCAGACGCGACTTTCTCTATGAATGACCTGGAGATATATAGAGAAGTCGCAGTGAAGCCATATAGGGACGAAGTAAACAGGTGATATAGACACATAGAGAGATATTTTGTATGGAGAAGTTGGCAATCTGAGTTGGAGTCATACAGAGAAAGTCTCAACCTGAGTGGAGATATATAGAGGTCACGTCTTGAGTTATGATTATAGAGAATGACCTGGAGTTTTATAGAGAAAGTTGCAGTGAAGCCATATAGGCACAAAGTAAACAGGTGATGACATATAGAGACAGTGACGACAAATAGAGGAATGATGCCATACTGAGTGTAACATGTATTTTTCTATTTTGTTCTCTTCAATGATGTAACACACAATTGCCCAATTATCGCCAAAGTCGCACCAACCTCTTCTTCAATGATGTAGATCTGATATTTTTTGTGAACACCTATGACCAGATATTGATGATCAAACGTGAACTTATGAAAGATGAATCATTGAAGCATGAGTCCTGGGATCGCTATCTACCCAAGTTCAAGAAGACCACTACAAAGCGCAAGAAGACTGGTCCTATCAAGAAGAAAGAGTACACTCCATTCCCACCGCCACAGCAGGAGAGCCAGGTACGCAATGTTCTTCTTGCAATGCCTAATGTCTGCCAGGCTATCGTGGACATTTTCCTGTACATGTACATGTAGGTGGATGTATTCCTGTTAGGGAAGAGTATCCAAGGGCAGTATTAGTCATTCTTATCTTTCCCAGACCTGAATTAGGATAACTCTTGACTTGCAATACGTAGTTTGGAGAAGTGAAAAGAGCAATGGTCTCTTTATATCTTGACACTTGAATGACTCACGACTGCCATCCAGAGCGCACGAAAAGTCTATCCAACATTCGACTCGGCAAGCCTGTTAGACGGCACCACTCCCTGCTCAATGCACAGTGTTTCGGGGAATTCGCCCCTCATCAACTGAGCTACCAACCAACTTTCTTGCACATGTAGTTATCACCGAGGTCGCTACCACTAAACTGTCCTGTTTTCAGTTCTTGGAACTACGCATGCAATATAGCCAATGATGTTTCTTGTCGTTTGAGTGGTTTTGAAAGTCTGACTGTGCTCTGATTGCCCTGGCTGTCATCTCCTTCTGTCTGGCTTGCTGTGTGTATCTCTGTAGGTTGATAAGGACCTTGCTGCTGGTGAGTACTTCATGAAGGCTAAGGAGAAGGAGATCCGCAAGAGGGAGCAACAGAAGGTGAGCTAAATTCAATTGTGCGGTGCTTCAGGAAAGCCTTGTTTTATAGAGGGTCTGTTAGACTCTGTTTGCACATGTATGTTGTTAGACTCTGTTTGCACATGTATGTTACTCGTGTATGCTACCGTATACGTGCCACTTGTGTCCATGTCTGCTTCGGTGCGTCTGTGCACGTGTGCCTGTGTGTCTGTGTGTCGGTATGCATCTTTGCCTGCCCATTTCCTTCCACATGTTCCCCCGTTCCTTTCTTGATTTGTAATCCGGATTGAATGCTTTGCATGGTTGCTTGTGTTTATCTACTAGTTGTGTGTGTGTGTGTGTGTGTGTGTGTGTGTGCGTGCGTGCGCGCATGCATGCATGGATGCCGGTCTCTCTATATCAGGCCAAGCAACAACTAGCATCCGAGGCGCAGAAGGAAAGAAGAGCAAAGAGCTTTGTTCCGCCGGAAGAGCCATCAGAGCGGAAAAAGCGCAAGTCAACAGAACCAGCATTTGAAGGTACGGTGAAATGTGCTGTTGTGGATTGTGTCAGAACATGGTCATGAATTGTGTGTGTGTGTGTGTGTGTGTGTGTGTGTGTGTGTGTGTGTGTGTGTGTGTGTGCGCGTGTGTGTGTGTGCGTGTGTTCTTTCTTTCTGTAAGCTATATGTATGTGTGCCGAAACTTAAAGAAGAGCGAAAGTAGCTCTGTGGGGAGGGCCAAGAAGCAATATCCATTCAGAGCGGCACTGTTTGTAGTGCAATGTAGTTGACTGGCATAATCAGTGAGTTGATGAGGAACGCAACACTGTGTTCTCTACCTGCATCTCCGTCCCTGATGTTGATTGGCATACCGGACTGTGCTGCTTTTGTGCGGAGGGGAAGTGGCATAATGTGTGCAACTGAGTTGCAGTTGTGCAGCTGGAGATAAGGGGAAGTGGCGTATAATTATATTGTGTGCAACTGAGTTGCGGTTGTGCAGCAGCTGGAGATATACTTGAATCCTCCTTGTACACACTGTACCACGGAAGTGATGTAGTCCAGGAAGTTTGCAATTGCAGCAACCCGTTCAATCTGTACGCTCTATTACTCTTACACTTATAGTGTAATGCACGCGGGCTGTACATATTCTCTATTGCTAGCATTGCGTAGTAACACTGCGCTCTTGTCTTGACTTGGCTGCCTTTTTTTCTATGCAGGACCCACAGCGAAGAAACTTAAGAAGGTGATTGACTCATACTAGCAGCATTTTAGCTGATGTTTGCTGATGTCTGCTGATGTTTGCTGATGTCACGCTACTGCTACTGCTACTGCTATACTAGTGCTGCTCTTGCTGTTCCGTGCTATTGTTTTTTAAGTTGTACATACTCCAGTCTAGGTAACCCTTGCCCACCGTGTACATACGCTATACTGATTTTTTCTCCTGTGTTTGGTAGAGTTTGAGTTGAACTTTCCCTAAAGTTCTATTTATTTTTTAACATGACGTACGTTTCTACAACGATTGTCATGGAGATGGCAACATGAGACCATGCCTAATGAAACCCGAACAGTGCTACTGGCACATGTCCTTCCCTAGTTGTCCCTAGTTGTCCCTAGTTGAGCTTGCTCTCTTGCTGTACTGTACTTTGTGCAGTGCAGCTGTGGCATGTGTGCAATAGAGAGACTGACGCAAATGTGTGACGTACCAGAGTGCTGCACAGTTAGACAGCATGCTGGGCTGCGTCACAAATAAACAGCTAGACAGCTAACTGACAGCGATGTGACACAACCTGTGGTGAAATGGCAGATGTTGACATGTGCTGCGGATGCTACTGTATGGGTTTTTGGTGCTTATTCTTTTTATCACCCTGCTTGTTCTCTCTCTCCCTCTCACTTTCCATTCAAACATAGTGCCCCTCTCCCAAGCTTCTCCTTGTCACTGCTACTGTTGTTCGCTGGAGAGAAACACACTCCACACTCTGCATTTCATGGAGGATCACCATGTCCTGGTTCAGCCGTCCTTTATCCTGGTTTTGGCCAGATGAAAGATCAGCAATCGCTTCAGCAGCGTCACCTTCAACCTCAGTTGATGCTGAGCGAGAATCGTTATCCGATCGTGCAGCACTGTCACTCGGCTCTCCCGGTGATGTAAATGTTTCTGTCGGGAGTGCCACTTCAGTTCAAGGCAGCGTGCAGCCACAATGCACAATCCAAAGCTGCGCCGAGCACCTGAAGGGCCTGTACATTGCTAGCCGAGAGGCGGCCCAGCTTGACACAGCAGTGAGCAGTACTCAGGCCTGTGGCAAAGTGTCTTTTCACTTGTGTGCTCTTGGTCCGGATGAGGTACGAAGCAGATGTAAGCAAGGCTTTGAAGGATCTCTGGCACAGATTGAAAGGAAGGAAGTGCTACAGCAGCAGCTCAACCTGCAGAGTGCTGCAACGGATGACGTTGATCTCGATTCACTCTTCCGCCCAACGCTTTCAAGACCTGAAAACGACAGTAACAGTACATGTAGCAAGGAAGGTACCTGGTCCAACGCGTCATCTGTGCTGGCTATCAGTGGTCCAGAAGCAGGCAGTCAGAGCTTTTTCCAAGATGCAGTGTTGGACAAGTGGTCACAGGACACCCTGTGGACCCAGCTTGACGTAGTGGTATGCCAGTCGTTACTTTCCGATAGTGTCCGCAGTGCTAGCAATGTGTATGAGCTGTTTGGCACGAATGAGCTGGGTTGGGACTCGCGTGGCAAAGGAGGCGTCTTCTCGGACTTTCTCGCTTCACACCCGGAAAATGTTTGCTTTATTCTGTCCGGCCTGGACGCGGTTGGTCTGGAGGCATGCAGTGACTATGTCCGTGGCGTGTTGTGCTCTGGGACCCTGCAGAACGTAAGGCTCATCGTCGTGTCGCGGTGCTGCAGGGATGTGATAATGTTGGTCGAGTCCGGAAGCGTTGACTGCTTTGCTCAAGTTGTTGGTCAGTACAAGCCGCCGGGCAGTAGTGTTATTGCAGTGGAGAGCGGCGGCTGCATCGCGGATGATGCTCCTGCCCGCGCTCTGAGCAACGTCATAGGGAGAAGTCCGCACCTAGCTGGCCTTGCCTGTGATGCCTTCTGCTTGCGGAGAATAGCTGAGGAATACCAGCGAGCTAAGGTGGCGCCCGCCTGCTTGTCGAGTATTTGTGTTGCAGAGGTGCTACACACTGTGTCATCCCACTGGAAGCTGGAGATCTGTGACTGGACTAGCATGCCAGCTAGTGCCGCTGACCTGCTTGTCCACATCGGCTTCTTTGCGTTTCACATGCTTGTTCGCCGACAGTTCTCGTTCACGTCTTGTCACTTGGCTGAATGGTCGCTTGGCGAGAAAGCTCTCTCCCTGGGTCTAATAGTACCGCAGCGCGCACTCGCATCTGACCAGCGGGTGTGGTGCTTTCGTCACCAGGCCATACAAGAGTACCTGGCTGTGAAGTTTGTCACAAGCTGTCAGCTGAATGAGGGAAGCATCGCCTGGCTTGTGTCTCACCTTGGTCCTATCAGCACACACCTCAGCACATTCTGGATACTACTTGCAGCAGACCTTAATTCTGAGCTGTTCGCCGACAAACTGGTGCAGTTGGTCATTGACGAGTTTGCTGCTGATGGCTCAAGTGATGTGCCGTGTTGTAGTGACGTCCAGTTCCTGTCCGACTCCAAGTTTTTGGAAGCCATTGCTCCGATAACGGAAGCCCTGTCAAGCAAATCTACAGCAGTGGTGGCAAGCATGCTACTCGACGTCAGCCCGCAAGCGCATGCTGATGTTTATTTACAGCCGGCCGGGCTTGGGGACGCCTCCAGACCTGATGCTCACCACCACCGGGTGTTGGTCCAGTGGAGAAGGAGCACACTAAATGCTGGTGTGGATGTTCTCCTGGCCCGCTTAAACACCGCTGGCATCCGCGCAGACTTGTGTTTGAAATCACCAACTGCTGCCGGTGACGACTTGTCTGCCGACCGGTGGAAATGCAGCACTAAGTCCGAGCATGAGTATGCCAGGCAATGTCTTGCACACCGGTGCTTTTCGGAGCGATGTCGCCTAGCAGAAACCGGCACCAGCAACTTGAGGCCAGTGGCACGCATGTCGTGTCTTGTGACGGGTAGACATGTGTCCACCATTGGCTTTTCTTGCTACAGTCCAACGCCTGCTGACTGCCGCGCGCTGAGCTATGTGGTGCAATTTCATGCCGATGCTGTCAGGAATGTCTTGTTTCGCTGGTCCCGTCTTGGTGCTAAGCAGTTATCACTCATGCTGCCTGCACTTACTAGTTGTAGTCAACTAGTGCAGATAGATCTTCTCGACAATGGGCTATCTGCAGACACTGTGCACTACCTGTGCTCGCTCTTGTCCAGTAACCAGTCAACTTTAAGGATGTTCTACTTTCGGTCTAACCCGATTGGCGATACCGGGCTGCTTGCAATGCAGACAGCCCTTCAGTCCTGCAAACTGCTGGGTGCGCTCTTCCTCTCTGGCTGCCAGCTACACTCGCCATCCACTCCAGCCATTGCCCAAGTGCTGTTGGCTTGCCCTGACCTGTGCAGATTCGAGCTCAGTTCCAGTGATGTGGGTGATGATGGCCTGGCTACGCTTGCGCCGCAGCTAGCCCGGCGCAAGCTCGTCTACTTGCTCCTCCGGGAGTCCGGCCTATCTGGTGGCTGTGCACCTGCCCTGTCCGCAGTCCTGCACTCACAAGATCAGCTTACACGCCTCGACTTGTCCGAGAATGCCCTGGGAGATGCGGGACTGGAGGGAGTGCGAGCGGCGCTGTGCACCTGTACTGGACTGATGGTAGTCCAGCTGGCATCAATGCATCTGACAAGCCAGGCACTGCCCATCTTGTCCGATCTGCTAGGCCACTGGTCTGGCCTCAGAGAGCTGAGGGTTCATGGCACTAACGATTTCAGTGGAGCAGATCAGAGCATGGAAGATTGCTTTGTCACGCGTGTGCAAGAGCACAGCCACCTCTCCACACTCTGGTTACCCGACATTGCGAAGACAGCGCCAAGTTTCCACAAGAAAATCCGAGCTCTGGATGGTGACAAACTGGACGTAGGGTTCACCGCCTGATCTCTTTGCCAGTTCTCTGCTCTGCATCTGCAGCCAAATGACCTCGGCATTCTGCCGTGATGTTCTTTGACTTTGACCACACCATCATTATCAGCTGATGAGGCAGCTAGGGCAAATGCTGCTGAACCATAATCATGTCACAATGAAGCTTATTTAGACCACTACCCCGCGCCAACATCACTATCACTATATCACTGAACAACTTGACTGCATTGCTGCTGCTCTCTCCTGGGCCAGGGAATATTGCCGAAGAACCTGACTGGTCTCTCATGAGCTAGGGAATATGGATGGCGCTGAGCCTGCCTGGTACCACACCTGTATTGATTTCACGTGACCAGGCTTTGTGCTTGCTGCTCCTTTATCGCCACATGAATTCCAACGGAGTCTCTGTGCGTGTACAGTAATGACTACCATATTATCTCTAATATAAGCACGGTCCTTTATTTTTTCAATGTACCTCCGCCCCGTGCTATTAATGGAGACGTTCCTTTATTGGAGACTGTTCCATTATTATTTCAACCTCATTTCAGAGGCATGTTGCCATGCCAAATTCATGTCAGACACACACATTTCAGGTTTTTTTTGCCGGTACAGATAATGAATTTACACAGTGTGCTTATAATGGAGACTGAGCACTTTATTTTTTGAATGCCGCCCCAAGGTGTTCTATTATTGGAGACTGCTTATATTAGAGATAATACGGTACATGACTTGTAATGTATTCCAATCATGCATGTACAGCACTGTTCCTGTGTTTGTACAGTGTCCCAAGCTGCGTAACCATGGTAACCTCTGTGCAGGAATTTCTTATGCATGCACCCTGGCCTGAGGAAGGGACATGTCGCGACGTCGACAGTGGTTCGGAAACATTGTTTCACACAGATCTTTGAAGTGTAGATCTACCTCTAAAGATCCAGCAGCATCTTTGCTGGCATGTCAATTGTACAATTTTCGATCCTGGTCATTCTTCGACACATGAGAGAGATTGCTTTATGCTGGGCAAGTGCACACCAGAGTGCATAAACTATGGTAAAGCAGTCGTGGGCAAGGTTTCACCGTGATGTGAATGGGTTTCTCCTCTTTTGGAAGAATGCACTGGTACAACCACATTGTATCAAACAGTGGAAGATGTCCTCAAGCGTACACGCGACAGACATTGTGTGGAATCTCGATGCGGAATGGATGCTTATACATGTACATGGATTTACTGTACATGCGGCCCAATGCAAACATGACACCCAAGTCCTACTATGTAATAGTAGTATACATCTCTCCAAGAGTACTCTTGATACCATCTGTGAAAAGTGCACTGAGTGTGACTGTGAGCAGGTAGCACCAGGAAAACATAAGTTGACACACGTGCAAAGGACGTCAGCAAGAATGTAAAAAAATCACCAGCTCGCGGGAGGAGGCTAGGAGCTGCATGCAGTCAGCTCTCTGGGCTCAAAAGTGCAAAAAAAAGAGAATAAAACATTTGTTTCGAAAATACACCATACAGTGCACTGGTGTTGTGGTTATGATTGAAACCGGAGCGGCAAGTTAGCTGCAAGTCAGTGAGAGCGAGGAATAAGAGAAGATACTAAAAAAAACACAACCCAATAAACTGTCCTGCCCGACAATAATTATGAATAAATAAGATGCAATGCAACGTGGGATGCTGCGATGAAAACACTTCTAGGAAAGCAGGACTGTGCGCATCAACACCGCGCGCACAGTCACCGCTGCTACTAGCATGGGCACAAGATCAGCACGCTGGGATATATCAGCCAGGCAATACCGTAGATCTAAAGCGCGCTGCTGCAGTGGATGCAAACTATTTTACCTCCAGGGAAAGATCAAACACATAAAACTACAGCATGCACGTCGTCAATAAAGATACCACAAGCCCGCTGTGGTAGTAGGTGTCCATAGAGTTTATGGACTCTGGATAATAATCAATACTGTAAGCCATAATCAATAAATAGAGAAGAATCTTCACTACGTTGTACACACTACACACTACACACTGTAGTCCTACACAGTATCAAGCCAGGTGTTGTACAGTGCTGCTGCTATCAACAAACAAAAGTGGTGTGCCAGACAGCACTGTACATCTCTCGCACGACAACTATGCTTGCGGCGGGTTTGGTCGCGCTGGTCTGGCCGGCCGGCTGGGAGGACCGTCGGGTCTGCCCGGTGGCGCGTCTGGCCTGCTCGGCGGTGCACCCGGGCGGTTCGGCGGGGCACCCGGCCGACTGGGCGGTGCGTTGGGACGGCTTGGCGGTCCGCTGGCAAGGCGAGCTTGAGGTGAACCGTGTGCTGCCGGTGGTGGCCGTGAAGGCCTTCCTGGCTGTGCACTAGGCCTGGGAGGAGCTGTTGCAGTTGTTGGCAGAGACGTTTGCCGAGGTGGCTGAGCCGGGCGAGCAGGTGGGAAAGACAGATCACTGACAATGCTTTTCGTTGGCAGACCTTCAAACGCATCCTCCACCGCCACTGGCTGCTCTCGTAGGGAGCCAATGCAAGAGTCATCGTCAAGGTCGATATCCTCGAATGCTGCAGAAGTAGCAGCAGCAGAGGCAGTACTGGCACTTACTGCTGAAGATAGGCTGTTCAAGCTGCCAGCCATTAGCGAGTCAGGGGCAGACATAGCTCCTTGGTCGTTAAGGCCGTTCAGTGAACCGCAGGAGCTGTGGTGAGACCGATGCCCAAGAACGTCATTCTGCAGATCAACAAAAAAAGAGGATATATAATAGAGAGCAGGTCTGATCAGTACAGGCACTCAGCAGCAGCAGCAGCCTGCATAGGTGGAAGCAAGCATGATCGTAAAGGTGCCATGCACTGAGAAAGGCTTGTCATGTCATTCAATACTAGTACCGTAAAGTACCGCCAGAGCGCTCCGTCTCGCGAGAGCGCCCACCTTGATTTTACAGCCAGGGAAAGAAAAATCAGAGTGCAACGAAGTTTGTACGGTGCGAGAACCTTTGTGGACTAAGATCACACTTGACATGTTCTTGTGTGGAGTTCCAAGGTAAACTGCGTACGGATTGACTTCAAAGCACGCAATGTGTGCACAAGGTACGTGTTGTATGACTACAGACAGGACACCACCTCCAAAGCACAACCACGAAAGGACGAGTTGGTGGGGTGCGCTCGCGGCACTTTACGGTACAGGTGGAATCCGGATATAAAGATTCGAATACGGCTTATTCCCATGCAACATTGTCTGCTAATTTGACCCTCGAACCGGGCAAGTATGCCTGATTAGAAGTCCCACGAAATGTGTTTACATAGAAAACGTGTGGGATTCCTGCTGATAATTTGAAGTCAGCAAGGCATAATTCAAAGTTCACGGTACACTATACAATTCAGTTCACTGTGCACAAGCAGACTGTACTGACCAGTCAGAGTGTGTGGAATCTGTATCAAGAGTGCAGATCACAGCTCTCTGTGACAATGTGAGCATTTCAACATACACATTGTGCTGCGGGTACAAACTTTCCCCACATGAGTAATAGCAGTGGGTAGAGTAAAAATAGGAACTTACTGGTACATTCACTGGAGAGATAGTCCTTGCTGTTGGTGGAATGGCTGTATAGAACATAGCCCAAACAGTTACACCCAAACAGTCACACCCACACCCACACCCACACACACCCACACCCACACCCACACACACCCACACCCACACACCCACACACATACACACCCACACACACCCACATAAGGCCAAAACAAAAAATAGGCTTGTTTCCGGTCGGCAACCCCTCAAAAAGGAGACTCGGTCGGCCGGAATGAAACTTTTTTGGATATTTTTTTTGGTTCCTCAATCGTTGTGGTATTGATGGACAAGAGCACCCACAGATATACATTGTACATATATCATGGCAAGGATCAATGTCAAAGTTGACTGACTCACTGTTCTTGTACAGCATGTGGTGTATTCCTGTTTTCGTACATCCTGAGAAATCAAGCAAACAGTTCGAGTCCTTCCAGCTCCGTTATTCTAGCTCGTATCGACCCTGGAGGTTTTCGAGCCGACAGCTGAGAATCTCTGCTACCTTGTAGGTGTTTCGATTGTGGAATTCGGTTGAGATTTGACTGAGTTATGACTCGTTGAGTGCACTTGCACACATGGCATTGCCACCTTGTGTATACATTTGGGACCAAGAAAAAGTTTCAGAATTTGGGAAAAAATGGCCCGGTCGGCCGACCGGAAACAAGGTCATTATTTGTTTTGGCCTAATATATTATTATTCTCCTTTTACAGCCCAAAGATACGCCTTCAACAACGATTGTACTGAGACCAAAAGCATAGAGAATGATAACTCCAGTACAGTCATGAAGTAGGGAGGGGACATGGGCGGTTAAGAACAGCAGTAGGAACAAACTGGAGAGCCAATTCCAGGACTTCCAGGACAGACGGAGCAAAGACAGGGGAGGAAGGTGCAGACAGTTTTAATCATTTCGTCAGCTTCACAAGTACAGTCATGGTATTTTGTATTAGTACTACAAGTACCAGTGGCCATCATCCACCAATCGAGTGAAGCAAAAGACACAAAGACTTACGGGGAGGAATGCGTTTCGCACCTTCCGACCCTTGATGCAAGGAACACAACAAATGCAAACCACCTCTAGTAAAACACCAGCCATGCAAATAACTAACCATGATAATAACTTCGTGCTACACTATGAAACTTGTACCTTAATTAACCTAGTGAATGAACGCTAAGACCCCAAACACAAATGGGACTACTGCCACGTTCTGCTCTTTTCAAGGCCAGGGTTGCAATCCCTCAGATAGTACAGTGCTGCTCAATGAAATCCAGTCGCGTCACTCAAGTACGTGCCGGGCGTTGCGCAGCCCTAGACCTGCGAACATTGTGCTGCGAAATAGTGCAAGGCGCAAACTTGAGTGACGCAACTGGATTTCATTGAGCAGGACTGTACTTGAACTAAAACAGCACAGTCTTGACCATAATCAGGCTAGAGTAGAGGACGCAACACCAGATAGAGACCGGAAAATCACAAAAACATTGAAACTAAGCTGCATTAGCCTTGGCAGTTAGTATATGAGCAGGACAGTGAGCAAAATAGACTCACCATCATCAGACAGTTGATCCAGTGGTACTGATGGCAGAGGAGAGTGGGAGTGAGTGCGACTAGGGGACGATGGTGAGGGTGGTCTCTCAGAACTGTCCTGCAGGTCCATTCGACCACTGTGACACAAAGAACACACAACATCAAAAACGATCAAACTGCCTGCCCAGAAGGACAGAAAAGCACCTTGCACAAAAGATAGCTTTCGCCAACAAGTCAACAGATACGGTCACAGCCTGGTTGTCAAATGACCCAGCACATGCAACAAGAAGACCAAACCACAGGCACCCAGGTACCTATGCATACAGGCACCCAGGCATACAGACACCCAGACACACAGACACCCATGCATACAGATACCCAGGTATACAGACACCCAGGCATGCAGCCATACAAGCACACAGCTACACAGGCACCCATGCACACAGGCACCCATGCACACAGACACCCAGGTACCCAGACACCCAGGAACCCAGGCATACAGACACCCAGGTACCCAGGCACCCAGACATACAGGCATACAGACACCCAGGCGTACAGGCATGCAGACACACAGACACACAGGCATCCATGCAAACAGACACCCAGGTGCACAGACACCCATGCAAACAGACACCCATGCAAACAGACACCCAGACACCCATGCAAACAGACACCCAGACACCCATGCAAACAGACACCCAGACACACACAGACACCCATGCAAACAGACACACACAGACACCCATGCAAACAGACACACAGACACCCATGCAAACAGACACAAAGACACCCATGCAAACAGACACACAGACACCCATGCAAACAGACACACAGACACCCATGCAAACAGACACCCATGCAAACAGACACACAGACACCCATGCAAACAGACACACAGACACCCATGCAAACAGACACACAGACACCCATGCAAACAGACACACAGACACCCATGCAAACAGACACACAGACACCCATGCAAACAGACACAAAGACACCCATGCAAACAGACACACAGACACCCATGCAAACAGACACACAGACACCCATGCAAACAGACACCCATGCAAACAGACACACAGACACCCATGCAAACAGACACACAGACACCCATGCAAACAGACACACAGACACCCATGCAAACAGACACACAGACACCCATGCAAACAGACACACAGACACCCATGCAAACAGACATACAAACACCCATGCAAACAGACACACAGACACCCATGCAAACAGACACACAGACACCCATGCAAACAGACACACAGACACCCATGCAAACAGACACACAGACACCCATGCAAACAGACACAAAGACACCCATGCAAACAGACACACAGACACCCATGCAAACAGACACACAGACACCCATGCAAACAGACACCCATGCAAACAGACACACAGACACCCATGCAAACAGACACACAGACACCCATGCAAACAGACACACAGACACCCATGCAAACAGACACACAGACACCCATGCAAACAGACACACAGACACCCATGCAAACAGACATACAAACACCCATGCAAACAGACACACAGACACCCATGCAAACAGACACACAGACACCCATGCAAACAGACACCCAGACACCCATGCAAACAGACACCCAGGAACCCAGGTAGACATGCACCTACAGGACAGTGGTTTGCAGCACTAACCTTTCCGATGGATCATTTGATCGTGTATCGCTGTGTTGATCAGCGGCAGTGGACAGATCACGCGGGTCACTGTCCGACGGAGTGGCACGCCGTGACATCTCTGGTGTTGCCACAAACGCCTGATCAATGGAGTCGGAGAGGAAATGCAAAGCATGGGTCTGTCCAACCTTCAATGAGCCAGCTGCAGCATTAGTGCCACCTGGAGCCAGGACGTTGATGGGAATGGATGGGATGTCGCTGTCGAGCAGATTGGTGTCGGTTACGATTGAGCTACGACAATCTGACCTCAAAGTAACATCCACTACGACATCACCAACCTATATGAATAGATATACATGCCAAGCGCGCACGACGCACACACACACGCACACATGCACACACACGTACACATACACGTACACACACACACACGCACACACATGTTTTAGTACTTCCTCGTTACCAAAAACTGGTCACATGGCTTTCCCAGGACGTGGGAAGAGGGACACAGAAGGAACCATGATCATGTGCAAGAGACACAGTACTAACCTGCGTTCCAGACATGGCCAGAGATCGCAAGGCAGCACGAGAATCATGGAAAGTGATGTAGGCATCATCTCCAACCAGGCTACAGAGAAACACCAGAGTCAAAGGACACAGAAACCGCACAGGGGTGTAAGTAGCCGGCACTATGCGGGGGCAAGTGAAAAACTAATACATCGGCAATTGACCACAAGAAGACGCTCTGACAAACACGGTGCTGCATTATTACAGAGGAAAGTGTACAAAGTTGTACATTCAACCTAACAGGAAACAACTAGATTAGACAACTGACTGACATCATGGGGTAGGACACGCAGAGGACAGGATCCCGGGGAAAAAAAGGTGGATATAATCATATAAGGCATTGCTGCACGGATAACTAACCGTATAAGAACAACAATACCAAACTCCTGTGCATGATCCGTTAGCAGTTCCACGTCCAGATAGCTGCCAGTGTGCGGATGAACAATGATAGTGGGGTCGGCCGGACCAAGGAGGTCTTCGACCTTCTTGTGGGTAGCATTGCGCCGAGACAGGTTGACCTTTTCAACTTCGACGTCCACCACGGCAACGACTGGCCTATACGTATGGGCACACATGGATGCAAACAATAATAATGATACAGAGCACGCATCTGTGTAGCTCATATGCAAAACCAAACGAGGTCATGCATCTGTCGACAATGCAAACAAAGCACACAAAAGGTTGGTGCACTGTTACCGCCTTCAGCCATGTAAAAGGCGGAAACAACAACATGCATTCTCCCAGAGAGAACACTCCTGTAAGGTCAGCTTAGCAACAAGTATTACTGCTAAGTTCTCACCCAGTTGTGACCGGGACTATACAGGAGAATGGCAAAACAAGATTCTAGAACGAAACAGCACTGGGTTTTTTTTTACCAGCTTCACTTCCCACGTATCCGCTGATGAGAATGGGCCGAAAAGCTTCTGGACAATGACCTAAACTTGTAGTTGTGACAAAACTAGAAACCATGGCTCCGTGGGATAACACTTCCTTGTCCTGATTCTACGTTCCAGCAGCACTGCCGTATCAGCAAAGGCTATGTTTGCACACTCTGTACAGTATGCATGTGCACTGTGTCAACAATACACACCTGTGGTCAGATATCTTCAATTCAGCACGGCCGTAGTACGCCAGGGACCCATGATTGAACGGACAGGAGGGCTCATTGCTGGATATGCTCAGAGACGACACCGAGACGCGGCTGTCTTCTTCAGTTGAAGATGATGAATACTGCAGAACACAATCACAACAAGTCATAAAAAGGCATAACCGTTTTAATAGATACAACAGCAGCAGCAACGACAGTAGTGGCGACGAAAACAAAACAAGAGAGAGAGACAATAGGAATCGGAATCATATGGTCACAAGGACATGATTGTACACCGTTGAGAGAATTCACAAGACCTAACACAAAGATTCACTTCCACACAATGGTGAACGTCTCTTTTCCGGTGAGAGCTCGCTGCTGACTTTGTCCTAGCCTATAGGGGCACACTGAGCACGGCGTAGTACTATTGTACACAATGAATGCACTCAAGTCTGGACACAAACCGGTAACAGGAAACACGTGTGTACTTCAATATTATATAGTGCGATGTACTGTACTGTCGCGGACATTGGAAACAGTTGAGCAGTCAAGCGGCCACGGGGCGCTGGCCTTGCAGCCGCGAGCTCTGCTGGTCCATGTTTACAGCATGGACGTCAGGGATGAATTTACTGTCATGTTTTTGCATAGCAGTTTTCGCTATGCAAAATCTCAGTTGTGGCGTAAGCGACAAAAAGCATGGATAGCCTGTACATGTATGTATGGCAGTTTTCTGCGTGTCACTGTGATTTTTGAGTAGCAGTAGATCGATTTTGCGTAGCAAACTGCGATGCGATACAGGATAAATTCATCCCTGGACGTGAACTACAGTGCTTGTACGCGCGCGCACACTAAAAGCAGTAAGGGTGCCGGCCCCAGTTATCCGATTGAATTTCAATGTCCACGACAGCAAAATACACCGTCAACAAAAGATTCTAAGTTGAAAGAGCCTACAATAGCAGTCAACAGGACGAACACCACAATTAAGCAAACGTACCGTCACGTCACTGTCAGGATCTTCGCTGTCGACTATGTCAACAAAGGAGGGGTAAGCCTTGTGCTTCCACAGCACTCGGTCGGTCCATGCCGGAATTCTGCTCTTCTCACTGGTGTCAAAGTCATCAGAGAACAAGTCGTACTTGTAGGTTGGAATGAAATTGGGTACACCTTCAGAATAGCCTTGGAATACCTGTGGTAGGTATCAGGAACACAGACACACACAGACACACACAAAAACACACCTCAGACCTGCCCATCGCGGAAGCGATGATAGCGAACAGCTATGTTAGACACAGCAACTTGTGCTGGGATTACACCATTCAGCAGCTTGCAAGGCTGATGAATCGACCGCCACTAATTAGCCTGGTATCCACCACACAGCTGATTGAAGTGGCTTTTTCTGGCTAGTGAATCCCTATTTTTCATTTTATTATTTTTTTACAGACACAAAAACACACACACAGACACACACACGCATGCACGCGTGCACACATACCCACACGCACACACACACGCACACACGCACGCACACACACACACACACACACACACACACACACACACACAAACACACGCATGCATACATACCGATTGTTGCAGCAAACGGAGAAGTGAAACCACACACACGCCCAGTCAAAAGGACATGTACATGTGCTTGCACAAGCAGGATGGTGCGTCAAGAGAACAAGAAGGTATCATAGTGAAAGCCAGCACACTATAGGGCCTAGGGGCAAGAGAAAACATGTGACCTTACCTTGGCCTCTTTCATCTGCTTACGTAGCTGATCTGCCTTCTGCAGCGGCTCAAAGTCTCGGCTGGCCACCAGCTGCTTGACATCGTCGATGGGCAAGTCAATGCGATAGTTGAAGTCACCACACCAGAACACATAGTCATGAGACTCGATTGTTCGACCCTGAGATCAGTAGAAACAAGCGGCGGGTCCAACGGAAAACGACATGAGTGAAAAGCATATGCTGGTACTGGGATATCGGAAGCAGAGACAGGAGGGGGACGTGCACAATGTGCATGCCCTTCGTGATTGTCAAACTAGAGCAAGACGATGTGCTGTCGAAAGAAACATGCCAATGACTGTCCTGGCCAGTTCAGCCGGTCAGGCTTTGGTCGGAGCAGTATTCACGGCAGATGTGGCAAATAATTGCGACTGAGAATACGTACAATGGCTGAGTCATAAAGCTGTGGAATAAGATGTGCCCGATGCTGTAACAGCGTGTATTACCACAAAGTAGTTACTAGTCCAGTCATGTTCACGTACTAACCATGGGGAAAACAACACATGTTCATGTACTAATAAAATTAAAAAAATAAATTTCACGGTTCGCGTGAGACTCGGCTGGAAGCCCAGTTTTCCGCATCCGTCGTGGGAACGCCACCCCCCTCTAGGATCAAAGCCTACAAAGAGCAGATGCAGCGCCTAAACGGTGGGAGGTGAGTAGATCAGACCCACCACCAAGTGGTCAAAGACCGAAATCCCATTAGCTGCATCCATGTTACCCTCGTGCCAGGCCACAAGTTCCCAAATAACTGTGGGTCGCAGCACGGTTGGAAAAATTCCTTCCACTTCCAAGCAGGACTTGAACCTGGTACCCTCTGTTTCTCAATCATGGTCTTAGACCATCCCACTATGCCTGCCTGCGTTCATGTACTAACCATGGGGAAAACAACACGCTTGGTAATCTCAGCGTAGTCCGCAGCTCTCTCAGCAGCATGGCTCTGGCCGGCTGCCAGGTGAGCACAGACGAAGCAGAACGAGGTGCTGTAGAGCAGGAAGCGTACTGCCACGCCGCCCTTGTTGCCAGCCTTGCCGTGCATGCCAGTCTTCACAGAGTCGATAGCAACATCCCTGAACACACACAGCGGTGCCAAAGACAGGCCAATGTCAAACGCACTAGTGCCTACGCACCACAAAGGCAATCAATCCTTAAAAAATGAACAAAGGGTGTACATGACTGTATTCACCTTCTCCAACATACATGTACGTTGGCATAGAAGTATAGGTCAACGTATGTACTAGTACATCCCATGGGCCATGTACTCAGTACTCAGTGCTACTAGTGTACTCAGTGCTACTAGTGTACTCAGTGCTACTAGTGTACTCGGTGCTACTAGTGTACTCAGTGCTACTAGTATCCTTCTCACAACCTACCGCACGTGTGGAAGAAGACGGGGCTGGATGAAGACGTACAGACACACACCGACCAGCTGCTCACATGTCAACAACGCATACTCCTGGTCGCGAGAGACGACCCGCTGCAGCTCGGCGCCCCATTCCTTCTTGTTGCTGGAGCTGCCGGGCCAGGTGGCAACACAGACAAAAAAACACGAATGATGAACGGGATAACACTGCGATCTAGCAAGAAACATGGTGGGCGGCACAAATACACACATCCCAGGAAGTGCACGTTGCTGCATTCGCCAGGATAGCAACACCTGTGATACTGATGCAGTCAAACAGTACTCCTCTGTTATCTACAATAGCCATGCTCCCACTCCCATGCACATGGAGAGACAGTGTTGATATCAATAAAACTGAGAAATGCCTATCCACCATTACCATACCTGGTGGAGACGATATTCGTTGCATTCAAATCGACCAGTTCCTCAAAGCCAATGGCAAAGATCTGCGGTGCCTCACTGCCAGCCAAGGGTTCAAACGGTGTACCAGTACCATCGCTGGATAGCCGCTGGTACTCAGCAAGCTCAACACGACCGCGTGGCCGCGTCAATGGGCCAGTATACGTTGGCAGCGTTGAGTCGATCTTGCGGCTGTCCAGTTTCCTGGCATCGAGCAGCCAGTCATGCATCGACTGATTTTTGTAGGCAATGCTGCGAAACTGCCGCCCACCATTGACATTCCAAGTGCCGACGCAGACACGCAGGGGGGAGCGCTCCACAAACTCTTCATGCCGATCACAGAGGTGTGCTTTCAGCGCTGACGACCCTACAGACAAAAGTCATACACAGACATACTAATACATGTACATGATATATTGGGATCTGTGCAGGGCACAAGATCAAGTTTTAGACCCGAATACACTACTACCATTGGTCACAAGAAAGTGTTCTTATACAAGTACTGAGTTTAATGTCTATCAGGGCCGTCACTTCTCAGACATGTGCCATAGTGATGAAAGTACCAATGTTCTCATTATAGAAAAGAAACTCACAAAAGCACGCCAGGTTTTGATGTCAAAGTGGATGCAGCACACCGCTCCCATAAACTACCAGTGCCGATCTGTCACTCCCACAATCAAGACATTATTCCATTAATGTTGGGGGCTACACTCAACAAAGGTGCCCGCATGATCAAAGATGCTAGCATGACAGATGCTACCACCATCAACATACAAATCGGATGATGAAAGACAAAACTGAGACAGCCTCCAAATGCAAGAAGAAGAAGAAGAAGAAGTCAGCCCAACTGCTGACTCTAAACAGTAGCCAGCACAAACCTGACACACACACACACACCCAATACGTACCCAGTGCATCCTCACGAGCCAGAAGAGCACGCGCGCGACCACCCAGGTCACCGACAAAGGCATTGCCCGTCAGCAAAATGTCGATAGCCTCTTGCTTGCTGCCATCCAGGAAATTGTTACGAACGGTTCGAGCTACGGACTTGGCACCGTCCATCAACTTCCCCATCTGACACAGAGATAGAATTTCACACAGCATGCAACTTTTAATAATGCTGTTGGCACTTGGAAGTAAGAACAGTCACACTACGCAAGTATGTACAACCAGCAAGCGTGTATGGTTATCTACCAGCACTTGCCACAAAGCAGCAAAGCATTGCCAAACACCCACCGCACAAGACAGGACTGATTTTGAATTTAGAAGAAAGTACCATACACAAGCATGGTTCCGCAAATACAAGCGTGTGCTCAGTATTTCCACCGAGGTACAGTGCTGGCAGCTGAAATCCGACCCGCTGATTTCCGTGCTGGAGTGCAGCAGCGATTCTAGCCGTCTCTATTCCGTAGTGTTACAATCGCGTGCTGGGTCTTTGCAATGTGAGCTCCAGGAGTTGGATTTCAGTTGCCAGCACTATAGTTGAATAAGTCAGCTAGAGCTGTACCTTTGCCTTTCCCTCCATGGCACCAGTTCCAGCGTAGATCTTGCTGATGTTGTCGCCGTTGATCTTCCAGATTTCACGCAGGATGTCGTGAAAGCGGGACACCACGCTGGCCTTGTTCTCAATGCCAAGCACAGGGAGTTGCTCTTTCAAGATCTGTCAGCAGTGCAAAAGAAAAGTACATGTACTTTAAAAGCATGACTGTAGATCTACCATTGAATAAGAACGAAACAGGTGTGTGGTCGCGAACAAATAAGAACGGGCTAGGCTAGAACCCTGACCACCCCCCCCCCCCCCCCTCAAGTTCTTCGGCGCCCAACTGTACTGTAGTGCCATACTCCTCAAATCACTGGACTTCAATCAAGTCTAGAACGTCAACCAGATTCCGTCCAGTTTTGCAGATAATAAACAAAGTAATACTTCAAGTGACAGTTTCGCTTGGTTAGAATACTCAAGTCTGTGGACAGCAACTGTTTCGTTAAAATAGGTTCAGTTCTTTGACGTGCTTCGTGAACGGGTATGTCCACACAAAGGTTTTCAACAGTTTTACTGCAATGACTATACAATGCAGGGTATATCCATCACAGTCAAAATAGGGAACCCCTGTACTCACCTCAAGACCGAGAAATGTCTGAACGGCGTTTGTCCGATCCAAACAGTCCATACAATTCGTCCGCACTGTGCCGTTCTGGAGGCTGCACAGCCATGAAACAAAGAATTGACAGAGACCGGGAAAACACTGTGCTGAGCAATATACCAGCGCCACATGTGCAATTCTGTGAATGTAGTTCAAAGTGGTTGAAAACTATAAGGTGACTACGTCTATGAGCTTGAAAATCTGACAGATAGCCCTGGAGGGAGAACTGTGCTCCAAGATACGTTAACGTCAGGTGCAGCATGCGGTCATGCAGGTCCAGACCGAAACAATCTGTGCACTGGATGTCTTTTAAACTCACTTACCTCTTCACATTTCCATCGACATAGCTGAAGAAGCCGTGTTTCTTAAGGTGTGGTGCGACGTCGCGCAGCAAAACACTGCTCAGTTTCTCCTGGGAACCACCGCGGCAGTTGTGATGATAGTCAAACGTGACAATGTCCAAGTCAGTCTTCGGCAAGCCGTAATCCTTTACCTGATCCTGCACAGTAATGGCAGTAGCAGTAACATTAACCCTTTGGAGTCCATGGTTCGATTACGAACCATGGGCATTTTGTATGCATGTGTGCGCAGTCAAACTTTCGGTTCTCGGCCAAATCTTGACCAAATTCAACAATCGAAGGGTCTAAATGGTAGAGAAAACTCTCAGCTATCGCTTCGATCAGGTCCGAAGTCTCTCCGGTGAAGTTTGAGTGAGCGGCGAGCGATCAAACATTTCGAATTTTCTGCGCTGCTTGCTGCGAGTCAGCAGTGCGTGAAAAGACGGGATTTTCCCAGCTTCATGACAGGCGGCACGTGCCAGGACCGGCGCGGGGCGAAGTCACGGCAAGGTAAGCTTCTACTCGAAAAAATTTGAACAGTTCCGAGCTAGATTCAGTGAAATGGCTACAGGAGACCGATTTCGTCTCAGATCTGGAGCTGGACTCGCGTTTGGGGCACGTTGTGGCGGACAATGAATAGTGCTCTTGGCGAGTTTGGGCTAATTGTATTTCTCTCATCAAGAGCTTTCCAACGAGCCCAAGATCTTCAAAATCGGTGAAGTAGAACCAAAGTTATGTTGGAAATGGAGTGCGCATTTTCGTGACGGCCACAAATTCTGCGGAAGCAAAAAGTTACGGACTCCAAAGGGTTAAGATATAACACAAGAGCAACACATACACAATGTACTACATGCACATATCAACACATGACAGCACAACACCAGTGTACGGGCTGCTACTCAGCACACACACACACACACACACACACGCACGCACGCACACACACGCACACACGCGCGCGCGCGCACACACACACACACACACACACACACACACTGGTGAGCCATCGTTCTCCTTGATAGTGAGTGGCACACACGGTTCAGAAAAGCAAGTGAAGTAATGAGCACCAGTGGACATCTCAGAACAAACTGCCAAACCATGCACTGGACGACAAGACCTCACTACCGCTCACGTGGAGCAATTTAGGCACAGCACAAAAAAGACACTTGGATTGATGAATAAAGTGCACTGGCATGGGTGTTACCGGTACAAGCCTCATGTCTAATACAACTTGACATAGTGCTGTGTGTTAGGCACAGTGTTAGCATTCACCTAACCACCGACCTGAAGAGCAGTGCTCAGTAACGCCTCACTCTCCTTGATGTTAAGCAAGCTAAGAAAGAGCTGCGAGCCATACCGCGACCGAAGGCCATCAACATGCCTGGGCATATACACAACACACACACACAAAGCAGGAGACAATGACATCAAAATCAAAGGCATGCCAGCTGTACAGTAGGTGAGTGCTCGTGCTCTCTCTCTCTCTCTCTCTCTCTCTCTCTCTCTCTCTCTCTCTCTCTCTCTCTCTCTCTCTCTCTCTCTCTCTCTCTCTCTCTCTCTCTCTCTCTCTCTCTCTCTCTCTCTCTCTCTCTCTCTGTCTCTCTCTCTGTCTCTCTCTGTCTCTCTCTCTGTCTCTCTCTCTGTCTCTCTCTCTGTCTCTCTCTCTCTCTGTCTCTCTCTCTGTCTCTCTCACCCACCCACTGATATGTTGTAGGAACTGTGGCATTAGGCATACAACAATACCCTGTGGGTAGAGGAATGCACATGCAGATACGACAGCAGGCTATGTCTTAGGATTCCTATTTCCCATTGTGATCTTGTGACGGGCCACACCATTCCAAACGCAAACTACTTCTGGTAAGACATACTAGCCATACTTTAGCTTTAGCTCCACGTGCTACCTCATAACATGCGATTATTCGCCATATTCGGTAAAGGAAAAAAACTTGGCCACACTTGACTCAATTGTTTCCTGTTAATTTATAATAGAAACAACTGCTAAACAATAGCACAGAAGTTCACTAGACCCGAACAGACAAACAAGGCTGGTAAGGAACATGGCAGAACATAGATACAGACAAAGTATACAACCCCCCCCCCCCCACACACACACAGAGTAGCAAATCTAACCTTCGAAATGCAGGCCTGCATGCGTCAAAGCCTCGAGACATCTTGACTTTGTGAGTTCCCGTCTAAAAACCAAAAGGCACGGAGCGGAATACATGTACATAGAACATCAAAACCGACTACATACTGCACTGTGAATAATATTACACACGTGTGTAAGACCAGCAGTACTGTAGCTAAACACATCAATTTTCACATCTGACAACTCAACTCAATCCTTTTGGCAAACAACCCATAGGAGGAGAGTTACGTGTAGTCAGCTTCTAATTGAGACCCAGTATGCATCGATTAGGGGACATGACTACACAAAAAACTTCACCGCACATACAACACAGCGGAGGTTAAAACCAAGCATGCCTCACCTGGAATCCGGGTTGTTCCCAGAATAGTGGAATGGAACCACGCAGCTGCACAAACGATACCATGGTCTTCTGGAATGATATTGCCTAGGTGCAAGCATCGACGACGACGATGGCGAGCAGCATATGGTAATAGTAGTAACATACCAGCAAGCACACAACCATACCAGCAGAGAAGATACAGCCATTAAAGTCATGAACAGGGTAGAGCACAAACACACACAGGCTGCACCTAGCCTTTTGGAAGCACTGCAAGAGCGCCCAGCCTTGATTTTACTTAATTTTACTTGAAGAGCACCCAAGGACTAAGGTCACACTTAGCATGTTCTTGTGTGGAGCTCACGTCCGCTCAAAGGTAAGCTGAGAACGGATTGACTGCACAACGCGCAATGCGTCTACAAGGTATGTGTCGGACGACCTACAGTGTACAGCCAGGACTCCACCTCCAAAACACGACCACAGGTGAGTGGCAGTGGTGGGGTGCTCTGGCGGCACTTCACAGTGAGTACACAAACCCAACATACTGGAGAGCTGTATGCCTAGGTTGTGGCAAGTGAAATATGGAACGATGCTCGACACTGAGGATATGTCAGGAGAGCAAAGAGAAACAGGCGTCGCACAAGCACAGCTGCAGCAGTAGCCGGCCACGGCATACCTGTTCGGTCTCCACAAAGTTGGCTACCTCTCCGTAGTCATCAACACCGCGCACGTTGAAGCGGGTGCCTGCTCGAGAGCAGCTCAGCCGCGACATCAGCGTCACTCTAGCCTTGTTACTGCCTGCGTAGACGGTGCGCACCTCCACGCTGCCACAGGAGATGCGCACGAGCCACTGAGACGTGTCCACACCAAACTGAGTCGGGAGGTAGTGAAGATTCTGATTCCTGAGCGGTGAACAGCAATGAACAAAGCAACCCAAAGCTAACTGTCTGCTACATCATTTCCTTCCAAAACAAGGCAGCAGTACAGACCCCAGCACTGGCACTACATAACTACACAAGGCTTAAGTTAGTTACAGTCCAACATATTCAACGCACATGCACCCCCCCCCCCCCCACACACACACACACGCACACACACATGCATATGCATGCACGTACGGACATACATACACGTATAAAAGAAACAAAAGCACACACAAAAACACAAAACACGCACGCACACGCACACACACACACACACACACTGTCAAACCAACCAGATGAATCGGTCGTCAAGGCTGCGTCCATGATATCGGCACTGAGCACTGAGACTTAGGTCCACCACGTGAGCTTCAAAGTCCCCACTGTTGGCGGAGGCAGCTGAGTCAGCAGTGCTGCCTTGCGATGTGAAGTAAAATGTACCTGAACACAGGAGCTTACGCACCTAGGCACAACACGAGTCATAGTAGGCATTTGTTGAAGATGAGCTGAATAAGAAAGACCCAGACGTGATACTAAAACAATACAGGGGTTTAGAAGGGGAGCTCCAAATACATATCAACAGCCAGCATTAGCAGGGGAGTGGAGGTGCAATGGAATGTTGATAAGTACGTCAAAGTGCAGCCACAGAAAATGCAATTCTACATCTTCACTAGATTAGCGAAGCGCCCCCTCCTCCCCTGTGCGCAATTTAGTGTTGGTAGTGCTGCCACTACACAGCAACCGGCAACCAGCACCGATCAGACCGGACTTGCTGCAGCTGCACAACAAGAGGAACACAAACGGGCAACGCAGCAATCAATGACGGCTCACCTCACTGACATAGTCTGGGTCAACACTGTCCTCCAGGAAGAGTGTGAACACGTCTGTGATACGCTGAATCTCACTACCATACAGACGACCCACTGACGAGCAACCAGTTACAAGGAATAGATACTTGACATGTTTATTTCCTGAAGACACAAAAAATGCACGCAATCACGCACGCATGCACACCACATGCACAAACACAAACACACACACACACAAACACACATATGCAGGCACACATGTACACACACAAATACAAACACACACACACATGCACACACATACGCGCACGCCCATATACACACACACACACACACACACACACACGCACGCACACATACGCACACATACGCACACATGCAAATACATGCAGGCAAACACACACACACACACACACACACACACATATACGCACATATGCAAATACATGCAGGCAACACACACACACACACCCACACCCAAACACACACACGAGTAAAACACCGGAGGATGCACCCAGTTTAACACGAGTAAAATACATACCACAGTGCCGTGGAGTGAACACCATGTGGCACACGACATATACCTGCCAAACGTCACTAAAATGATGAACACAAACACTGTCCTGCAAAAGTTTCCAGAAAATATGCACTTTTAACTATAAACAAAAAGGCAGCATGGAGACAAGAGCTTTATAACAGCAATGAAAAGTAGTAATGACGCAAATACACTAACGTAGCAGTAACAATAAAATACGAATCACACTTGGGAAAAGAACAAACGTCTGGCTCCTCGCAAGCACAAACTTTCAATGCCTTCCCATCAGGTGAAAAGAGGCAAAAAGAAAATGAACGAGAACAATGAACTTGGTAGAGCATAGAGGTGATAAAACAGCGCAGAGAAGAGCGCCCAGAAACAACAGTGGTAAAATGCGTGAGCTCAAACACATAGGAGTGACAAAAGGTGCCAGTGGGAAGAAGATACGAATCGTGAATTTTCAAATCGATTTTCGAGAGACTATCGCTAACAAAAGCCACCTCAAACAACAACGCTTAGGCAGGGGAAAATCAGGGCTGCCACTTGCTCCGATTTTTGATCGCCTGTCGGAAAAACCGACCGATTTTGTTCCCAGAGAGGGACAACCGATTATTTTATTTTGCGCGCTTTGTAGTCCAGTTGGCCATTCGCTTCCATGTAGCTGTAAAAATGCGCGCGTGCTTTCATGTGTGTGGACAGTTAAAAATGTGTTCTGGGGCCCCAACAGCAAGCCATTCTCCTAAAAATTTCACCGCGGGACACCCCCGGACCCCTGTCAGATTTTTATCCCTCCAACTTTGGCAGCCCTGGAATATCCACATCTAAAGGGGAAAGTGAAGGCAAAAAAGATGCAGCGTGCTTGTGCTAGAAAAATGTGTGAACACATAAGCATTAATGGGTGATGGTAGGACAGGTGTGTAGGAGTGATGTATACGGTTGAATTTGAAAGAGGACGCGAGGTGTGTGTGTGTGTGTGTGTGTGTGTGTGTGTGTGTGTGCGTGTGTCACAACCTACGCTCCTTGAATACTCAATGGTTTACAGCAGCCCAGGATCAACATTTGTGGAGATCGAGTGTCGCTGATGTTGTGCCACCACCACCACCGTCTAAGCCAACTGTGTACTGCAGTGTTTGCGACCACCATCTTAGTGCGTCTGGGTACAAGCGGCATAAGTGCAGTGCGGCCCGTCAACTTCCTGTCAGCCAACAGCCTGGTGCAAAGTCGTGTCAACGTTGTAGTAGATGGTTCAAGAGTGCTGGTGGGCTGAAGGTGCATAGGTGCCCTCTCGCAGGTTCCTCCCAACAGCCATCGGACTCTGTCGATCCTGCACCTCGCCTAGTGCTTCGACACCAACATTGTTGCTCATTCCACTGCCCGTCATGTGACCGGTGCTTTCGATCTGCTGATGGATATAAACGGCACAATTGCGAGCGTGGCAAGCGACCAACAGCAAGGGAGCGTCTCGAGTTCAATGTTCTGCTGTGCGTGCGGCGAGAGATATCGCAGGCAGCAGGATCTGCAACGGCATGAGGCCGGATGTTCTGTCGCAAAGCCGTGACGCTACCCCTTTGTTCCCCTCCTCATGAGGGCAGCTTAGCCGTTTAACAGCAGCTGTATGTCAAGGTCAAGGTGTGTGTGTGTGTGTGTGTGTGTGTGTGTGTGTGTGTGTGTGTGTGTGTGTGTGTGTGTGTGTGTGTGTGTGTGTGTGTGTGTGTGTGTGTGTGTGTGTGTGTGTGTGTGTGTGTGTGTGTGTGTGTGAATGAGTATGGGGATCTCAGGATGTGCCAGCCGTTAGGCGGTTCAATAGCCAATTGAGTCGTCTTTCCAAGATTCCTTTTGAACCTCTCTCTCCTCTTCGGGGGAGACACGTGGAACCAGTCATGGCAGTGAGCAAGTACAAGTAAAAGTAGTTAAAGGGGAAGTCCGGTGAAAAATTTAAATTTCAGGGTCGGTAGAGTTTCGGCCGCTGAGTCGAATGGTGTTGGTCCCACGTGTCTCCGACAAAGCGTTCTCGAGATATTTCCGTTTGAAAAAACTGAGTTTCGGGGGCTGCGCCATGACGTCATGCGGCCGCGCCACACCCTCTGCAACGTCATAGCGTGCAGCTAGGTCAAAAGGAGTGCGTGAAAGCAATAGTGTCAGTGCTATTTCAAATGATTTGGCGACTGATATTAGGTGGTGCAAGCGACCCCGAAGACATGTAACTCCTTGTGAGAGTGAGGATGCAGCCATGGCTGACCTTCATGAGTTCGGTCTGGGGCTGAGAACCTCGGTAGTCAGCTGAAGGAATGGCCGCGCGGGCCGGTCAAGAGTGAGCGCTACTGAGTTTCCGACTGATGAAGAAGCAGCAGCTATTGCAGACGAGGCTGATGTAATTATCAGATCGCTGGAGAGCAGGGTCGCCAAAATGGAGAAGAGTGATGCGAGTGCTCTAAATGTTGTTCCATACCGATTAGATTCGCTTAGACTCCAGTAGCCTGCCACATGGTGATGTTTTGGTGCGAACTTGGAATATTTCGGACTACTCAATTGGAGAACAGTGCAGGCTCTTTGAACCACGGGCACGACTCTTCGCTCGCAACGCTATGGAATCTGAAAGTTCTAGGTCCGAGAGCTGTTCGCTGTTTTGTCACTTGTCACGGTTGTGCACTCATCGCTGTAGCATAAAATAATGAGGCGCCGCGGGTGCGGAAAACTAAAATTTTCTTTCTCAAAGCACAACCACCGGCACCGGCAAGGAGAAACGCACGTTCTCTGACTACATGACTGCACAATACGACTGATACGAGTGTAGTACATGACAAGTCCGTGTGTTGACTAGTTTTCTGAGTCTTGTGTCAGTTGTGACATGAGTTTGTTGACTGCACTAGAGCTAGATAACACACTGCACGCACTGCATGCACGCAGCGCAGAGCGCATAGACCATGTAGACGGGCTAACGGAAAAGTCCAACTCGGAAACGGCTAAAATACGGTATAACCTCGAGGTTTACCGAGCTGAAAATCACAGGGTGCGTAGTGTTTGTAACACTGAATCGAATGGTCTTGGTCCGAAGAAGCTGCGATAAACGGTTCCCCAATCGAACGCGCTCCGAATATGGCCATTTTTGTACACAACTAGATGGTGTGGCTACCTGGCTGCACGCTGTGACGTCATCACCTGGATCTGGGTGATGCGCGCTCAAATTCGCACATGTTCGATTGGGCGTATCTGACGAACCATAAGCCGCAGCCTCCTCGGACAAAGACCATTCGATCCAGCGCCCCGAACTCTACGGACTGTGAAATTTAAATTTTTCACCGGACTTCCCCTTTAACACGTTGTCATCCAGCAGTATAACCTAGATGCCGAGGAGACACACTGTGGCTAGGAAACTATAATTGAAAAAAGCCCTCTATTGCTCATATCATTTTTGCCTAAATGTAAATGCTTCTGCAGAAACCCACCTAAATTGACATTCAATACGCCCAGACAAGCATGAGCATCGATGACTTTGGAGTACTGCTTCTTCACATGTTCACATTCCTCTGGAGCTGAATTCAAACATAGGCCAACACACAGCGAGCATGATCACTGAGTGCATTTTGACAGAAAGCAAGTTAGCACTCAGGTTCTTACTCAGAACAGCAATGGCTCCAGACTCGAAGAGCAGAGTTTCAGATATGGTTTTACACTCGAGCAGTACGGAACGCGGCTGGGATTTCTTCCACACCCGGAATGTTTTTCCAAGCACCATTTCTATAAAGCCACAAGCCACAAGGCAAACTCGTACTCAGTGATAACTTTGACAGCTACACAGCTTCAAAGATAGGGCACGCGAATTCAGAACAACATGACAAGCTGAAGCTCCTGGGCTCAGCTTTCGTCGTTTGGTCAAATCACACCATTTCCCCTTCGTATCTTCCAAGCTACAGCTCTCCAGCAAAAGAGCAAACACTGAAATGCAACAGTGAGATAATTGAAAAATTGATTTGGAAGCTCACGTACATGGTCAATGGAAATGTTGTGTGGTCACGTAAAAACAAAAAGACCAACCATCTACGTAGCTCTACTCGTTGCTATGTGCGCCTGCTGCATCACTCACCAGACTAGACCGTAGACATGGTAGACGCGTCGACGGTCTCTCTACGGACACCGTACGAGCGGTGCACCCTCGCGATTCCCGACGGACGCTAGCTGCATGCTCGAGGATCCGGAGTCCGGCTAGTCCGGACCGTACCGGGGGTCCGGCCGTTACCACGTTACGGCTCCTTTTGCATTTTTTACTTTTTTCTTTCATTTTTGTCAATGTTTTTGAAATGGACTGTACTTACGTAGACCTACGTAGGTCTACGTACCAAGAGTTCATAACCCCCATGAACTCTTGCTCGTAGATCTACGTACGTATACCATGGTTTACATCAGCTACGTCATGTACATGTATCCAGTATCAGGGAGTACAGAATTCCGCGATCAACTTGCCATCCGCTATGGCCGGCAGCCGCTTGCCCTGCCAGCGCAATGTGATGGTTGCGGGAAGCCTTTCTCTCTCCAGCATGGCCTTGACTGCCCGAAAGGTGGACTTATCAAGCGAGGCCACAATGATCTGCGTGATAGCGATGCAAAGCTAGCTGATATGGCATTCGGTGGTGTTGTCGTCGAGCCGATCATGGTGCCGGAGGGTGATCGGACGGGGCAGCCTGCTCTTCGGGCAGATTGGCTTGCCCGGGGTGTGTGGGAGGATAACAGGGTGGCGTTTTTTGATAATCGCATCATTGATGCCAACGCACCCAGTTACTCCCATTCATCCTGGGAAGCTACTTCCAACCGCGCTGCTAACGCGAAGAAAAAGAAGTATCGTCAGGCCTCCGAGGACCTCCGTGGGTCGTTCACACCACTGGTTTGTTCCACGGATGGGGTGCTACATCGCGAATACGCCAGCTATCAGAAGCGACTTGCTGGTCGCCTCGCCCTCAAGTGGGACAAGCCATTTTCTATCATCATGGCTTGGGTGCGAGTTCGCAGCCAATTTGCTGTGATCCATGCAGTCGACCTCCGGCTACGCGGGTCTAGAAGGCGCCTGACAGGCCTGTCGACGCAGGATGGTGCTGGGGTAGGCATTGGCCATTGAAAACTGAATTCCGTCCGTTTTACGTGGAATTTCTTGGAGTTTCCCAATGTATTGTACTTGAATAAAATTCTATTTTAACTTTCATGGTATCTCAATTTTTTTTTCACGTCTACATGACTTTATTTTGCCCGTAAAAGAGGCCGTTACCCCGTAAAAAAAAAAAAATCATACATGTACATGATTGTACACTAATCTGTAATCATCATACATGCACACTTTCACGTCTACATGACTTTATTTTGCCCGTAAAAGAGGCCGTTACCCCGTAAAAAAAAAAAAGTATCAGGGAGTCGAAAAAATGTGATATTTTACGACTCCCTGCATACTAGCTGTACATACTGTACGTGGTCGTAGATCTACGTACACGTGGTACTACAGACAGTAGATCTACTACAATGTAACTGTTGTGTACTACTATACTATAATTATGTACTAGTACTCCCTGCCCCTGGTTTCAAACCATGCATGCATGTATCTACCACACCATTTTTGAAGAAGTGCCTGCTGGCCGGCTCGTACAACACAAAAAATGTCATGCATGATTCTGTGCATGCATTTCAAATCGATGGAATATCGTTATCGGGATCGATGGGATCCGGGAGGAAGTGGCACACCACTGCACTGCGAAACCAGACTACGACTCGTAGATCTACACTCAGGAGCAAGAATCTCTTTTTCAAGTACATGGCTGAGTGTGTAGTTGCAGTAATCATTTTTGTGAAGAGCTGTACTGCATGCATGCACAGCTAGCTGTGCAACGAACGGAGTGCATGCAGTGTGCTTAGTATTTTTTTAAATCGAGTTTGTGGAAGGAGTTGACAAAATGTCAGCTCGTCCTCATCGACGAGGTCAAGAAGAGCCATCCCAAACAACAGATAAACCAATGGAATCAAAAGTACTTTCGAATCTAAGCCCGAAATGGAGAAACTGGTGGATTCGTGGATTCGCAACTGCTCTTCTACTGATGGTGCTTGCATTTGTGTTGTGGATCGGGCCACTTGGATTGATGTTCGCAGTCCTGATAATTCAAGTTAAATGTTTCCATGAAGTTATCTCAATTGGTCACAAGAAGTACAGGGAATACGAATTTCTCTACTTCCGAACATTGCAGTGGTACTTCTTGATGGCATCGAACTACTTCTTCTATGGAGAGATCTTGCCAAGCACGTTCTTTGTATTCTTCAAAACTGGAAATTATCTACCTGTGCTCTTACGTTATCATCTGATTATCTCGTTCCTCATGTATGTGTCCGGCCTGGTGGCTTTTGTGCTGACGCTCCAGAAGGGTTCCTACAGGATGCAGTTCAAAATGTTTGGCTGGACACATGTCACTTTGCTGATCATTGTGACCCAGTCACATTTAATCCTACAGAACCTGTTTGAGGGCATATTCTGGTTTGTTCTGCCTTTGCTGCTGGTCGTCTGCAATGACATTATGGCCTACATATTTGGATTCTTCTTTGGACGAACCAGCTTGATTCAGCTGTCACCCAAGAAGACCTGGGAAGGATTTATCGGTGCGTTCTTCAGCACTTTGCTGTTTGGATTCCTTTTCGCATGGTTCCTGGCTCAGTTTGAGTTTTTTGCTTGTCCAGTGGAGTATCGTGAGGACAGCATACTCGCAGCAACGCTATCATGCAAGCCTGCATTCATATTCACACAGCAGCCGTATGAAGTACCCCTGGCATTGCATCCAATCCTAGGCAAAGTATTGATGATCTATCCAGCTCAGTTCCATGCAGTAATGCTGGCAGCATTTGCATCATCCATTGCGCCTTTTGGCGGCTTCATGGCCAGCGGCTTCAAGCGTGCATTTGAGATCAAGGACTTTGACAACTTGATCCCCGGCCACGGCGGATTCATGGACAGATTTGATTGCCAGTTCCTGATGGCCACTTTCACGTATGTGTACGTTGTGACGTTTGTACATGCTGTGAAGCCCAACTACGTGCTTCGCCTCTTCATGTCAATGAACAGTGAGGAGCAGATCTCGATCTATCATCAAATCGAGGCTCACCTCAGAGAAACCCAATTGATCTAGTATGCATATTAGGCGTCGCAACTATACATGTAGTGGTTATCGTGAGATCGAGTTTGCGCGGCGACTTTTTTTTTTTTTTTTGATACGATTACTATTTTTCCATGATAAATCATACCATAATACTGGACTGCATGAATAGTTTCCTCTCCTGAACTGTGCCCTCTCAATGCCCCCTTTCCCCACGTGGGTGCATGCACCCATGCAGGAACACCTCTCGCTAGAAACACCAGGGCGCTATTTACGGCTCAGCTTGTTGGTATATTGCATGTCGTCGAGGTGATTCTTTGTCCCACAGCTTTACCAGTACCGACATGTACCGCCGGTATCACAGAAACAGTTACGGCAGAAGATAATCAGCAGGAGACTACACATGAAAGGACCAACATCATCAATTTTTGTATGGCTGAAATGATCACATGTATACCGTTGATTCAAGTGTTACAACGAAACGATAACGTAATCGGTAGAATTTGATAATCAATAATTATCATTATTTTGTGCTAGTGATTTTTGAACAAACGGCGAGGAGACAACAATTTGATAACTGCAATCAGTAATACAAGCTGGATCGACATTTGTGTACACTTTATTCTTGTAATGTAAAACTGTGGAGACAATGTGCAATAAAACGATGAAAATGTGAAGAAATGGTGTAGAGAAAATAAGGATTCAAACAAGTTTTCGTACAACACTCATCCGGAATCTTCGTTGTACTAGAGGACACTGAAAACAAAATTGAACTATCATAGAAAATCTAAGTTAGAGAAATAACACTAAGAACAACAGCAGTGAAATTTACAAGTGTGAATAATTATTTTAACAATGAAAGCGAGAGCAATAACGAATGTGTGTACTAACACTAAACTTGCAACTGAAAAAATGAACAAAGAAGAGAAAGAAAGAAGGAAGGACAAAGTGATAACAAATAACAGCAGTACATTACACCTAGAACATTAACGGCCAAGCTTGGCGCACCAAACATGACACTTTACTTGAAAAATTTCAACCCAATTATACTATCTTTCTGTACACACAAATTAGGCTTATACAGACGCTGACAGAAGGCTTCCAACACTTTTAACTGTAGTCCATAACCACTGATAACCATGACGACCACGGCACAATACAGTGAAAGAAGAGTCGGAATACGAATTGCAACCATCTAGTGATTTTTGTTGGTGAATTTGAACAGTAACAGATGAACTCATCATGTACATTGTGCTGTAGATCTACAGGACTGTATATTAATGTGTAGGATAACCGAGTAGATACTACATTGCATATGCAACCAGGATGCTTGTTTCATAGACTTCGAACAAATTTTGTTCGAAGTCTATGAAACAAGCATTCTGCATTGATATTAAATTTTGAAACTTTAATCAATCTTTAATCAATCATTGAATCTTTACAAGGATAGGTTCAGGGTTCACAAGCAAGAGTTGATATACCGGTAACCGAGAGTACATAAATGTACTCTTGCGGTAACATATACCGTATTTCCGCAAATAAAAGGCCGTCCTCGTATACAACGCCTTCCTCGTATACAAGGCCGGGGTAGGGGGCGATTGAAAAAAATAAAAGACCGTCTCCGATTAGAAGACCGGGCCTGCTAAATGAGTCTTTGTTCTTGTGTTAAAAATAGAAGACCGTGCTCAAACTGTGGGAAAAATACAAGACCATGCTCAAACCGTGTAGAAGAAAATGGAAGAACGGGGGTAAAACCGTGTGGCGAGAAATAGAAGACCGGGGTCAAACTGGGTTGAAAGAATAAAAGACCGTCCTCGATTATAAGGCCGGGTTAGGACGAGGTTGAAAAAATAGTAGACCGGCCTACTATTTTGTGGAAATACGGTAAGGCCAAATAAAAAAAAGATTGTTTATCGTCAGCGCCCGCCCTGGATTTCACCCTCCCGATCCAGGGCACTGAAATTATTTTATTTTTTAGTTCCTGTAAATGTACGGCATGTACTGCGATCTACGCCATACGGCCTCTAATCAGCGTGGCTGTAGATATTGGAAGGCCAAGTCCGCAGATTGAACCATACAATAGCGCCTACATGTCGTGTAGGTGCTATGGGCTTGAAAAATTATTTTCCATGGCCTAGGTATATGTATGTGTAGGGCTCCCTGGATTGGTTATCTGATAAACAAAATCTGTTTCACCCCTATACACTCAAACGTCTCTTACCCGGACGCCTCAGATACGGGCACGTCTCTCTACTGGGCATCTCCGGCTTGAGTTTCTATGGCAAAAATGCTTCGATTTTGGGGGTTTAAACTTTGTTTTGTATGCGCAAGCGCTAATTTGTCAATGCCAACCTGTGTAATCCACACATTTTTATCAATGGATTCTTTTTGTATCCTGAACATGTGCAATATGTGCCAAATAAACCTCTTCAAAAAATGATTATGATACATGGTAGATGAGTTATCCTGAGGTACGGGCAAATCTGAGATACGGGCAGTGCCCGGATAAGAGACGTTCGAGTGTACTACTTTTTCTGCATATCTATCCCCACTTCCATAGTCTGTCCCCCGTGAATTCCACGACAGAATATCAGAAATTCCGTGCAGAATTCTGCGGCTGAAAACAGTAAATTCTGCGGTAATTCTGCAAGGGAAATGAGCGTAAAAATAGATTGAACTTCCGCAACACCACCGAAATTTGTTGTCCCTATAAACTCTGAACCGAAATTTTGCGAAATCCTGGTCCAAAAAATTGAAAGCTCCAAAATGTACCTTGCAAGTTGATTTTGAAAGTCACAAGCGGGTTGGTTTGGCTGTGAAATACATCAAAAGTCTCCAGAAAAAGCAGCTTTTCTCTCCTTACGAAGTAGCGGTGAGGCATCCTGCAGCTTCATAACTCGAAGAGAATTGGTGAGCACACATGCTCATTCCCTGGGCACTGCAAATTCACAACTCATTTCATTTCACATAATCATTTTCATTTTCGAAAATGATTATGTGAAATGAAATGAGTTGTGAATTTGCAGTGCCCAGGGAATGAGCATGTGTGCTCACCAATTCTCTTTTCTCTCCTTTCTGTAATATTCCACGGGATTTTCTGAATTCTGCGGACACTACTGGATTCTGCGGAAATTCTGCAAGCCGCGGAATCGCGGAATTCACGGGGAACAGCATAGTGATGTTGCTATTCTCAGCTGGTAGTTGCAATTTCTGTCTGAATTACAGTCCTACTTTAATAATACATGTACCAACTCTTTTTTCAAACCAATAGCTTCCATCTGTGCACATGTGAGCCCTATAAGCCACCAACATTTTAGAGAAAAAAACTGGGGTGGTTCTGCTTGTAAAAATGATGCAGATTATAATCATACTATACTAGTAATTACTGTACAGCAGGAAATTTTTGGACGGAATTTATTTTCGTATGATTTCGTACGCGGCCTCTTTTGTACTAAAATTAATTCCGTTCTAAAATTTGTCCCTGTGAAGTTATTAATATTATGTACACTATACATGCGAACGCGCGCATTTAGCATGCAGCACTGTACAAAAATAAAATCCGTACGAAAGGTCGAAAATCGGCTTTGTCCGAAAATATTTCCGTCCGAAAATTTCCTGCTACAGTACTAGAATTGATCGCCAAGTAACAGTGTGGTGCAAAGGTGAAAACCAGGGAGTCGTCAAATACAAGCATTTGACGACTCCCTGGTGAAAACTCCCAGTCGTTTCCGCTCTTCTTTTTTTTGTAACTTTGGGCTGTTTGTTTTGTTTTCTCCTGCTGTCCTTTACCTATGGCACAAAACATACAATGTGCATCGCCCTTTTCTATTCTCGATGCTTCTCCTCCAACGATTACAGCATGAAGTAGTCAGTACGGACACTGACACAAACCCCATCTATAACAATAACAGCAGCAGCCAGAAGGCAGTTCTTCGTTGTCAACACAATCTTCAGCTTCAGTTATATTCTAAACATGAGAGGTGCAGTCAACGTAGATATGGCTCAGTTGCTTCCACAGTGCAGTGCAGCACGAGAAAATAATGCCTCGTGCATTCATCAAGGGAGGCTCTGCATTGTAGTCTATCATGACTATGGTAATCGAAAACAATGATCTTGACTAATGAACTCTGATAAAAGTGTTAGACGGGACCGACCAAGAATACTATAATAAGTGCAAGGCCTCCTATCAGGCCCAAAAAAAAACAGTTCCGTGTTTGCACAATCGACAAAAAACGGAGCAAAATATATGCAGTGCACGTAGCACCCACCAAAGCGACATGTCTATGTATATGACCTGCACAAACAAAACACAGACACAGACGTATGTTCAATGTGGAAAATAGACAAAAACAAGAAAATAATTTCAGTACTATGGGGAGGTATGTACATCAAGGCAAACTGGGATACAAATAATACATAATGCAAAATGAAAGACCCGCCTTCCTTTGTGAAAAAATATTTAACTCGATGTATGAACAAATTATAACAAACTTGGTATAGCAAGTCACTAGAAGTACTGTAAGATATAATGATATTGTTGCCATTGCTGCTGTTGCTGCCATCGTCATTGTCAACGTGATTAGGCTCTGCCTCACATATGATCAAAATCCAAAACAAGCAGTTTGGTGTCTTCAGTGCCGTTCCTGCTACCTACTGCGCAGACTAACTTGCGGTCATTGCAGCACACCCGCCACACAACACCTCCTGAAAGAGTGAAAGAGAGAGAAATGGAAAGAGAGAGAGAGAGAGAGAGAGAGAGAGAGAGAGAGCCGACCATGTTGTCAATGTGACAGTCTAGCAACTACTGCTTTGCTGGAGGAGAGCATTTCATACAGTAACATCGGGATCGTAAGAACGCGGGGTGGACAGGCTTAGCCTGGCACGTTCTCAAACTCCTCAGCGAAATATTCTGAGAATCAAATACATGAGTCTGCATGATCAGTCCAGGTCCAGGTGCTTCAGTGATCTGTGTGTGCTCTCTGAATTTAATGATTCTACCCTGAGCATTCTCACGATAAGCATGTTCAGAATCCTGATAAGTTATGTTCCTGTACACATACTTTATCCAACGAGGACTTTCAGGGGGGGGGGGGGGGGGCACAAAGTTTCAATGGATGCCCGCATCCCGGTAAGCACCATAAAAACCGGCAATAAGGCCCAGGGCGGTATTTCGGATAGGTGAAATCAGGCGATTTTTTTAATATTTTCACATCAACCTACTGTACTGATATGCACATGGAGCTGTACACACACACACACACACACACACACACACACACACACACACGAGTGTGACACTTGGGTGTGCACACAAGCAGTGTGCACGATGCTGGGTGGGCGCTTATACGGGATTTTACGGTAGTACAATGCCAGCCATAACTCTAAATGGCACAAGAGACGTTCGGTCCTATCCGATCAGCAACACTAAAGCATTTTTACTGCCAACATCTTATCTGTGACCCTTCTGTTGGCAGAGTAAGGCCACACCAAGTTTTTTCATTGTTTCTCGTCACCGAGCGCGTACCTTTCTTGAGGATTGGACCAAAAAAAAAAATCTCGCGTCCCGGTAAACACGCATAAAAAGGCGTTGTAAAAGTACGCGCGGCGTCAAATCTGGGGTGCAGTGCTAGTGCACGAACCGAAGGACGACTTTTGCACCGTGTATGTACGCATACCGGTAGTTCAAGTACCACACCACCACACGACCTGGTCGTCTTCTTTGCTACACACAGTACCATCCAGCAAGAAGAGGAAGCACCAGTGAACTGGACTTCTTTCTGTTTTGGGACTTGGTCTCCCTATTGTGTCATGCCATACTATGACAGATGCAGCTGTACATTGCTAGACTCGCCGCAGCATGTACTGCGCAGTTCATACGTTGTGACTGTTCGCTCCATTGTCATTGGAGCCTGCTGTATTCATTGTCTGGACTTGTCATGTCATGCCATGCCTTATCCCATAAGGTTTCTGTTTTAAATTTTAGCACAAGCGCGCACTTGGCTGTTCTTTTATGTACCCCTTGTATAATAACTTTGGTTTGCTTTCTTTCCTATTTAAATAACATGCAACACTGGACTTCCTCACCAGAGGCCGGTGCAGGAGCCTGGTTTTCTGGCTGTATGTTGCAATTGACTGTCACGCGTGGTGTATAGTCTGATTTTAGGTCATAAATTGGGCCTTTGTAGTGTAAATAGCAGTTTTTGTTTTTCAAACCCTATTTTGTTTTTTTTCCGCCCGCCCGCGTTCCTTTTGAGATTTTCAGGTGACGAGAAACAATGAAATAACTTGGTGTGGCCTAATGGTGATAAAAAAGAGTAAAAATACACCTGCTGAAATACTACTACATGTATAATGCTGCACTAGAGTTTCGGAATCATCCTGGTTGCAAGCAGGATGACTAAATGCCAAACTACGATAATATCTCCACTTACCAGATCTCGCGCTCCACAGTGAGACCAAATCACGGACAAACTCTCCTGTCTGCATATCCCATAACTTAACGGTGCCATCATCGCTGCTCGTGATGGCAAACTTCTCATTGAACTGCAAGCTGGTGACAGCTGATTGATGGCCTTTTTGACCATGGAATGTATGTAGACACTGTCCTGAGACGATGTTCCACACCTGCACAAAAGCAATAGACCAACAAAACAGATAACACACCGTAAGAGGGTTATGTAAGCATTTCAACACACATGTCCACCTTGCCCCCAAATAGGCAGACAGGAAGATATTACCAAATGCTATAATAAACATCCATTGATGATGGCCTATACACATGCCCAATGTATAGCTAGGGGTCGGTTGCTACACGGCTGGGACATTTGGAAGCGCACCATCGGCGGCACCCTCCCTACCTGAAACTGGCGATAAAAATTATGGCTTCAGCATGACGAGTATGATACGTTATGTATACGACATAGTCGGACATACAGTGGAACCTCGCAAATACAGACAAGGGACCAAACATGCACAAGGTGTGTCCTCGTGTGTGGAGCGTCAAAGACGAGTCATCGTACATCGAAAAATGCCCAAATATGGTACAGGCATAAATCATGCCCCTTTGAGGTGATAAGAAACACAGCAGGTATCAGTGAGCGCACTTACCTTTACCGTTGAATCAGCATTACCAGATACAAGAATGTCACCAGACAATTCCATGCCACTCGTCAGACTTTGATGGCCTACATGGATGTTGAAGACAGAACGTAAAAACAACTGTTGGAAACTTGGAATATCATCCAAATGTCGACGAATCCACGACCTCTCACAATAGTAACATTTCAACACCATTGGACGCCCATCGCCAGAGGCGATGATAGCGATGCTACAGCAGAAGCCATAGTAGCTTGTGCTGGGATTGCACCATTCAACAGCTTGCAAGGCTGAAGAATTGACCGCCACTATTCAACCTGGTCTACACCACACAGCTATGAAGTGGCTTTTTCTGGCCAGTGAATCCCTACTTTTTGGTCTTTTTCGATTTTTCCCGCACACACATCACACCACATACTCCGGCATGCACTGGCTGTTGGTAACCACCCAGGAGAATGAAAGAAAGACAGGAGGAGTCTGAGAAAGAGAAGAAAGACGTGTGTGACCATAATCGTCGGGAATCGAACCCGCAATCTATCGATTGGAAATCGCTGCAAATACCACTGCACCATATGGGACACATACACATACACTATCATGCAAGTAGATTGCATTCTGAAGTGAACAAATAGTCACACCAGACAAGCAATGAACACTGCAACGCATTATGGATACTGAGAAACCAAATCATGCACAGATTCCAGCAACATCAACAGCACCAAAAACAAACAAAAAATAAGAATGCTTTACCCCAAAGCGTGTGAAGACACGTGCCGGCAAAAGCATCCCAGACGCGAATGGAGGTGTCCAGTGAGCCGCTCACAATGTGCACGCCATCAAACTGTAATTCAAACAAAAAGGAAAAATTTCAGTTATCAAAAAGGGTGCGAGCAAAGTGGTTAGAAAGCATTGGCTTTCCAAGCAGTTTGCCGGCTTGATTCCCAGTCTGAGCGAAGATTATTTCCACCCTCAGGAGACCCATCTGGGATTGGATACCTGGCTTCAGTCGGGGAGGCAAAGGCGACGAGGGAGATGAGATGAGCACCTCCCTCCCTATGCCGGGTTCATTAAAGCAGGGGTCTCTAACACCTTCTACCTCTACGGTCAGAATTGACTACGCGCCACATTTACCGTTACCAAAGACAAAAACCCAAGCACAAAAGTCAAGATACCAGCAGACAAAGAAGCAGCACCATCGAACTATCAACTGCACAGGGAAGAACACTGAGAAGGAGAAAAGAAAGGAAGGCAGACTGTGAGACAGACACATTCCGTACCTGCAGAGAGTAGACGCGGTTGTTGTGTCCTTGCAGTACATGAAAGCACTCGCCTGTCTCAGCAATCCACACACGGACAGTGCAGTCATAAGAGCCACTCACAATGTAGTTTCCATTGTACTGAACGCTAAACAGAAACAAAAAGAAGTAGTCACATAACACATGAATGGTTTGGATGTGTTGATATCAGGTAATTGTCAAACGTAACAAAGTTTCAATGCCGGTTGAGAGTCTGGTGTGTAATCATAGCATCAGAAGTGTGATGCGAATTCGCGAAATGCCATTCACGGAAGAAATTAGAGATGCAACGCTGCTTTGCCGATGTGCCTCAAAGCGCAATGCAGGGGTGTGCGACAATCGGGCATTCACCAAGCTCCACTTCTGTGATCAGCCAGTTGCAGTGATTGCGGGAGCTTCGCGATGGGTTCCAATTGGAGGTTTCCATGGTTACGCGGCCGTCGCATCACAAAAATGCTTCTGGGAATCCCGATTTAGGCAACATTTACATCAACCAAGCAGCACAAAACGACTGGAGGTTGTTCTAGAATATATTTGCACTGCACTGGGTGTGTTTTAGTTGAGCCAAGCCCACAAGAAAAGAAAGCCTGAGCACAATTTGAGAATCGCTTTGTCCAGCTAGAGGCAACGAGGCGAAAAAGAAATCTTGATAAGTATGAAAGTCATCCACAGCAACATTATTGTGAATCACTCATGGATAAAGCTTTCCATTCTTAGTTGCGGCATGTAACCTATTGTGAAGGCACCATCACTACATATGATGATGTGACCAAGTCCTTACCAGCGCACAGCAGCCACATGCCCATTCAGTGTGAAGACACACTCTCCCGAGTGAATATCCCAGACGCGCAGTGTAGCATCACGAGAGCCACTCACGACACGATTGTCTGCCATCGCTAAACAGCGCACAGTGCTTGTATGCCCAACCAATGTGTGTAAACAAGCACCTGTTTCAGCATTCCATATCTAGAAAATAAAACAAGAAGGAAGAAAAAGCACATCCTTCATTACTTCACAGCTGCAACAGAGATCTCCAACACTTGGGAGAAAAACTTAAAGTTCCCACTGTTGTGCAAGCACCGAATCAACCGATTTCCGTAGTCTTTTCGGTGTTGCCGGATCCATAGAATGCTATGAAAACCTCGTCATGCACAAACTCTACAACGGTTTCAAATATCAAGTAGATTGGTGTGCTACACTGCTGCACTCACCTTGAGTGTTCTGTCAGTAGACCCGCTAATGACAGTGTTATTGACGAACTGGGAGCACCAGACACCACCAGTGTGGCCATGCAAGGTCCGCAAACACTAAACAGAAGGGGAAGTCATAAAAAGTTGCCATGGTTAGAAGATGGGAGCCAACAAGCACAGGAGCATAGGACCAACACGTGCCACGTACATCCAGTGAAACTTAAGTGAAAAGTAGCCTGGATATAGCACACTTTTCTCTTTGCATTGGACATCAATTACGACCCATACAATCATGTACTTTATTAAAGACCCCGGGTATGCTTTTCAAGTTTTCAAGTCATTTGATCTGGGATACAGAGCACCTCAGTACTGATTTTTACGCCCCTTGGAGGTATGACTGAAGTTTCATTGTAGATACACACAAAACCAAGAAGATTCTGCTTATAGACGGAGTACAAAAGAGGATCATACGCTAGTATATGCCCTCCCTGGTAATAAGAGTCCTCCGGCTCGGGAGAGTGCTCAATGAAGATGGTCCCATTGGAGAGGCTGTGTAGTGCCACACACACCACTCTGCTCACTTGAGTGTGGCGCTACTTTATTCATGGTTTGGATTTCTTTGGCCAGAACTGTAGATCAAATTGTTCAGCAAGAACACAGACTCTCCAATGGGACCATCATCCATGCAGCCTCCAATAGTAGCCACAAATTAATTTTAAGGAAGTGTTTACATTATGAACTCACCTTTCCCGAGGCGACAGACCAAACTTTTAGCGTGTTATCATCAGACCCGCTGACAATACGGTTCCCAGAGAACTGAAGACAGGTTATCTGGACGAGACAGAGAAAGCAGGCAGACTAGGTATACAAGTATGGGCAAGAGAAAAAAAAGCACAATATTGAGGACAAGACAGCATTAACCCTTTACCATCCGACCAAATTTCCCCAGGAGTCCCAAATGCAATAATTCTCACCTTATTCTGAGAATATCTTCAGTTCTAATCAACCAATTTTCACTATCTTGGGCATTCTGGAAAGCTCTCCACGAGCTGCGTACATTGAGCTCAAACAGGACACTCCCGAGATCACATATCCAGCGCCAGGGAGCTTCAAATACACCCCATCGCTGGATATACGAGGAAATTCTCTCCTCGCCAGCCATTTCTCGCTCCTTCATCGTAAACATTCCAATTTTTTTGCTTGAGTTTCTTTTCATGCTGCCCACGCGATCAAAGCATGCCAAAGTGACTCAGCATGTCAGGAGAGGGGAAAATCCCCGCTCAAGGTCAGTCACTCGAAAAGAAATTCGACTTTTGCCGTAGCTGAAATGTCGAGCGACATATCTTTGGAATGCGACATCGCAGCATTTTACTGATTGCTGCAATGGAAAGCTGGGCTCTTCGGCTTCTTCCTAGATACTTAGTTCTTTACATTCCGACAAGAATCGATCGAGTTACGAATGTTTTAGTGTATGCATGTCCATCGATCTCTAGAGATCGATTCAAGCACGCACGGATGGTAAAGGGTTAATATAATTTGTAGTTTCATCAAGACTGGTCTTTTCATATGCTATGTCTGCATCCTGCTCACCACATGATCGTCGTGTCCCTTGAGTACTTTTTTGGGTCGCAGCTCTGCACGCCGCCAATTGTACTCTATCCGGTACTTGATGAAGAAGGCCTAGAGGACCAGAAGAAGAAAAAAGAAGAAGATAACGCCTCATTTCAGGGAGGATTTAAATAAATAGATCAAGCTTCACGTCTTCATATTTTCCATGAAAGTAACAAAGTCAATCCAGGGATAAATTTATTGTCATATTTTTGCATAGCAGTTTCGGCTATACAAAATCACAGTTGTGTAGCAGTCTTTAGTTTTGATTAGCGTTGGGTGTTTACCGCATTGTCCTTGAGAGTGATGCTTGAACGCCCATTTGCAAAAAACCCCGACTGAATCATACATGTGCACGCAGATTGAGAGTGCCTGCATCACATACACTGCACTGCATGTTACTTGACAGCGCAGGCTAGGCATGGATAGTCTGTATGTATCGCAGTTTTCTGCGAGTCACAGTGACTTTTGAGTAGCAGTAGATCGATTTTGCATCGCAAACTGCGATGCGATACAGGATAAATTCATCCCTGCAATCAATCATGCAGAATTTCCTACATCCCTGACCCGGCTAAGTAAAAGTGGCTTGCCTATACATTTTGAAAGACAGTTGAAGGTACAGTGATGGTTCACCCCAAGAACATGCAGTCAGTATATTATTGTAAAGTCACATATGGGCTTATCACACGCCAATATAAAGGCTATACTTCTTCCAGAATTCAAATAAAATTTGTATCCTTCACAACAGCTATTTCTATGTAGGCCAGCACAAAAACCAGGCCTTTCATACGAAACTCGAAAGGTTCATTTTGAAAATCAGGCTTCTGAACGAGAAATGCATTCTTGCAAGAAACACCACCTGCAAACACAACGATCACTACTTTGACTTATGGGTCTGTGCCTCAGTTCTCCTACACTTTGCAGGAAGCCACAGAGGACCAAACAACGCTTACCATTTTCCAAGAATTAGAACGAAAGGGAATATTAGATCTCCGACGCTTCTTAACTGAAGATGTATCTTTGATGCCATATTCCTGACATTTCAATTTCCAAAGGCTGTACAGAAGACACACAAACCCGCGCAATTGGAAAGGCGGTACATGACTTAGACGTGCATGTAAGCTCGCTGCTTTTCTCAGTTAGAGCACTCTGACATAGATGCTTTGAGCCGGTTTTTCACCAGACTTCATTGCAACCAGCCCGCCAGTCACTCTAAGCCCTGCTGATGAGACCTACAGGGTCGACTACTGTAGCTGAAAATTCCAAGAAGTGGGAATTTCCATTTTGGCACTTTTCCATTATGCAGAACGCCCCAAAAGCCAGCAAAAATACGCACAAATGTGTGGTTTCACGCGTACACACGCAAGTTGTGAACACAGCTTTAATGCACCCAATGCTTTTTCAGGGGACGAAGGTCTGGGAAATGCTACACTTTGTACCCTCCAGTAAATGGCAACAACTACGGATGGCCACTAAGGTATGCAATGTTCATACTGTCAGAGTAATGGCAAGGATAGCTTGGACTAAAATAATAGTCTGTAGTGCCACTCACAGTGGATCATTGCAAAGAGACCTCCAACTTGTACAGACTTGAGAACAATGGATCAAGTCACTTGCACTCAGGTGAGAGAGTATCCGAAGTGATACCTGCGGAATGGGGTGGTAGAGCAAACACAAACATACACACACACGACACTTCGTCACAAGAAAAAAACAATTAATGCGCCTGCTAAACAGATACTGGTGAGTTTCTATGGCTTTGAAAAAAAACCCGATGTCGGGTTCAACTCCAGTTTACCAACTATACTAGTATTAGAATGCATTAATAGTGAAAAGAAAAGAAAAACAATTTTTGATAGTGTAAATAGGCCAAACATTTCTCATACTCCAAATGCAAAATGCATGCAGTATGCGCTTGCATGGTAGCTGCTCCGTTTCTCCCTCACTAGTTGTTGCCGAAGCTGGTATTTCAAGTCATGTGCTCTATTAATTTCATCTCGAGGGTGCAAGCTATTTTTTTGCATTCCAACAAATTAGGAAGGAAGGCAATGAGAATGATACAATAATCTACGTTGATTTGAAACAGTACCTCCTTAGGTAGAAAAGTGATGAAGTCCCTCTTGAATTGTGGCCTGAGAGAAAGAAGCACAGAAAATCATATCAAAAAGAAAGTTCAGTATCATCCATGCACCAATTTTCCAGAGAGCATGGTAAACGACATAAACATAATAGGGAAAATGGCTTCGGAAGCACACAGCACACAGCACATACAACCAGGGTGAGTATATACACAAAGCAAACTTACAAGTACTCGATCATAGTTGCAGAATGATTCACCACACGCTCTCCACAAGTCCTTGGCTACACCAGTACAAAAAGACTTCCCCTAAATTCCACCCATAACTCATGACATAAGGGCATCACACAGGTAGCGAATACTAGCAATAACAGTACGGTGTAATGTAGTACAATACAGCACGTAATGAAGCCCACTATAGGTGTAGCCAAGGACAGGCGGAGAGTGTGAGGTGAAACGTTATGCAACTATGACAAGGCTACAATGGAGCTTCAAAATTCTTACTCAATCATGGCGAGGATATGGCGAACTTGGCCTGGCTCACACCTACATATCACAAACGGCAAGAAAGCACAACAAGAAGTATGTATATGAATATGCTATAACAAAGATTCAAACATCTGGCAAAACATAACCTCCAAGGGATGTGTGCGATGGTACGGGATGCATACGGCATACTTCGCATATGGGTGAAGATCACAAAATTCTGCATGCGTGTAAGATAGTATGCGAGTTTGTACGGGAATACTGAGGCAGCCATCTAGTCAAGTACATACTCATCGCACCAACCTACACAGCGTGCACTTTGGCCATGCAGTGTACAAGTTGTGATCACTTGGTTACTTGACACACGTGGAATGTCTTTGACATAGCTTTGGGAATAAATACTTGAAATTTTCTCTTTTCAGGCATTTCACTTCACCGACTGATCCTTTGAAATGACACAGTAAGAGCTTTGCGTGAGTGAAAATTGGGGGTGGACGGGGCTAGAATTACCTTCCAATTAGCTCGTCCAGCGCAAAACTCTTTTGCTCGTTGGTCCAAGATAGGAACATTTGTATCCAAGGATGCATCATAGTCGGAGACAGAGGTGGAGTGCCAACTCCACTGCTGGGACTATCTCCAGCACAGCCGATCAAATTCGTTTGACTGGACATAACAAACAGTTAAAGAGTAGAGCCCACAAGCTCTCTTCCATTAACACTGCAATAATTCAACTCATTTCAGAATACAACGTTTCAATGATGTGCAAGCTCCCAAACCAGCATTGATAAAGGCCAACTCCCCTGTCAGTAAGAGCTGGGTGTGAGAAGCAGTGCAATAAGAATTCAGCTGATAGTAATAGCGCTAATAGAGAGGTTCTGCACAACGAAAATTCGAACGAAGTTTCGCGCCAGGCCTTGCGAAAATGTGTACGAATTTTCGCACGAACTTTGTGTTCTGCACATTTTCGTAGTTTGCACGCGCCAAGTGCACGTACGACATGACCAGGGAGTCGTAAAATACTTTATTTTACGACTCCCTGGACATGACCCAATCTCACGAAACTTCCTACGAAAGTTCATTTCGCGTTCCCTGCAAGTTTCGCGTCCAAAATTGCGAAAGTTCGTGCGAAGTTTCTCACTTCGTGACGTGGAGCGAAAGTTCGTACACATTTTCGTTTTGCAGAACCTCTCTAATATCGACTATCAGTGGATGGGACTACAGCTGAGGTAAAAACAAAAAGCATATTATTCAGTGCCGAATGTCATGATAATCAGACAATAAGCGAGTGGCGATACAAATTACAGCAATGACCACCCAGCGTTAGAGTTTATCTTCGGAGCCAAATTCTTGATCTCCACAGCCTCCCTCAATTTTCTGCTAGCCCTGTCGCCTTCCCAAGCGAGGACTGATACTGCTGTGAAGACGCTATCTCGTAGTCTCAATCTCCTGCGCGAATGCTTTTTTCTCATGTGGTCATCCCAACGCTTGTCACGGGTCCTTCGACGTGCTTCTCCATTATGTTCCTTTAGACGGTTCTCAAGTGATCGTTCTGTCTCTCCAACGTAATATTCCGTACACCAGTTGCAATCTATTCTGTATACTACACTCTTTTTCATGCAAACCTTCTCCCCGCCAGATCGACACGTAAGACATGGCTCAAGCGAGTGGCCTCGTCTGCGTAATATTCGGTTCCTTGACATATTGGGGTGGAGACTGCTGAACGACATAATCGATTGCGGAGACTGCCCGAGTGCTCATAAACTACTATAGCACGTTGGCGATCAATTGACAGAAGTAAGTGAAAATTTAGAGTCGCCTCCTAGCCAGCCAAAATTAGAGCCTCCTACGTGCCACCAACACTTTGATGTGAAATCAGGACGCTTGAGAGCACCAGATCAGATCAAAATGTGGTTTGGCTAAATTGAGTCCTGCCTCAAAACAATTTTTTGACAATAATTTAAATATTCTTCGAAGTAAAGCATCAGTCCAAGAGCAGGTTTCTGGTAGCTGATCATCGGAAGTGTGAGTTTTAGCTCGGCAAAATGAACTGTCAAGGTGGCCGGACTTCGCGCAACCGGGTCTACTTGGTTGCCTTCACGATCAAGAACTTTGGATCGAACCTGTACTGCAGTGTATCCGTCAGTCAACTTATGGTGCTTTGGGGTACCAAATACATCATTCCTTTTTAGAGCAGTTCACGGCCACGAACTGTAACATGGTGAACTGCCATAATTGGTAGACAGCTGTAAACAATGAATTCCCATATATGGAGGAAGTTTCTCCTTCGCTCTCAAGCCATCGTGCAGTATTTAGTGTTCACCAGCACCTGAGAGATAGGAGTTCTGATTTTTGCTCGGCACTGGACAAGGAAACGAGCCGAGAGTTAGTAAGTCTCAGAACTAAAAGAAATCAGCGATTGCGGCGATAGAAATAACAGGGACACCCATCATTGCTTCTTGGCCGGCGACTACATCATACATGCAAAGCCGAACGACAGTACAGGCACAGCAGTGGCCAAGCAAAAAATCAGTTACGGCTTCTCCTTCTCTACAAAGCGAAAACTCGGCGACAAGTAGGAGTTTATTTGAAATAAATAGTCTCGCTCGCGCGCTCCTCGGTCAAAAATGATGCTGTAGCGGTGTTCACTGCATGCTGCTGCCACTGGAAACACAAGTGCAGGTGACGCGACTTTCGTTTGTCACCACTTGACCAAGTAACTACGCGTTGTCAAGAAGCTGTGACGTCAGACTTTGACGGCCTATTGGCCAAAACAAGTTACTGTCTGCAGAAACTGGCTTTGGGGACCGTCCCACATATACAGAACTATCCATGCATGGACAGTCGGGTATTTGGGGGGACTAGTCTTGTGAATTTACCTCAGCTTATTTAGATGGCAGTGATCACAAGAAAAATCTGGAGTTCAAGACACAGAATTAATTGATATTTGAAAGTGCTCACCCTAGCGAAAGACTGAATGGTCGTTTTCTATTGGGTACATCAGTCACCTCTTCCGTGGGGCTGTCAGCTTGTCTCCGCTTCACCTGAGGACAGTCAAGCACATGGCAGGTAGACAGTACATTATTTTATACTAGCACTCAAGCAGCATCCAGCAATCAGTTGCAAAAAAACAACAACAGGAGCAAGCAGGGTCCGAATGCGCATGCGCGCAGGTGCTCACACGCAACACACGCACACCCACGCCTTATTGGGATGAGAATTAAATATTGAACCCACTACAGCCCAGCCACTCGACAATTGATATTGTCGACAGTAGTATTCCGAAACATTCACACTGCCTTTGTAATGACTGACGCATGGGACCTAGAGAAATAAATCACCCGTAAGGTTTAAACTAAATGCTATGGACGGCACAGTGCCATGCCATTAGCTATCCAGGATAGAATTCACACACACACACACACACACACACACACACACACACACACACACATACACACCTCGCATACACACACACCTCGCATACACACACACACACACACCTCACACACACACACACACACACACACACACACACACACACACACACACACACACACACACACACACACACATGCATACTTAGGCATGCAGCCATACACAGGCAAGTGTGCTGCAGGGATCTGCAGGGATCTCAGCCGACCACATACCAATATGACCAGTACAACAAAGCAAATATTATAACATCGACCAACAGCACTGGATACTTACTTGATAGGCCACATCAGTGTCTTTCAACGCAGGTAGTGACAGTATATCTCGGCATTCGCCATCATCAACCAAGTGCTGCCGCCGTTTTGCTCTTAGCGCACGGGGAGTCATATCCATGCACATACTGGCACTGAAGAAAAGAAAAGAGTGATTTGGACACTAAATTTCGAACCATGAGGATTTAATGCATACGTGTCAATAAATACAGGAAAAACAAGGCAATCCAACAATACGTCAATAGAGATAGAGAATATACATGCATTTGTACGTCTCACATAAGAAAAGTGGGATTTATGTGTGCAACTAGTAAATGTACCAGCGATTCTCACCTGATTGCAGATGGATTAGAACTTGACCGACAAGACTTGAAAAGGTCAGTAGTCTGCTAAAAGGAAATAAAGAAATATGAAGTGATTTCTTTCATCAGATACTTGCCATTGAAAGTCAATATTAGCTGCTTATACCTTTCGACCGTCATCTTTCGCAGGAGAACGCTTTCTGGGACGCAGCGCCCTCGTCACATTACACGAGCCACGGGAATCTTGACCACTGCTTCGAACACTAAGGCCGCGTGTAGCTGGTATATCCACCATCGTCCCACAAGCGAGACGAAAACTACGACGTCCAGACTTCAAAAGAGAAATTTGCGCTCAACTTCGAATTCGACATAACAAAAATGAGGGGGTTTCCTACTCGTCAATGAATTGATAAAGCCAAAACTACTCTGCGCCTCCGAATATTGAAGACAACACTAAGCTAAGCTAATGCTAATGCTCAAGAAGGACAAGATTTAGATCAATTTTCAAGAAGAAGACGAAGAAAGTCAACAATGGACTTTCACTGCACTGGCAGCCATGCGGTCAGCAGTACTTGCCGATCTTCACTGCAACACATTCAAGTATTCTCAACTGCATCTGATCGCAGATGACCCCCGGGCCCATTGTTTGAGATCGAGAGCAGGATGGGTCACGAATCAGTGACTATCAGGGAGCCCTACACACACTGTACTGGTGGCTTCTATGATCCACTCAAAACCGGGCCTACTTGTTAGTTGTAGTGTGGTACACATACCGTAATCCATGCAGTGTACCCAGCATACACCACCATACTTCATATAAAACCATACTACTGGTACGCAGGGAGTAGTATGACTTTGTACTACTTCCTGCTAGTACGCGTACCGACCCGTACCCGGCCTGGCTTGCATGTCGTGCGCGCCCGCACCCGGTACCCGCGGATCCGCCATGCATATGGGCCATGAATGGATATCGACGCGTGAAACAGGCCTGCAGGCCACACGGCACTGTACGATACAGTACCGCCGGCAGGTTGTAGCCGAGTTGGCGAGTACAGTACCAACCAGGGATCCCGGGAGTACTAAAAAACGATTTTTTAGTACTCCCTGGCCTGGTCGTGCATGCAATGATGCATGCCTCTTGTCTTTGCATGCTTGGCGCGTGGGTTCGGTATGGCATGGCAACCAGTGTGGAAATGGCGTAGACGTACATGCTTTGCGCTATTTGAGTTTGAAGTGAGAAGCGGAACTCAAGCACTCTACGAGCAGGATCACAAAACGCTTTGCATGTAGCTAGCTTGTGAAGCCAGTGAGTTACTGAGTTATTAGTTGTGTTCTTTGGTCATGCTTTGCTGACAGCGTACCATAGTCATTGATGGACGTGAAAGAGCAGTGAAACAAGTGAATTCACCTTGCGCAGATCGACCTTTGGTGCAGTCCCACTATGGCCGCACAAGCTTCTGCTCGCGCATGGGCGCGTTACTTTTGCAGGTTAGTCTCTGATTGTATTTTTCTGTCGTCGAGTGCTTTGCATCTTATCGTGCATGTTTGACTGTTGTCTCTCTGACTTCCAATGCAATCTCATGTTTCCGGGTGACTGATAGCACGGTGAGTAATTAATTTTGTTGCATTTAGGGTTCTCCAAGCCGGTCTGCTGTGTGTTGCGTGTCGCCTTGTGAGCCGATTGGTAGTGATTGGTGATCTGAGCTGCCGACGTCTCTCTGACCTGCTGTTTAGACTGCATCAGGTCATGCATAAAAAACTCACTTGAAAAGTTATTGTTTCGAAGCAAGTACAGCGAATGGGCTTTTTTGTAGGCCGAAGTATATGTGCGCCGACTGCAAGTGCATGTAGTTCGAAGTATGTCCTCGAGAGTGCACATGTTGTTCCAAATAGCAAGTGTCTCACAGAATATGTACCGGTATGTACATAACGTCAACAACGAATCCAAATGGCTAAAACCTGTAAATCTTGACCATGAGTCATGACACGCTGTGTCTGTGACATGTGTACACAGTATCGGGTGCAGAAACGTACATCCATAGATAGGTCAGGGTTCAAGACAGTGCATGTACGATCATATACTTCTCATTGTCACATGACTCATGAGCATACAATGATCTGTCCTCGCACTATACTGCGATTCCACGGACGCGCAATTTTCCGTGTTATTGACTTTCATCTGCATTTTCAAGAACATTTGCATAAAACCCGCGTTATCCATGGGAATGCAGTGCACAAGAAAACAGTACAGTCGAATCGCGCGCCGAAGAACGTGGAGCCCAAGAACGCCCAGCCTGAAATGCTAAGAACGCCATAGCCTCGGGTTAAGAACGGTGGTGTTAGTTCTCTAGTAGCGTTTGGGATGCATAACTAATTATGATCAAGAGTACAGAACATGTACAATTGATATAATACAGTAGGAATTGTTTCTAAGAATGTCCTATAAGAACGCAGCCAGATTGCTGAGAGATTGCTGAGAGATTGCTGAGAAATAAGAACGTCCCAGGCCAGCCCCTTAGGCTTGGAAACAACGTTCTTGGGGACGCGACTCCACTGTACATGATGTTGAAAAATGAACTACCGTAGTGTCTTGTATTAAAACCTATCTCATATAGAAGCCTGTTTTGAATACAAGCCTGATTTTCAGGATACACTGTCGGCACATAAGCCTGGTTCTAGTGTTGACGCACATAGAAATACCTGGTTTGAATAGAAGCCTGACGTCAATAGACCTAGCCCTGACATCGGTTTCTACAGGAATAAGCCCGGCTTTAATACGCGACATTACGATACGTCGTACCCGCCCATGAGTTTGTGCGACAAAGTTGTATACCGTAAAGTATTGTTGATCCGCCCCCTCTCTAATTCCCGCCCCCTGTCGATTTCCCACCTGTGAAGCGACTTCGGCGTATACAACGAAATACGATGTTGAGCCGACGCATGCCCTGCTAGCTGTACACAATACGTGCCAGTCCAGGATGAAAATGTACACAATCCAGCACATCGAGTCAGATCTTCCACGTTGTTGTACATCGCACTGCTCTTGACAGCCTTGATCTAATTCCTGCCCCCCTGCCGAAAATCCAGCTGGGAAGCGACATGGTGTGTGTGTGTGTGTGGGGGGGGGGATCAACGGTACTCTACGGTACTTGCATGAAACTGTACGCTAAATGTGTACCAATTACAGACAACTCGTGCGTCGGGATCTGTTTTCGCCCGTATATTAAATGTAGGATTTTGGCTGCGTTATTCTGTAGGGACAGAGTGATAACAGTGGAGAATAACGAGGCTGCGTACAATCGTCGTGTATGTTTCTAGAACCCTGATGTTTAGATAGATGTGTGAATGCTCCCTTGTCCAAGCATTCTTCTTATCCGAACCCGTGGAGATAGCCCGCACCCCTTGGGGTGCGGATAATCGACACTCTGATGTTGTAGTAGTTCGATAAACAGAGTACATATGTGTATATCGTGCCGAGGAAATGCACGGTTTTTATTCAAGATTTTGGGAGCGAACCCTGCTTGCCTTGCCCGATCAATTAATGATTGTGACTTGTGAGAGACTTGCTGACTTAAAAAAAGTCAGCAAGTTAATCTTGGGTTGACTTCTGCAACAGTAGTCTTGCGACTGCACGCGACAGGCATTTCCTTGTTGCACGTCGCATCGCTTCCGCCAATACAATTTATCCATAACAGTGCATGATAATCCAAACCTCGAACTGGGCAAGTACGCAAGTCCCACAAAATCCGCTTACATAGTCTGATAGAGAATGTATGGAGTACTGACTGATAACTAAGGGGCCGTCCAAGGTTACCAATAATATTTTCAAAATGAAAAGATTTCGTTTTGGGGGTGGGTGGGTTTGATGGAGTTTCGTTTTGAAAATAATTATTGAATGCAGATGGAGAATGCCCAGTTACTTTTGGGTGTCGAAAATTGACAACAATGTTTTATTGGAATTCGTTTTACCTGCAGAAAGGGTGGGTGGGTGGGTGCTGAAAAATACAAATACCTTTCGTTTTGTAAAAACAACCGGTAACCCCGGACGGTCCCTAAGCCAGTGAGGTTATGTTCAGTCTTATCTTTACTTTATGTTCTTTCGTTCTTGGTTTTGTTTGTTTTTGCAGCACTTCTGGGGTCCTGGTAAGTGTTTTGTGTGTGTGTGTGTGTGTGTGTGTGTGTTGTTGTTGTTGAGCTGGAAGTCGGTTTGCGATTTTTTAGCTCTGGCGAAAATGGAGTTGTAGCTGCCTTCAGCAGCCATGGCTGTGTGGTGTAGACCAGGCCATGGCTGCGGCAGCATGTCTCTCAGAGGAGTTGCGACCCGCTGAGAGTAGTTTCACACAGAGCACTAGAAAAACTGAGTTGGAGCAGGCGCTTGAATAAAGTCACATCAAGTACTGCCCAACTCAGTAGCCTATCATCTCCACTGGAGATGGGGCGTCAAAGGTCAAAGGTGTGTGTGTGTGGTGTGCATACTCGTTACTGGTTACTGGCATGCTAGATCGAGTGTCCACTATATTTTAATCCGAACTGCCAGAATTGGCTAGTTTCAGTCTGATTTGCACCGGTGCTCAATCTTTATTGAGAGGTGGACACAGTGGCGGTAATACTACTCACTGCACCCACTTGCAGAGCTGTTTGCACAACCTGGATGGATTAGATCATTAGAGCAGGATGGAATGTTGTGATTCTCAGCTTCATGCTAAAGCAATTATGGAACACCCGTGTGTTAGTGATTGCTGCCACACGTGCGTATCATTTCAAGCTGACGTCGTGCCCAGCTTGCTTTCATGAGCTGGTGGTGCTACTATATCAGCAAAATGACATATTCTACTTCAGTATATAGCATTCTTAGGCCTGCTAGTGACCAGGTTGTCAGATTAGTATCATGGGTGAACCTTGAATTCTTGATGAAGCGAATCCCTGAATTTAGCGTGCACCTGGCAGGTACTACCGTAAAATCCCGCCAGAGCGCCCCTACCTCCTCGACGCTTCAGGTGGGGAGGGGCGGATGGGCGAGTCCTACTTGCCGCATTCAGTGCTACATGAAAAAGTACTCACCCTACGAAAACTGTTCGTGCATCTCGTACACCAGCCAAAGGTCAAGAGCCGGGAGTCGAACAGACCCGACGAAACGCAAGGTTTGTGCGATCCCTGGTCAGGAGGGTGGGCACTGTTGCGTACATTTCCAACGGGGTCGAGCACGCGTCTGCAGTGCAGTACGGCATCACAGACTGCGACAGAGTCATACGAGGATACAATCAATCACGTCCCTGACAAGAAGTCAGGGAGGGGCGGATGGGAGAGACGGGGGGGGGGGGGGGGGGGGGGGCGCTCTGGCGGGATTTTACGGTAGTAGTATGACTACTATTCGTTGGCACTAGATGTGTGGAATGTACAAGGTTCCCCTGGTTTCAGAGTCCACCTTTGTTTGAAGACCGTGATAGGCTGGTCCCCGGTGTTTGCTTGCTGAAACTAGGCGTCACCGGTGCAGTAGAACCTCTCTTATCCGGGTATCTTGGGACCGATGCCCGCATCTCATCAAAACAATGTGCTGAAATAGTTCAGCTAACTGCCATAAAAGACAGACCCTTTTTTGCAAGATGCGTCTGCATGTACTTGCCTGCAAGGTGCCCGGATACCGGGATAGTTGTAAGAGAGGTTCTTCTGTACTTGCCGCGTGTTTCGCTGACGTGTGTGATACTGTGCTATGGTGTGGAGCCTGCTTGATCTCCGTAGTGGTGCTGTTTTCTCCCGTCTGTAGCTTTAGTGTTTGTTCTACTGTGCTTGTCTTCAGTTGCTAACTGGGGTCTGCCCCTGGCTGCTTTTGCCGATATGAAGAAAGATCCTAGCATGATCAGCGGCAAAATGACAACAGGTGGGTGGCCGTACTCTTGGTTTATACCATTCATTTATAATCCATAGTACAAGTGCCGCGATGGGAGTGCTGTAAAGACTTTCACCGTGCTCCTGGCTTAAAAGTTCAAATGAAAATAAATGATGATAAAATCCCGCCTGTTTATAAATGGCTCACACGGTGTGCAATTTATACGCAACCTGCTTGGCCTTGAAAAATCTCCGAGCACCGGGACTTCGTGGATATATGCTGTTGTGAATACTTCTCATCTTTTTCTTTGCCGTGTGCTTCTATCCTCCAGCCCTTTGTATCTACTCAGCGTTGTTTATGCGATTCGCCTGGACGGTTCAGCCGCGCAATTTGCTGCTGTTGGCCTGCCATGGCGCCAACGAAACTGCCCAGCTTGGTCAGCTGAGCAGAGTTACCTCCTATCGGTAAGTTAAGTGCAGGTATACCGATCTTCTAAAGTCGGATTCGTACTTCAATTTGTGTACTCGTGGCGAAAAAATGACTTCAGCTCAACTGGTTTGGCCCATCGCCCGACCGTCATGGGATATGTTTCCTGTACGCGAAATGAAGTACATGTTGCTGTAGGAATCAGGCTTTAGGGTCCTCAGGGATTCAATTCAGCACGAGTCATGATAATTATACAGTAGTACGACTTTCTTCCATGCGCAATATGCAACGAGCTACGGCCGCGACACGCCGTCTACATTTTTTTGTGTCTGCAACATGCGAGACAGGTACACGTAGTTGTGCTCGGTGAAATCCTACCCAAACTGGGCCAAAGTGCATGTTTGGCGCCCTCAACTTGCACGGCCCTTGACGCCCCTGGAAGTGGTACGAATGCTGCTGGACACTTTTTTATTGCCATTTTTTGGCACAGTCAAATCAAGTGCATACGCCTTTCAGTACTTGTTTTGTAGGTACTGTGTCAGTTCATCAGGTTCAGGACGCATGGATCTACCGTTTGTTGTCCTGTTAATTGTACTTTGATCTTCATCTTTTTTTCCTCTTTGCTTTACTGTATGCAGGATGACAGGAAAGGATTGGATGGGTGTGTACAAGGGATAGAACGTGCTTTTGCTTTTTTTGGACTACTAATGGTATCCGTACAGACGAATCTCTCCGTACGTCATTTCAACGTTTTCTCTTCTTCTTTTTTCCAGCTGGTCTGCCCATAGCATTCACAATATATACATAGCGGTGTTTTTCTCTCGCTCTCTCTAGCGTTGAATTTGAATAGCCTTATCTATCTTGTTGATATTCTTTATGTACCTGTATCATGACCCGTCATGTGCCTAGTCAGTGCCTAACATTAACAACTGTATACGAAAGCACTTATTTTTTATAATGGCCATTTATTATCACGAAATCCTGTATTTTTAGTTACTTCCAAAATGAGGTATTAGTTATGATGAGATTTTGTACACGAGTATGAAGATGATGAAAGCGGTGATGAAAAGAGAGTGTACACACAACTACCGCTTGCAGTAGCTTGTCAAAACAGTGTTGTGCGTGTTTGTGTGTGTGTACAAAATTATAAAACCCTGGCATGCAATGCTGCACTGCTCAGCGAGCTTTCAAAGTAATCCTGGTCTACTGCACGTGGCTGGTTGTGGCTTATCCACACGGTGAAAACATAATGTGCATTCGAGCAGGCACTTGGAAAGTTAGATTCACAAAGCTAGGAGTGCGGACGTAGCACACCCTGGTACACAACAGCGGCACACCCTGGTACACAACAGCGGCACGCCGCATTTGTCCAGTAAGCAAAACGCTTTGTAAACAACCATCGGCACCGTCATGGTGCTCGTGCTTCTCCACCTCGACCAGGTCCCTTTCCGCGACCACCGCCACCACCCTGTGCTCCACCGCGACCTCCGCGTCCGCCGCCACCACCCCCACGGTTTCCAAACGATCCTGAAAAAGAAAAGGACAGAATGATCTATCATTGTGCATAATATATCGACTTGCCTAACTGACAGTAAGACACCAGCATTCTGAGGCGCAAAACTCAAGTGTGCTACCAAGGACATACCATCTAGGAAAATTCGAAACCGTAAGAAGCCATGTTTCCGTTCAACTCCATAATGCATAATATACTCCTTGTACATACCGGTAGTACTCGTACACAGACAACACACACCTCTGCCTTAGGGCCCGGTCACATTGAGGGAACAATCCTCAGACTATAAACAGGGAATATTTTTTTCTGCTTTTCATCACGGCCACACTGGATACGCACAATGAAAGTAATCTCACCCACACGAGCTACTTTTTTTGTCACCATTCGCTTCTGGCAGTCTGTCAACTCCGCTCCTGGGCCAGAGCTGCATCAGCACAGCCTCTAGAGTATCGCTCCATTTCAGAACGCAATAAAAAAACAAGGAAACTCAAAGAAATCCAGTGGAAGTCGCGGATTTTCATCGAGTGGATTAAATCTCTCAAATCTCCCGCTCAGCGGCAACTATCCATGGTAACCACAGATTTTTTTCAAATTTCCCCTCAGTGTGACAGTTTCCAGCCAGAGTAGAGAGTTGAAACTCACCTCCACGGCCACCGCCGCCTCCACGACCACCACCACGACCACCGCCTCGCCCTTCAGACAAGCACACAATACACACAGCGGCATCACAAGATTAGTACATGACTGTACACCGAGCTCGTGTCTCGACAAACTCCCAATGAAGAAAGAAACCGGCGTGCAATGAGGGTACAGTGCATGTATCATGCACGTCAAACTGCAAACACAGATTAGGTGACACTCCATCACAAGCCACTTTAGTACAAGTAAAACATACAATAATTGGAGATACTAATAAAATTAAGAATGGTACCATTCGGCTGTTCAATAATGCCGAATGGCCAAGAGCGCATGGGAAAAAAGAGAGATTCTTGCATAATTGTAGATACTGATAAGAGTAAGCTGTTGTTTTCCATTATTATTTAATCTTGAGGACATGTAGAACTCAATCAACTACAGTGCTGCTCAATGAAACCCAGTCGTGTCACTCAAGTTTGCGCCTTGCACCATTTCGCACCCCAGTGTTCGCAGGTCCAAGGGCTGCGCAACGCCCGGCGCATACTTGAGGGATGCAACTGGATTTCACTGAGCAGGACTACTTTTTTTTATAGTAAACATACACATGTAAGAAAGGTTTGCTCCCCACACCAGAGCTCGCGCTATTCCGCCGACTTTACTTGACACTTGACTGACTCACGACTGCCATCCAGAGCACACGAGAAGTCCATCGAACCTTCGACTCGGACTTCTCGTGTGCTCTGGATGGCAGTCGTGAGTCAGTCAAGTGTCAAGTAAAGTCGGCGGAATAGCGCGAGCTCCGGTGTGGGGAGCAAACCTTTCTTACAAATCATCGCCGAAGTCGCAACCACTACTTCAAACATACACATGTGCAAGAAAACTACAAAATCGGGATGGAACCGTTAGTGTGCAAAGTAAAAACATGAGGAAGGAACTAACCTCCGCGTTCTGATCGCTGCTGCCGCTTAGGAAGTACTTCCTCCTTGACCATGTCAATGACCTAACCACCACATCACAGGTGTGTGAAACAGTACAAGAACACGCATACACGCACATGCGTGCGTGCACACACACACACACACGCACACACACACACACACACACACGAGCACATCGTACACATAATTAGAGTGCCAAAGAGAGAACACACACACACACACACACACACACACTCAACAATGAGTGTTAGCATTTATACAAGTAGTATGTTTTGCTCACTCAATTGGCACTACAAGAATAACAGCACCCTACACTCAAAATTCTCAAATCAGAACCCAACCTAGAAGTACTCAAAATAAGCATGAATAGGAAGAAACTGCTTACTTCCTCAGGTATTCTAAGATACTTGATCGTGCTGCCACGGATGTAGCACTCGGGCATCTTCCAGAAGCGATCACCATCCTGCAACATATACACATATGCACACACACGCACACACACGCACACACACATGCACACACACACATACACACACACACACACACACACACACACACACACAGGAAAACCAACAGGCAATATTAAAGAGGGCTTTGAATCAGCAAAACCCCAACTTCAAGTGAATGTATGCAAATTCTATAAATACCCTGCACAGGACAAACATACGCAACAGCACCAGCGCTCAGAGCTATTAGATCCAGAGAACATGAAAACCAGAGTGTGCAGCTCGGATAGGTTGCTGTCACGGCGGCATTCCGCGATTACATCATTTTAGTGATGTAGTGCGTACAAGCAGGATTTAAGCAGGTATCTTTCTGCACAACTGCAGCTCAGTTGTACGCACTACGTCATTTCCCGCCTCAGATCTGCACCAAATATGATGTAATCACGGAATTCCGCCGTGCCAGACACCCATAGTAGAAAAAGCCCCAAGGCGCACACTCTTGTTTTTATGTACTCTTGATTAGATGTATGCAGATTGCGTAGGCAGACAAAGTATAGACTATAGTACGGTTATGAGCAAAGGCCGGACATATCCCTGTAAAAAATGCACAAGATCCGCTTTATTTCATCTGGGAAGGAACCATGATCGTAGCTTAGCACAATTATGCAATGTTGTACCGCACTGCAGAACAGATTGCAAGTGTACGATACATTACAGACTTCTCGTCAATGCACAAGATCCGATTTATTTGCAATAATTGATAATAATATCATGTAATAATAAAAAAGCTCCGAGGATGGTTTTGAGTAAGAACTCTGAGGAGTCTTTTATTGGCATAGAGAAATTGAGCTACCACAGCCTATATCTCCCGTTGTAAAGAGATAATTTTCCTTCCAGCTTGCAAAGCAAGAAGAACATCAACAACGCTTGCGTTTTCTGGTTGCGAACGAACCTCACAATCTCGTCTCTACGCAGCCCGGACCAGTGAAAACTGCGGACTTCACGGGGAAATTCACAAGAGAACACCTAGTCAGTAGTAAAAAAGACTGACGTGCTGCAGGGGAAATACTTTTCACGGGAAATTCACAAGAACGAAAGTAAACTAACTTTCCGTGACATCCCCCGTGCTCATGCAGGTGGACACATATTATTGATGCATTCCTGCGAGCCGTGCTACAACCTGTACTTGTTCATCATTTGCAGACACAGTACTACACGGTGCAAGTATGACGTGACTACCTCACCCAGGGTTGTGTTTAGGGCTCAAACGGTCACGGTTTTACCCCTAACGGTTAACTGCTAAGCGAACGGTCGGTTTAACGGTTATAACCTATAAGCCACGGCAATCCTGCAGACTCTTTTTTAACCGTACATTTGACTATACTCATTCAAAAAAATGTACCCTATTCAGTACAACGCACACATGTACATTCTCTTGCATGCTCATTCATCCATACTCTCACGCCAAGAGACCAGATATGACCGAGTTGACAGCCCAGAAACGAGAGAGCTTGGAAGTTCAGGGCCCTACGCTATGCTTTTATGCTTTTTTGCCTAGCTCATCGTACATGTTATTAGAACTGATGGAAATGTTTTTTTTTCCGTTGATTGGCCACATCATTGTATAGGTGGCTATACTGCTGGCGCTCTTCACGCGTCAAAGAGGACACCACAGGGACTAATTTAACCGGTATCGCATCGCAATTTGCGACGCAAAACACAGTGTCTGCGATTCGAAGTTCGTAGTGAGTCGCGGTAAACTGCGACACAACATACAGCTAAGTATGGCCCTGGACATAGACTTGTAGTGCACGCGTAGCGCATGCACATGTGTAGCTTTACAGTGTGTGTGGCTGGTTTGGCGCCACGAGATGGCGCGCCATGCACTGTGACTAGATTTTTTTTAGACTGTGTGTGTGTGTGGTTGTCCAGCCTGCACTGCAGGTAGATTTTACACCATACCCACGCGCGGGCCGCGGGACCATGGCCATATGTCACACTATCTCCGCACGCGCACCGCAGCACGTGCACTTGGTCTTGGAAACTAACTAACTAATACTTACTTGAAGTGCAGCCCAGGAAGCGCGAGGCGAGTGTCGACAAGTACTTCACCTGCTTTTGAGATTTAGACCGCGTTGCTTCACTAGCAGTAGGCGTCTCGACCGTTCAGGACTTATCTTTGTAAAATTCTGCTAGCCTTATTGATGAAGCCTCTTCACTGCCGGCATGTCTGTGAAGCAAGGTACTGTGGACAAGTGGATTGCTGAATTTGATCCCAAAAAAGAATGGATTCGCGCAGAGTCGAGTGGTGGAGCTGTGACCAAGATATTTTGCAAGATGTGCAGGGAGAAGGCGTCCTCGCTTCGTGGTTTGAGGCAGCATGGCGTTTGTTGACGGTATAAGTGGAAGTGCACTGAAGACTGCATTGTCGACGGAAAAAAACTGCTATGCAAAATTGTTGCGTTGCTATGCAAACATCGAGGTGTGTAGCAATTATTGCTATGCAATTTTTTTGAAGTAAATTAGTCCCTGCACCATTGCATGATTTTTTTCCTCTACCATAGACCGCACAGTTTCCATGTGCGCAGCTGCAGTAGCATGACGCGAATCAGCACGATTAAGCCTCCTATGCTCATTTCTTGCATTTGTGTTGTCCGACGTTTCCTGTGACCGGCGCTGACTCAGCCGATCACGGGCGATCTGGACTCGACGGGATGTCTGTCCTGACGTTTCCTGTGACCGGCGCTGACTCTGCCGATCACGGGCGATCTGGACTCGACGGGATGTCTGTCCTGACGTTTCCTGTGACCGGCGCTGACTCTGCCGATCACGGGCGATCTGGACTCTACGGGATGTCTGTCCTGACGTTTCCTGTGACCGACGCTGACTCTGCCGATCACGGGCGATCTGGAGTTGACGGGATGTCTGTCCTGATGTTTCCTGTGACCGGCGCTGACTCTCCCGATCACGGGCGTTCTGGAGTCGACGGGATCTCTCTTCCGACGTTTCCTGTGACCGGCGCTGAATCACCCGTTCACGCTTATTTTGGAGACGACGGGATCTCTCTTCCAAAGTATGTTTTTGCTGACGCATCCTATCAGGCTATCACCTATTCAGCGTCTATTCTAATTTAATTTCCTCCTCGTCTTCCTATTTCTTTCCAAATCTCCGTCTACATCAGGGAGTCGTATACATAATACGACGAATATTGGTACGGTACGGGACAGATACGGAAGCCAGCAAATATTGTGGACAGCTGTTATGTACAATCCTGTAGAGCCTTTGTAGTCACAGATACGGGACAGATAAGGGATAGCTCCAGGCGTGACACAAACAAACAAACACCAAACGAGAGAGCTTGGAAGCTCAGGGCCCTGCGCTATGCTTTGTTGCCTAGCTCATCGTGCATGTTGTTAGAACTGATGGAAATGCTTTTTCCTTTGATTAGCTACATCATTGTTTTGCAAAAACGTTTCATTGAGATACTGAAGTACAAGTAACGTCTTCTGCATAGCTATGGGACCGGCGCTGACTCTGCCGATGACGGGCGTTCTGGAGTCGACGGGATGTCTGTCCTGACGTTTCCTGGGACCGGCGCTGACTCTGCCGATCACGGGCGTTCTTCTTCTTCTTATTATTATTATACTGACGGCAACTAACATCCATTCTGATTGCATTTACTCGTCTCCCTACTTCGTATTTCTTTCCAGAAAATCTCCCCATACAGCAGGGAGTCGTTTACATAATATGACTCCCTGCTATACATCTACATGACTGTATATACGTTATAATTATTATGCTATCGGCCTACATGCGATTTCCGGGCTGGTCGAAAGGCGGCCCAGCCAGCCTGCTAGTGGGATCTCGGCCTCGCACACAAATCCACACAAAATTGAATGTTACTGCACTGAATGCATTCCCCCCATACCCTTCGCATATATACTCATTCTCTTGATGGTACCGTACTCTTGATGGTACGGGACAGGTACGGGATAGCGCCAGGCATGTCGATGGCACAAACAAACAAAAATATTGTGGCCAGCTGTCTTTGCTGGTACGGTACAGTACGGGATAGATACAGGATAGCGCCAGGCGTGACACAAACAAACAAACACACAAACAAACACCAAATTAAAGCTGTGTGGACCCTGGCTAGCGCCAGACGTTACTGAAGTAACGTCTTCTGCATAGCTACGGGAATTAAAGCTGTGTGGACCCTGGCTAGCGCCAGACGTTACTGAAGTAACGTCTTCTGCATAGCTACGGGAATAATATTAATTGCGTACGCGTGCGACAGCCTGCGAAAGTGCATACTTTGCAACGACCTGATACTTGAAAAATTGACTGAAAAGTTACTGGGTGACCGTTATCTTTATCGTTAATTCTTCGTAACCGGTTTGCAACCGGTTAACCGGACTAACCGTTTGAGCCCTAGTTGTGTTATATAGAACCATGTAGAGAAGGCGAGACTTACGCCATTAATGCGGTCACTGCATAGAAGTTACCGTAATTCTGCGCATATAAGCCCATGGGCTTATATTTGAAACAATGCAGTTTGGAGATAAAATATCCAGTAAAACATGTTCGTTTTTTAGCCCAGGGGCCAATATTCGAATTTTGAAGGTTCACGAAAAAGTACAAGTTCATGCTCATGGTCAGTCTACCATACTCTACTGGTAAACTGCACTGACCTGCTGTACCGTGGTAGGAAAGGTCCATTTTGTGAAAAATTCTACTTGACACGTGAGTTGCATTTGTGTCTGTTTATTAGCCCATGGGCTTATAAACGGAGGTGGGCTTATATCCGGATATAGGCCCATGGGCTTATATGCGCGGAATTACGGTATGCGAATGATTTCATGGGGGAGTCAGCGGAACCGCTCATGGGCGTTATGTACGCAGTGTAAGTCGCAAGTGCAGCGATGTGCCGCAACTTCGCTAAAACATCTCAACTGATGATGTAATCACACAACCTCTATACTGGAGCACAGCGGAGCATTTTTGATCAACTTCTAGTACGGGAAACCCTACAGCTTCTGTATGTTTGCGCGAAATACCTTTACCATGTGTCTAACAACACACCACCACAACACATACACACACACCACCACCACCACACACACCACACACACACCACCACCACCACACACACCACACACACACCACCACCACCACACACACCACACACACACCACACACACCACACATATACACACACCACCACCACACACATACCACCACCACACACACACACACACACACACACACCACCACCACCACCACCACCATCACATACACACACCACCACACACACATACCACACACACATACCACACACACATACCACACACACACACACACACACACACACACACACACACACACACACACACACACACACACACACACACACACACACATACACACACACACACACACACACACGCATATACAGACATACACACACATGCATACAGACAAACAAAGACACAAACACACACACACATACAGACAAACAAACAAATGCACACACACACACATACATACACACACACATACACACACACATACACACACACATACACACACACATACATACACACACACACATACACACACACACGTTTTGATGTAACAAAACATGAAACCGAACATAGAACAGACGTAAGCGGCGCCCTGCCTGAACGCTGGTCACTTACTCTGGATGTGCAGATAACTTCTCTCATGTGAATGTTCATCCAATTGTCGCAGCTAACCAAGTGGCCGTTGTATGTCTCACCATTCTTCAACTCCACCAGCTGAGAAGATAACAGTGGGGAATTACATTGAAAAAGAACATTTGGTAAGATACATTCCACTTCAACACTACCTCAAATTTGGAATACTGTACGAAAATGTGGTTGAAAGTAATTTTTCGAAAGATGTGTCAGCACTGACGCAATCCACACAGTCAAGTAAAGCCAATTTAGTAACCGAATGTTTTCGTCTCCTTCTCATCATGTGTAAGTACAGGGAATAATGGAAAAAAGTCAAATACAGGAACTTTTAGAGCTCACTACTCGGAGCGAGGGCAACATGAATGAAGCTAACAAGGTTCGTCCTCTTGTGGGCATTGGTTGTGAGACTTACCACCTCACCCTTGCAGTAGTAGCTGCATCTGCCACCCTGGTAGGATGGTGGCCTGGCACAAGTGAAACTTCCTCAGCTGATTGTGTTTCTCAACACAATTGTAAACCCGGTTGTAGCGCGGACGTGTGAACATTACCGTACTTTTTTTTATAGAGCTAATGCAAATGCATAGATCAAAAACCTCACACTATACGCTATAAACCTCACACATCACACTATATTGATGTTTTCATTACGTTTTTTAGTCATCTCTTCACCTCCACCCGGTTTTGGACCTGTTCTACTGAAAGTATTTTTTCACACATATAGTGTGCGGTTTTGATCTACTGTACAGTGCATTTCAAAACTATAGACGCGTAGGGTTTTTGAAATATTTCAAATTTGGTTGGAACTTTTTGAGAATAGTTTTCGGAATATTGCTCAGGATCGCTCCACAATTACTCTCATATAGTTTCTAAAGGATTGGATAACAGACGCCCAATTTGGAAAAATTTATGCACAAAGTGATCACAGATTTTATGTGGTATAGATGCTGGCATAACGGTTTTTGCCTAGGTACGCGTCTATAGTTTTGAAATGGACTGTAGTGTCGCGTATAAAAGCATGACCTGTATAGAAGCACGATTTTTCAAAGCGCGCCACGACACAGAAGCATGGTTTGAATAGAAGCACATGTACTTGCACACTACATGTGTGACAGTATACACTGTGCAGTGTAGACTGAAGATGTTGACATTTAGAAGCATAACTTGAATAGAAGCATAACTTGAATAGAAGCACGGTTTGAATAGAAGCATGTTTTGAATAGAAGCATGTTTTGAATAGAAGCATAACTTGAATAGAAACATGGTTTGAACCCCGGCTTATACGGCCGTAAGCACCTGCTTTTATACGCGACTTTACGGTATGTTTTTGCTCTAGCTCTATAATCGTATTTGACATTTTTCCATTATTCCCCGTACTCACCCATGATGAGAAGGAGACAAAAACGTTCGGTTACCAAATTGGCTTTACGTGATGGTGTGGATTGCGTCGGTGCTGACACTTCTTTAGAAATTGGATACTGTAGAGGCAGAAAATTTCGTCGGTCAATAATTTCGTCCAACTCCAAAGAAAAGGAGTTCGTCCGGTTGAAAATTTCGTCCATGGATCATAAGAGTGTATAGAAAAGCTGGACAAATAGACATTAGTCCTACATTTAATTTAGTCCCAAAGCTCCTTGGACGAAAAAGACGAAATTAAATTCCAGACGAATATTTCTGCTTATACAGTACGCCTCCATTATTTTCCTCCTTCTTCCGCTACAAGGTGTATTTCCCCTCTCTCCAATGCGGCAGAAATCTGACAAACGAATGCCGCTGGATTAATTGAAGAGGTCTGGCTGTATGATATGTCTAGGCTGTACTACTGTCTTGTATGTTTTCTTTTATCATTATTGGTATATACTGTATGTACTAGTTCCCCTTTTCTTCTTCAGTTCTGAAGAGAACAGAAACGTTAACAAGTTGAGCAGAGTACCATGATTTGGAAAAAAGGAGCCGATGAAGTGAGAGCAGTGTGAAAGGAACTGCAGCAAGGCCTAGTTCGTAAAACCGTTCTTTCCCCCTGGCACTGATGTGGATATGTCAATAGAAGTCTCCCCTAAAAATACTTTTTATTATTTATATAAAAACTGTCTAAACTAGTAATCTACAAATCAAATCACACATGTATCATACATACCATAGGGTGGTTGGTAGCCGTGCGTAGTAAGGTGAGCGGAAGCTGTGCATGACAGCAAAGGAAATGTGGACACGAAGACGTCTAAGTAAAGTAGAATAGAAATTTCCATGATTTGCAGAAAAGCAATTTACCATCTTGGACTTTTGAATCGGAAACAAGATAACAAATCCGGTGAAGTTATGGGTCCAACGGCACCAGAGCGCCGTTAGAATTCGACAGGAAAACGCAAGCTAACCCCACTGTTGTAATCAACAATACAATAGCTATTTCAAACTACAGTAAAGGTTGAATTGCAGCAAAAAACAAACAAAAGCTTCTTTGATCTACGACTAGTCGACTCGAGTACGAGAAACGCACCACACACATACACGTACACGTCAAAAACGTGTGGGAGATTTTCATTTTCTCATTTTCTTTCTGTTTTTCGAAAATCAATGACGTCACTGTGAAAATGTCGATCCAGGTCGCTGCATCATGCATGCTGCATCACTTCACGCACACAAACTACTCATGAGCCGCAACTTTCTTCACATTTTCCCAATTTTTAGTACGGTGGCGAGAATCAGGCAAAGGCAAGGAACCTGGGTTTTTTTTAGGACTGTTGCGTCCCTTTGACCGACAATGTCAGCCGTTGGGCAAGTTGTAACTTTCTTATGAGAGAAGAACTTCCCGTCGTAACGTAAGACAGTGTGTTTATTTTTCACTATTTTTCAGTGATCACATTCCACCAATTATTTTTCTCAACAAGACCACTCATAGAGTAATACGATATTCAAGAATGTGGAACCAACAGGCTGCGAATCAGCCTGCAGATCAACAGAATCAGAATTGGCAATGGCAGCAGTATTATCAAACACAAGCTGCAGCCGGTGAGTGCTTGTATGCGAGATTACAATTCAAAACAAACTTCCTTGATATGTCATGTACATGTACATGTAGTACTGAACTCTGAAGCATGCACCAGGATACTACACCAGTGTGTAGTACATGCATCACTACAGTTCAGGTCATCCTAAGCATACTCTAGTGGAGTGATTTAGTCTCTTCTAGCCTGTGTGTTGTGTTGTGCTGTGTCTTGTCTGAACGTTCCAGGGCAGCCGTGGGGTGCACAGGGTGTTCAACAGCAGCAGCAGCAGCAGCAGCCGTATATGCAGTACAATGCCGCCGCTATGCAGCCCCAATACGGCATGATGGCCGGAAGCCAACAGTGGCCTGCAGCAGCGACAATGCAGCAGCAGCAATGGCAGCAGCAGGTCGGGGCAGGAGTTGCAATGCCACCAACTTCGGCCGCACCTCCACCATTGCCATCAGGGCCACCTCTCCCCACAGAACCAGCGCCGCCATTACCTGATGATGAACCTCCACCACTGCCTGAGCCGCCGGCACCTCCAGGAGATCAGCCGGATGGTGCTGCCAAGGAGCCAGCTAGTACTGCCTCAGCTGCCGGAACAGCACCACCACCATCCTCATCTGTGTTAGGAACATCCACTTCGACCAATCAAGCACCATTGCAGACCAGTACATCATCTGGGGAAACCGTGGCTGCTTCTACACAGCCCAGCGCTCCCCAGCAGCCAGCGCAGGTACCATACGAACAACCTGTCCAGCCTCCTCAGCAGTTTCCTGGTGTAGTGCAACAACAACCGCAGCCAGTGCAGCCTTATCTGCAACAGGCTCCTGCTCAGCAACAGGCTCCTGCTCAGCAGCAATTTCCATATGGGAATGTACAGGCACAGCAGCAGCAACCTCCAATGCACACACAAGTCTGGCCACAGCAACCTCCACAGCAACCTCCACAGCAGCAGCAACCTTCACAGCAACAGCAAGCACACCAGTGGCCTCAGGAGCAGCATCAGTGGCCTCAGCAGCAACAAGAGCAACATCCTGCAGCTCAGCATCACCCCGACCCGCATCAGTCGTACCGCCAGCCTTTACAACCAGCGGCACAGGCACACTCTGGTTCTGGGCCTCCAGCCGCAGGTAAACCACAAGGCTTACTGACCGCTCCGCCAGTGAGGCCAATGACGCAGGTCGGTCAGCCCAGGCTTGGTGGTCCACCACCGCATCCCAGTGACCGCCAGCCACGTGCCTTGCTGCAAGATCCAACTCAACATGGTGAGCAAGACACTCCTCGCAACGCCAGTCCCAAGAATCCGCTGTCAGAGCCGAGCTCTTCCAGCAACCGTCCACATACTGCCAGCGATGCAGAGCATGGCAAGTACCGTTCACCACTGTCTCAGGCGCCAGGCTCTACAGTAGCTGAAGGTGAGCAGTTTGGAAAGATTCCCCCCACTGTGGATGGCAGCAAGGAACCAGCAGCTGGTGAAGAAAGTGAGCGGAGCTGGTCGCCATCGCCTATGGTGCCTGCAGTGGCAGCCAGGCCACCGGCAGCTAGTCGTTGGAAGAAAGTGCCCGAATCTGGGACAGCTGAAGAACCGCCATGGCCTACTGATACCAAGTCCGCAGTGGACTGGAGACAGGTTGGTGGTGTGGAGCAGCCAAAGGCAGCCAGTGAGGAGCCCCCGTGGCCAAAGCGGGATACCCCAGCCTGGAAGGAGACTGTACAAGGAGATGCTCCTGGCCATGTACCTGTTCATACTGAAGGTATGCCTGTACCTGTAACTGGTGAGCCGACAACACAGCCGCCGCAATGGCAAGAGCATGACGAGCACGCTTATCGGTCAACTGCTCATCAGAGTCAGCCTTCTTATGATGAACATGGTGATGGTACTGCCACTGGAGCCGCTGCGGCTAGTGGTGTGGTTAGTGGTGTAGCTAGTGGTGTAGCTAGTGGTGATAGTGGCTGGAATGGGGCTGGCAACGCATACGAACACGATCGCCAGTCGGCTTACCACTCAGCAGAGCATAGTGACCGGTTTCGTACTGGAGAGGATTACTTCAGAGAGCCTGCTCCTGAGCAACGGAGTGCTGGCGACGACTACAGACACCATGCTCCTGAGCAGCGTAGAGCCGGCGGTGGTGGTGGTGGTAGTGCTGGCAGTGAGGATTACAGAGCCACTGAACGTCATCATCACCAGCATGAGCCACGGCAACAACATGAGCAGCATCACACTGATGATCCTTCGTACAGAGGTAGGGACTTTTCTCGAGACCAGCACTTGGATGATGAGTCTCGTGACCAGCGACGGCGGTATAATGACGGTGCTGAGCACCGGCACGAATCACATCCTCCTGCTGCGCATGATCACAGTCGCACTGGTGATTACCGGAGCGAGGAGTACCGCGCACATGGCCCGGATCACAGGGGCGAGAGACGCACTGAACACCCATCTGATCGCTACCCAGGCGATGGCCGCCACTATGACCACCCTCCAGCCAGAAGAGCAGACGATGGTGCACAGCCCAGGTCTGGCGGCAGTCCGTATGAGTCATCTTCTAATTGGCAGCACAGCTGGCATGGAGAATCGCATGAGCCACATGCTTATGGTCGGGAGCGTGAGCATGTCAGAGCATCAGAGAGCTGGCGTTCCGGCCAAGACCGACCAACACCCGTAGAAGCAGAGTATGTCTCCAGTGAGGCAGCCAGGGCTGACTATAGGGAGGATAGTCGCACCGATGCTGTGAATCAAGAGCACTTCGACTACGCCCACCGGAAACAAGGGGATGGAGGTGCCGAACACCAGCAGGCAGCTTGGCAAACGGACGCATCACAGTACCAGCAGTATGGGCAGGAGGGTGCGTGGAAGGGTAGTGCTGCTGAAGCTGCGTACCATGCATATGGTGCACATGATCAGCAGCAAAACTCGTACGAGTCTTGGGCACAATACAACCATGCCGACCCTGCAGCTTACAACGCCTATCCAGCTGGGCCAGCTGACCAGCCCTACGACCATCAAGCTGGTGGAGCTGCGGGCTCTCTTGGTGCTCTGCCGCAAGATATTCTGAAGGCTGCTGGTAAGTTTTGGCATGTTGTCTTGACTGGTGCCCCGGTTAGTTTGATCATAGCGGGGTTATGACATGGTGAGAGAAATATTCTGTAGAAGTAGTACTGTACCTGATTGGGTAGATGTTTTACTGAACTTGGGATATGCTCGTATATTGCATGGTACTGTATTTGTTGAGTACTGTACAGTGCATGCGTTTGTGGTGTGCTCACCTATTCGCATTGCCATTCTAGTATTTGTAACGGAATAGGTAGCTGGCTGAACTAGTTTGGGGTCTCGTTGCAACAAACAAACAAACGTGAAGAGACAGTTTTTTTGTGGAGTTTCACGCATGCTTGGCTGTCCAAGTCCCTGTGCTCTTTATGACAGCACACTCCCATGAAGTTCTTCCCCTGTCCTTCACCTGTACTTGTCGCATTGTAGGCCTTGGAGGACAAAGTGCTTCAAAGCCAAAGGGTGCACTGCCATCTTGGTTACGTTCTTCACTGGAGCAAGTGTTGGCCAAGAAAAAAGAGTCGGCTGTGGACAAGGACGACGATGATGACGGTTCTGATTCTGACAATAGTGTTGAGGAAGCACCTGTGCTCAGGGGAGAATCATCGCCACCACCTGTCAAGGAGATCAAGGCACCAGCCAAATCAGCATATCCTTCTGAGCAACGTATTCGAGAGCTGGTAGGTTGGGCTTTAGTTGGCCATGTATCAGTCATGCCTCTATCATATAAATTTTTGGTCTTATGTCAGCTCATATTTTATTGTGGCCACGATTTTTGCCAATTTGATCATCCATGCAGAATTCTACCGTCCATACGAATTCATACATTACCCAACTAACGTTATTAATTCATGTCCTGGGAGCAATACCATCTGATAATTATACTAGTAGCATGAACCCTAAACGCTACGATTCTGATCATTGTCGCTCGTGGTGCTCACTGAGGTGATTGCTGCTTTCTTGTGGTATGCATTATAAATTTATAATTGTGTGTGTGTGTGTGTGTGTGTGTGTGTGTGTGTGTGTGTGTGTGTGTGTGTGTGTGTGCGCGCGCGTGTGTGTCGGTAGTCACCGTGGCTGCTCTAGCTGGATTGGAAAATCTGGGGGTTCTTTTTCTCGTCCCATTGCCAATCTCGGCCGTACTTCTTTTGGAATGCTGACATGGGTACGCTGACTGCTTCCCAACTTCTGTTAAATATTGTTGCTGCCTTTGTTTCCTCTGTATGCAGAACTCCAGAAATGACGCTTCTGGCGCAGAGTCCCATGCAGAGTCAAGTGACGTTGACGATGGTCTGAGCGTAGTAAGTGCCAGTTTGTCCCTGCCTGTCTGTCCTTCGCTGCGGAAAACGATGCCTGTCTTTGTCATATTGTGAGGTCGTTCGATGTAACATTGATGTCTCCTAGTGATGGGTGACTGTTGTGGAGAGTGCTGATTTGGTCGCGTGCGTGTGTGTGTGTGTGTATTTTGCTTCGGGTTGTGTTTTGCAGCAAGAGAGGATGCGCCGTATGATGACAGAAGTCCTGCTCGGTGCCACAGATGATGGCATTCAATTTGTTGCTAAGGAGGTTATCAATGAGGCCCTACTTCATAGACAGAGTAAGTGCTGGTCCTGTACATGTATTGTGTTGCTCTACTGTCATGTATCTGTTCCCACTCTGCTCCGCCATTGGTGCCGTACATTGGTATATGTGTGCGGTCTTTAGTCTACATGGCACCCTTTAGGTGAAGTGTAATGGATGTATTTCAAGCCTGGTTACATGTTGGTGATGGTGTCATATGCCATATGTTGCTGTACTTGCTCTCTCTCTCTCTCTCTCTCTCTCTCTCTCTCTCTCTCTCTCTCTCTCTCTCTCTCTCTCTCTCTCTCTCTCTCTCTCTCTCTCTCTCTCTCTCTCTCTCTCTCTCTCTCTCTCTCTCTCTCTCTCTCTCTTACTTACTTACTTACTTACTTACTTGCGGGCAGTGCCTAGCCTATGTCATATTGCTACCTTTCCATGGGTTTCTCAGGCATTACGCTTAGCCATGACATGTATTCACCCCATGCTACGCATTGTTTTAGATAATCTGGATGTGTTTGAATAATTGGTTACAGTACATTGGGTGAAATATTTCTTTACTTCGGCTCAAAGCTGCTCTGGGGCATGTTACATTAGAGAGGTTCCGGAGTACGATTTTCGTTCCAAAATCCGTAGAGACGCTACGGATATTTTATACGTCTTTTTCGAGCAGTGAAATGTTCCGGAGTACGGAACTTATGTGTTTGCCGTCATTGCCTAGGTTACGATCACAAACACGTCACGTTCCCGCGCTATGCCTTTATATTTTGAAAATTTGTACCGAAATCAAAACTTCCCGCGGAAAATCGATGTTTCTCGTACCAAATTTGTACGCAAAAATCTTTTTGCACCCGATGACGTAAAATCTCCATACGAAACATGGTTCGTATGAAAGCCAGTCCACACGGATTCTCCGTGCCGAAAAATCGTATGGAGTACGCCTCGTAGAGCCCATACGGATTTTGGCACGGAAAATCGTACCCCGGAACCTCTCTACACTGTATTATCAAGCATGAATAGCTTATTAACTTGTGTTGTGTGTTGCATTGCCTGGCAGGAGTAATGACGCAAGCTGCTCCAGATGTTCTTGGTAAGGTACTGGACGGTGTCCTGTTTGACGTTGACCTTTCCTTTCCTGGCTTCGGTTTCAATGCATTTCTCATGATTATGGTAGCCATTTTGATATTGTGCGAGTGTTCTGACAGCATTGCAGTCCTTTTGGCAGATTATTGGAGCAGAGGGTGTGGGCATGCGTGTACGTGTGTGTACGTGTGTGTAATCAATGGTGCTAGTGAAGCTTTTAATTTTATCAGATCCACTCTGATTTAGCCACCCACACTAGTAGCAAGTATTACCTTCACTGGGGGCAGGGGTAACTGCAGTTGGATCCCAGGACGGATACCCTGATGCCGTCAATCCTTTTTCTGCACCTTGTCCTCACCCACTTACTGAGGTGTGGTGAGCCCATAAGTGGGATCATTTTCAAGTCCATCTATAGTCTGTTTCAAAAAGATTTACAATCAGGTTTGGGTCTTAAAAAGTATGAAGATAAGGGAAATTTGGACAACAAAGTACATAGAATGGCTTGTTAGGACACGGCAAATTGTTCTGTGAAGGGTTCGGAACAATTGGACCAACCGTTAAGGAGTTAGAATTTCGGCCAGGTTTCCGGCCTTTTCCCATGGTTTACAATTTGCCCAGGAAGCCAGTATCGATTTTTTATCAAAACCCACGATTTATCCTTTCCTTTTTGGCCTTGTGGTTATGAATGCTGTCTGCTGACCATGAAGTTGTGAGTTCAAATCCCAACCTATCCTCAAGTCAAACTTTTTTTTCATTGTTTTGGTGATCAAGCTGGTACAAGACAAAGAAGATGGCTGCACCAAACGACTTGTTGTTGGAGCTCGCCCTTCCTGCCGAACTGACTGACACTTGACTGGCTCACGCCATGTGAACACACCCACAACACTGCAATGGTGTGAGTGAATTATAATGGAAGTCATCGCGCTGTAGCTTTTTGAGATTTATTTTAGTATTTCAAGATCGCCAATTTATTTGAATTTAGCAGTCAACGCCGTCTTCTATCAGCGTTCACAAGCGTCTGCTTTTCTCAAAATGTCGTCGAAGTCACACGGATAGCTTTGCCAAGTCATGGCCAGTGCAGTGGGAATATGTCCGTGTCGATGTCGTTTTCGTCACACGGTGAGTAAATTGCATCGCAGCTCAAAGAAACTATTTTGGTCACAAAACGAATTGGGACCCATGCAGCTCGTCAACATTTACAACACTTTCGTTTCGACATGTCCTCTCTGACTCCATTATCGATACGAGGAAGAACTCGTTTGTTGTAAACCAGACGTACATGACAGTATCAACGTGAGTGAGTTGTCATTTTTCCTGCTTTCGCGCGGAATATTTCTTCGAGTTCACGGTGAGTTTTTCCAGGCAGCGCTCGAGTGCTCATACGGTAAGACGCCAAACTCTGCGGGCGATCGCCAGGATTGTAAATCTTTTTGAAACGGACTGTAGAGTTTCGGGGATTTCAGGGGGTGTCGGCCGTTGGGCGGTTCAATAGCCAATTGAGTCATCTTTCCAAGATTCCTTTTGAGTCTCTCTCTCCCCTCTCCCGGGGAGACCCACGTGACCAGTTTTGGCAGTGAGCAACAAGTACAAGTGTGTGTGTGTGTGTGTGTGTGTGTGTGTGTGTGTGTGTGTGTGTGTGTGTGTGTGTGTGTGTGTGTGTGTGTGTGTGTGTGTGTGTGTGTGTGTGTGTGTGTGTGTGTGTGTGTGTGTGTGTGTGTGTGTGTGTGTGTGTGTGTGTGTGTGTGTGTGTGTGTGTGTGTGTGTGTGTGTGTGTGTGTGTGTGTGTGTGTGTGTGAATACTGCGCACACTGGTAAATCATCCCTCTGTGTCGACTGGGGTGAACTGTTACCAGTGGCATGGTCTATGTGACTAAGATAATTGAGTAGGGCTGAAACGATCATACCAATTACTCGGTAATCGATCGATAGTCCTACTCGAAGTACCTGTTGTATAATATAATGTAAAACATGCTGCTGCATGCTATGCTGTTGGTCTGACCTGTACAGGGTTACTAGGCTACTCATCCGACAGCGACTCTGATGATGGTGGCAGATCAGCTGCACATGCTGCTGCTGCTGCTAAAGGCCCTGCTGTTCTCAAGGACGGTTACGGTGTTCCGGTGCTTGGCAGCAGTCTTGAGCCACAACATCCTGACAATCATGCGGCTACATCCTCGTATGATCCTTCAGCAGCTGAGCACACTGCCATTGGTGACCCAGACCTCGACGGAGCTGAAATGGATGAGCTCGACGGTGACCCGCTGGATGAAGGCAACGAGTACCATCACCACCATCACCAGCGTCACGATCAGCATGTGGAACGCCCCGACATGGCGAGCAGGTCCTACAGGGAAGGTAGTAGTAGTGCTGGTAAGGTGTCTGCTGGTACCGATATGTCCTCCTATCACACCGTAGCTCCTCCTAGTGGCATTGATGGCAGCAGCAGCATGTCCTATCGGTCTGAGTACCGTGGCATTGCTAATGCCGATGTTACTGCAGCTTCGACAGTTGTGATGGATGATGACAGATCACGGTAGGTTATTTCTTCTTCAGTGTGTTTTGAAATTAGGAGTTGTGTGAGTTGCGGTGCAGACCGAAAGCTGGTGCTCTTCTTTTAGAAGATTTGTGTTACCCAAGTCAATCGACAATAGAGAACTGTGGTGTTTTCCCTTAACCTGCTTTGCAGGCTCTATGGCTGTGCTCTGGGTATGCTTGCATGGGGTAAACATGAGGTAAAAACTACTTTTAAACTGGCTTTGTCCAGACATGAAAGTTTCCAGAAAATCCACAGTTCGAATGAGTAAGTTACTCTGATCTTCTCTGATGGAGTAGTCGAGTATGTCCCGTTCTGAACCTCGGTGGACGCATACTGGAGATGCACTCATTGCATATCTGTTGCGTGTGTTGAATCGGATAGATTTGTGTACAAGTTCAGTGGATTCAAGTACGAATCCATGTACTGTGTGCTAGGCGTGCGTTCCTTTGCTAAGTGCTCTGGGTCCATTCTGCTTGCAGAGAGAGTGACAAGCTCCACCACCATCGCAGCAAGCACAGTCGCCGCGATCGGGATCGAGAGCGTGATCGAGAGCGTGATAGAGATCGAGAGCGTGATCGAGAGCGTGATCGTGATTACTCCCCAAGGCGGGAATCTCGCCATGGCGGCGACCGCTCACCCAAGCATCACCGTAAGCACAGCCGTCGTAGTCCTTCACCGTCCTCGTCGTCGTCTCGCTCTAAGAAGCGGTACCATGAACATGATGAGCGCAGCCACTCCCGCTCACCTTCTCACCGCCACAAGCACTCATCCAAGCGCAGATAGCAATACAGGTAGGACGAGGTTGCTCTGTCATGACTCTTTCCACTCTTGTTATTGTTGTTGCATGTGTATGCCATGCATAATGATCATAGCACGCACAAAAAACGACTGCCCTGTTCGTTGCAACACTGCATGGCGTGTGCATTGTCGGGTTTGGTTCGGGTGAAATCTGTAGTACTGTAGTACTGTTGTTGTACACTACTTGGTAACACCAGGACGGAGAGGCTTATCAGCATACACCAAGTATGCATGAGCGGCATACTTGTGAATCGAAGATGGCATTCAATAACAACAGGTGTTTCTGATGTGCCAGCTGCTCAGTTGTCGATGTAGCTTCTAGGACAGGAGTGCAAATGCTGCCCTCATCTTTGGGTGAGCATGCTATGTTTTCGGTCACTTGCTAACACGTCCTTTGCATGTGTTCTGGTTCCCTTCTGTCAGCTTTCACTGCTAATACGTGGAGCTCATTGCGTTCTTCGGCTCGCGCTGTAGGATATTGTCTTTGCTAGCAGCACAGCGGCACTACATTACTGGTAGTGCTGTGTTCAATCAACGCTCGTATCCCTCGCTTCTTGTTCCCTTATTGTTAGTGTTCACAGCTTGCTTTCACTGCCCAGCTGCTGTGTTTCCTCCCCCCAGTTCTGCAGCACTTGAAATGTCCTGCATCTGCGTGACAGCTACTGCCAGTGCTGGCAGTCATGATATTCATCACTTATTGTCTCGTAGTGACGGTGCTGCACACTCTGGTCTTGTCTGTGTTGCACGTGGGCATGTTCTTCACTTAAGTCAAGAGCCAGGGCTATGTCCTGTGTTCCGTGAGCCCACTGTATACTTGCCATGCACATATGCCTTTCCACTGCCGTTTGCCATGCTTAATTTTCATACTTCGAGTATGTACATGATTGTATAATACCTTCTAACACTGTCATGCACTGTAAAAGTCTTGCCTTTTGCACCATACAGTCACTGTACTGTGTGCCTCTGTCATGATGGGCTGCTGTGCATCTGCTGAGTGACAGCAGTTTTTTGGTGTTTTTTTGCTTTTCTACAAGTGTTAGAATACCTATTATTATTTGTTATTCCTGTGTATTTACAGCACTTGCGATGGCATTGTGTGTGTGCGTGCGCTCGTGTGTGTGTGTGTGTGTGTGTGTGTGTGTGTGTGCACGTGTATGGGCGCGTGTCGATGTGCAGACATGCGTAGCAACGCCATCTCTCAAGTAGTTTTAGTTGACAGCTCCTTCGAACTTGGACATTGGATTATGTTTGTTGAATTCATTGAAGAGGTGCAACTTGCAATGCATGTGATCAATTGGCTCGGAATAGCTTTCAGCGTGCCCCACACTGTGCAGACCATGACCGTGAATTGTCCAAAGAGCCAGCATATCTTGAAAGATGAAGCGATGAGCAGCTGAAGAAAAATAGGGTGTTTTTGATATCTCTCAAAACCTCCATTGTGATTTGGGAATAGCAACTAATGTGGAAGGAAAGCCTTTTCAATTAAGATGAGTTACCAACTTAACAGCCGCATGGCGTTTTGGATGTGCAACCTGCGCTGGAAGTGAAGTGATGCTGATCGGGAAAATGCAAATATGCTCATTTGGCCGATCATCCTTGCCAGGATGCTCATAGTGGAACCAGAATGCAACCAGTTACACCCGGATGCCAGGACAATGAGGATTTGCGATGGGCGACAACACAATTCTGCTTCCGTCATTAATAATTTTGTTGTGTTTAACCGGTTGGATGGTTGCTCTGCAGGGACGGTGATTGTGGCTGTGTTGTTTTCGGTCATGTGGTCTTGTTGAGGCGACAATGGTGCTTGATCAAAGGCACAACTAATGCCAGTGGACCTTGGCATACATCACCATGGTGATCTGGCTGAGTATAATAAAGACAACGGTGCTGGCGTTTTCAACTGTTTCCTTTGCTCTGGAGAGGTTTTTGATTTCCATATCAATACTGTCTCGAGGACACAATTAGGTGGACAAGCCCAGCCCACACTGCAAATCCGAGCCAGTTCCAGTGAATACCAGAAACAACCTTTCTGCTTTTGGCCATCTTTATGTATACTTGCAGTATGAAGCAATGATACGGGTCCTGACTTGTTATACGGCGAGTCCGGTAACTGTATTGAAGATGGCCACGAAATACATCTTGATATGTACCAAACTATTTCTTTGCTCTGAAGTCGAAGCACGTCCATTTTGAAGAACAGCATTTTATGGTAGATCGTCGGACTGTTATTTACACTCAATGCCAGGAAATTCTTCGACAAAGATATGGGCTGATTGCTTCACTACACGTAGAAGTACATGGTTAGAGCTAGAGAAAGCGTGGGCTGGTGGTGCACGTCTTCATTTTTAGATTGCTTTTGATTTTTGATTGATTTTATTAAGGTAGCTCGGGCCTATATCGCGAAAAATATCGGAGGTCAAAACCACTTTCTCTCCGATTTTGTTCAAATTGTCAGGGTTGAAGCATCATGAGGGCAAGCTGTTAATCCCAAAATTTGGCTAGTGCGTAATGAATCCTTCCCTGTATTTGGGGCCTGTGAAAGACACACCCATACGTTCGCATTTATGTCGCGAAATAAGAGAAAAACCTACTTTTGCAACAGGAGTTCGCTTTTTATTTGTTTCTATGAGGCAGGTATGTACTTCACTATGATACAAGTGCATTTCAATCCTTTTTCTGGAATTCAGGCCCACTATAATCACACACTGTCGAGGCAAATACACTTGAATCAATTACGAGAGACGATCATTTCTTCGCATATTTCTGCAAACAGTGGGCAAACGAGTCCAATGACCTAACATCATTTTAACATAACTTTATGATACTGACGCAGTGCCTTGCAAATAGCAAGAAAAACACAATCATTTTCGGGCCAATTTTGCAAATTCAAATTTCGAAGCATTTTCGAACCATATCGAATCAGGGTTGGAATTCCTGTTTCGTCTCCTCACACAGAAGCCTGTACTTTCAACCAGTGTATTTTTGCTGATAAATCTGCCCTGACATGTTCTGATACTATGGGAATTACTGACATGATTGCAAGAAGCAACAGATGAAGGTTGGAAGCATTTTATTGTCCTCGATGTAAACCTGTCTCTTTCTCAGAGAACACCTCATTTGGGCTACTTCGAGGGGCCGTAACCCCTCCAAAGTGCCACATACCCTAATATATTGATTTTCTCATTCTTGACACCCATAGCATTGCAAAAAAAGGTGTTAAACTGGTGAATTTTCGGAAAAAGTATTTCGGCATGAGCTACCTTAAGGACGGTCCAAAGGCTGTGGAAGCCTATCGAGGCTGCTTCTCCTGTGGAAGGAAAGAGGAGGAAGAGAGGAAGCAATGTGGTGCACTTTTAGTCTCTTGGGCAGGACGTTAGCTGCTCAAAATGGTTTGTGAAGCATCTGGAAATCGTTTTTGAGAAAGCTCAGAAATGTACTGCTTGTTGTGCTGTACTTGCATACATGCAAACACAGATCATAGGAGCATGGCACATGGCATATAGCTGCAGTTTTACCAGGTGGGCGTCAAAGTAAGTTGATTGTTCTTCTTGACACTACTGGACACTGTGGAAATTCTGCAATCCGTGGAATCGCAGAATTCATTGGGGATAGGTTAGGTTGTGCTGCAGGAATGGTGATTGTGGTTGTGTTGTATTCGGTCATATGGTCTCGTAGAGGCACACCTTGGATCTTGATTGCCATTTTCTGCACCTGGTCTGCATGCAATCAAGGCAAGAGGTGAGCACACACCGGCAATGCATGCAGTGTGTATGCTTTGCAGCAGTGCTGATGCTTGTGCTTCTTCGTTTTAATATTTATGGTGCAGTCACAGTACAGTCGTCCCTCTCTAATCCGGCACCTTTTGCAACGGCATGTTCGCTGGATAAACAAGGGTGCTGGATTATCAAATCCTACCCTCCAACCCGGCCCACCTGTTAACATACATGTTTGTGTCGTACGTCAACATGTAAAAAAATTCTGGGTCAATCCAAGTACTTTGTGGAATGCATGTCTTTAACATACACTTGGGAATATCCTATGCAATGGCATAGGATATTCCCAAGTGTATGTTACATGTGTTGTGTGCGTTACAATGCTCCCTGACGGTATGCGATGTACAACTGCTGGATTAGAAAATCGAATTATGTACAGTTTGAGTGATCTGTTGCAGAAAATCGCTGCTGGAGGCGGAATTCAAGTGCCGGATTAAAGCGTAGAAAATGAACTGAAAAAATCCGTTTTGCCAGAAAGTGTGCTGGTTTGCAAGGGTGCTGGATAAACAAGTGCCAGAGGGGCGACTGTATTTGGCTAGTATGAATGTGCCCAATCAACTTTGCTTGAATGCTTTGCTTACCGATACTGCTCTGCCCCCCCCCCCCCCCCCCACACACACACCAACTTCATGTACTTTTTTTGTCTACCTGATCCCTTTTTCATCCCCCTTTCATTCCCTTCTTCGTCTTATCATTAATTTCCCTACCTTGTTTGGTTTGTCACCTACCTGTATAATTATGGGATGAAGAAACAAGAAAAAAACTTGAACAACGAGCCCCTTGGGCAATCACTCTTGTTTGGCTAGCCCAAACAGGAGGATGATGATCATTTCTTCCACTTCAAACTAATCATTTTATTGCTTCAGGATACAGTGATGTGTGGTGGGTAGCTCAGCTTCACTGTGCTTCCTAATGCACTCCCACAAGAAAAGCTCTCTGCCAGAGTCTGCTGTGACAAGCTCAGTTTAAGATACATGTACAGTACTACAGTACAGGATAATATTATGTGTGTGTGTGTGTGTCTACCAGTATGACTGTATGTCTGCAGGTGGGGGATATGCTGGGATTGACCTAACATGTGTGATATTCTTGGTTGGCTTCTGACATGCATGCACCACTGCCACTGCCACTACATGGTATACATGTCAAGAGCACTTGACACACAAGTGACATCCTCCACTCACAGCTACTGTACCTGTAGGGTGTGGCTGTCTACTTGTACAGAGCAATGGCAGTCACCTCCCTCCTACAGTCACACAAGTGACCCAGGTCATAGCAGCATGGACATCTCACTGTTACAATGTGTGCAAGGACCATCCACACTGAGTAACTCACCTGACTCCTGAGGGTTGCACTGCAAATGAGCAATCCAGATCTGATGCAAGTCAGCTTGTCACTCACCATAGTAGTAGCACTTCCTGCCTTTTCCGGCGGTGGTGGGCTTAATAGGTTATTCCTTTGGCTACACAGCACATCTCATCAACAGCATGAGATGGACTGTGTGTCCAGAGGCTACTGCTTTTGCATGACTGTGGAGGCAACTCTGATACTAGGATCTGAAGCACAACTCAAGGTGCACTGCATGAATGAAAACTGCACTGACACAATACACAGGACAGCATTGGAACCAGGCCCTGCAGGGGCTGTGTGTGTGGAGAACAGCTTCTAAGACAACTGTCTGCTGCAGAACTGGTCGTGAGTGCAGTCTGGTATAGCATCAGGATCTGTCTGGTATAGGCTGGTGAGTAATCGTGCTCTTCCTCAGCAATCGGTGCTGTCTGTTGACACGCACAGCTTGTCACTCTGCATTGTGCTTACCACATGTACACGAAACAGATAATGGCATAAAAACAACACAAACAGATGTCTATGAGGAGACAATCATTTTTGATACAGCTATGAATAATACAAAATGTGCAGTCATTAATGTACACATCTTACCAAGAGTACATAACCTCAAGAGTGTGCAACTCCAGCTATGGGGTCTGCGACGGCAGAACTTCACATCACGTGATGAACCCGTGCACTCTGTGCATGATAGATACTGGGTTGTACGCAGCCCAGCTTTGGGTACAACTCTCTTGTGGTCACTTTGCACTGTTTGCCAGCATAACCTTTTGAACCATGTCACGTGATGTGAAGTTCTGCCGTCGCAGCACAGCATAGAGGTTGTCCAGGCAGTTGCACACTCTTGGGGTTATGTACTCTTGATCTTACTGATATACACATAGCATCATCATTATTAGACCGGTTTGTGGACTACTAGTATAAAAACAAGGAGCCCTACACACCTGTATATGTAGGGCTCCCTGATAACAAACAGGTGGCTTCAGTAACTGCTGTTACAGCAAGCATCTGCATGCAAGCCATGTAGGGCACGATAGAACCACATCAGACATGATGGCACCAGCACTCTGGTACCGTCACATCAGACAGTCACACGATACTTGATAGCACCAGCACCATCACATCAGACATGTGGCCACCACGGTACGGTCACATCAGACACGATGGGTTGAGATTGTAACACAGTGTGTGGGGTGGGGTGGGGCCGGACCTTCAAACACATCATAACTCACCATGTACTGGTATGTGAGGTGAACTTTCAAAATTACGTAATCTTTCATGATTAGCCAACTCTTGTATGCATTCAAAATACGAGACCGACATGCGCACTTCACTGTCATTAATTTTGACTATTGTGTGCAATCGGGTGCATTTACATTAGGGATGAAACGATCATCCATTTCTTCTTATCGAGTACCGTTTATTATTAACGATCGAGTTATCATAAAACGAGTATGCTGAATTTGTATGACAAATAAATTTTACTGGTCTCCGGGGAATATGTGCATGACACACCGGATCCCAAAAATGCGAAGGTGCCTAGAAAAAGGTGTGAATTGTGTCACCTTGGATGACGCGTGCTGGAGTTGACTATGCAGACAGTGCGACTTAGCTAGTACTATGCACATGTACACTGCACATGTACAAGTCGTGCATACTCGATAACAGCATAACGAGTAGCGATCACAGAGATAACGAGTAAGTTCCGAGTAATCGGTGTACTCGTTTCATCCCTAATTTACATCACAAAAAAATAACGCTATTCCGAAAACGAGTAGTGGTGGAGGTGCACACTCTGTGGCAGCTATGTAATGTTGGTTGGATTGATCATGTTGATGGGGTTCTGTCTCCTCTGCTTTGCTTCATAATTATACCTGTGCTGCTTCTCATCTCATTCTGTTGTCAGATGATTGGCTGTCACCATGAAACTCTGTGTTACAACCAAAAATAGCCCTACTTTCCTTTGTGTATCTTTTAATTTTTTTATTACTTCGAGGTACTATGTTCACATACCCAGCTCGAAAAGAATAATGAAAGACAATGGCACCTGGTACCTCTTGTGTAATGTTGGTTTTATCGATTTTGCCATGTTGCTCTTTGATGTTAAGATTTACATGTGTGTTGTGTGTGTACCCGTGTATATCTGACAGGGCAACTTTACAGCGGTAAACATACAAAATTTCACTTTTGGCCCTAAATAGTGAGCACACTTTCCTGTTTCCTCTAGCCCAGATGCACTCGGGCGTAAGCGGTGTACGCAAGTGTCAAGATAAAAGTCTGTCTATATCCCCGGCCTCGCATCGTGCTGCACCACTAGCTGCTGCTTACCAGCAGAACAAAGAAGAGAACTTTTAAAAATACGAAGGCAGTATGGAAGCAAGCACCATTTGCTCCTGTTGCGGTGGTGAAAGAGGGGGATTTGGGCAGTTTGCTACCAGCCTGTCCAGGAGAATTGCTTCATTGCTGGCTAGGCTGCACGCTGAGCATATACACATTGCCAGGTACAGCAATATCATACACCGAATCTCTTTCGCAATAGTGAGCAACAAGAGTCTCCTGCCATGCTGGTGGTTCCAGTGACCAATAATGCCAGATAGAGGGGCGTGGAGGGCATGTAGTTACAAGCTCCCAGAGCAGAACATGGCTGGGAAACAAGTACTGCTATGACTGCATTTTGATGTTGATGATTGCCTGGGTAACACCACAACCAGAACCAAGAAAGTAGAATACCGGTGACGTATTACTCGAACTCCGGTCGCATGGATCTCGTGAACGGATCACCCCTAGATTAGACAAACCTAATGTAACGAACACACCACTCAAGCCTAGATCCAGTCATCTTCCACACAACAGCACCTACAGTGGTCAAGCCTGGGCGCTAATTCGATGATGAGGTGGACGGTGTGACTCAGTAGTACCAGGGAGTAGTAAAATACATATTTTACTACTCCCTGGTAGTACCCTGGTACGCTATCGCTTGTAGAAGCAGGATCAAAAGACACAGATGAAAATACAAGCACCTCTCTCTCAACAAGAGGAGTGAACTTGCGTCAAAGTGTCGCCACGAGAATAAGTACTACCTTTGGAACTCCAAACTATCCACAGGCATCACCCAATCAAGTAGCAGACAACCAGCTCCAGTGAGTGTCACTTGAAGTAGTATCTTTCACCACTGCTGTCATTCACACCTTTCAAAGTCATGCCGTCATGCAATCTTTCACACTTGCTGTCATTTACACTGTTTGCTTTGTGGGTATATAAACCAGTATCCAGAGTTACTCATTACTGTTTTCTGATGATCGCTTACTGCGTGAAACTCGGGAGTTAAAAACACTTTTTTCATCCTCTTATTACTAGTACTGCTTGAACTAGCTCTGCCTTTCAGTATTGAGCACTCTATTGGACAGCCTGGAACCTCTCTGTTTAAATAACACTAGTGGTGATGTTTATATCTCTAGGTATTCAGAACATTGGCATATGTCCCATAGCCAGTTCTCTCAATCCCTGCATCCTCCTATACAATCAACTTCGCTTATAAGTTATAACGACACTCGGCGGGGCATCAGGAAAGTGTCGTTATACCCGAAGTCTCATTATAATTATGTATTACAGTTGGACGGGACTTTGCTCTGGGCATGGAAATTCTGTCGTTATTCGCGAATTGTCGTTATATCCGCAGTCGTTATTAGCGAAGTTGACTGTATCCCAGTCAGCCAGTCCAATTCAAACCACTGCGCTGATTTCAGACGTTGGTGCTACACATAATTACATGGTTTCCCTTCTCCTCACAAAGACGTCAAGTAGTAGAGTGGTGGAAAACAAATCCAATCCCTGGATGCGCATGGTTCGTTGCAAAAAGCACCACGTCCGTATTCACAATAAGCCATGCAAAACCAGGGGCTGGATTTCGCTAGTAAAAAAAGAGAGGACATGTATGGTCACCAGGCCGCCGTTCAGCCGCTATGCACTATCCATTGGCCATCAATGTATGGCCACCACGCCGCCGTTCAGCCGCTATGCACTATCCATTGGCCATCAATGTAGAGCGGCTACATGTAGCAAGAGGAGGCCATCTGACTCTGCAGAGTCGGGATGCATTCTTCGGGGACTTGACCCGCTCTCTTCCTGTGATAGGCTGTGGAACTCAACTCAAAATCGTACTGCTTTTCGGAGTATACTGTAAAACCAGAAGATTTCGGTGGAGATTTATTTTCGGTAACATCGGTACAGGTGATTTTTAGCTATTAAAGGCTAAAACGTGATCTAAGGCTGTGATCGTTTGGTCGGATCCAGATCCACTGGATGGCAGTGATCGATTGGTCGAATCCGCATCCAAATCCCTCGGATTCGGATCAGAGCAACCCTGCCCCGGGAGCAGGGTTGACTGGATCCATCGGATCCAAATGTGACCTTTGTGCGTATATGGCGGGTAAAAATCATTGTTGTACTCATTGTCGTACGACTAGTCGACTCTTGTTGACTTTTCGTACGATGCACGCGATCAGTACAACTTTCACCCTTTTGGGTGACCTGTCAGCACCATTTTCTCCTCGCATTCAATTCCATACAACCAGGCCATCTTCCCTATTACAAATCTCATGCTGATCTCAGGGCCGGAGGCAGCTTCCGCGGAGCGGTGCGGCCGAATACAAAATCATAAATCAAAACTTTTTCTCCCCCGTTCTGGACGTTCCACGTGGACCGACTTTTTGGGAAGTTGGTACGGCCATGGCCGTACCGGCCGTACCAGTGACGCCGGCCCTGGATCTTGAAAGGCAAGAATACTCTAGTCGACCATCTCCACGGCTTGCGTATGACCATCCTCATCATGAAGTTACCATCCTCAGCCATTTTGGTCAAGATTTCAGACAGGCAGACATATCCTCATCCAAACCTTCAGCACTGTTGGAACCCTTGCGGTGTATTTGCAACACGTGATCGGGTGCTCAGACAAAACACAGTAAGTAGTAAGTACACTGTACAGCACACGGCGGTGTGAGCTTCTTCTCATTATTTGACCTTCCAAATAATCAATCTTCACAGTGCATGCGGCCACCAGACCAATGGTGGACCATTGTTACAATCTACACGTGTCACCAAGACTTTAGCTTCCTAGCACTGCATTGGATTACAGGAGTCACCATTCCGGTTGCTACCGGTGGACTAAATCCTTGAAAAAGTGGTGGTTCACACCAGATGTAGATGCGGCCATCCGTGCCAAGGGACAAGGCAGCAGAGAAAGAAAGAAAGAAAAAGGAAATGGTGCGTGCTCTCAATCTCAAAATTTGGTTATCACCGAAATAGTTCAAGGCATAAACCTTGGCCCATTGGCATGACTGTGATATATGCAATTCCGGGGGAGTGCTCTGGCATTTACTTATCAGAAAAGAGTCCAAATGAGTTGGTGACAACGCCAGCGGTATGGGGCTCTCATTATCGCGCCTGGTTGTAAAAGCCTTCTCTAGTCCAGAGTGCAATTCTGAGAAGACACACTAGATGAATGCGCCTTGATGCTTCAGTGTTCTCTGAAATGCCATGACAATTGTGACCAGTGCTCACCAATACAAATACCAAAAACTTCAACAACAACAAAACTTTTTCCCAGCAATTCAAGGCCCGAAAGACAGCTCTATGAATGACGACCCTAGGCATCTTCCCCAATGTGGTATCATGCATTTGGTAATATTTTCTATAAGTTGCATTACAACCGTTGTAGCTTCGGACGGTCGTTTGGCTGCTCCATTGGCAGCCTAAAGCATTGCGCCTTTGCCCCGCTCCAGGCCATGTTCTTGCAGTATCTACAAAATTAATGTAGTAGTAGTGAAGAACTAGAAGGTAACAGAGTTAGCGCAGCTGATCAACTACATGCACAGCAATATAGGGGCAGTGGAAGCAGCACTTCAAGTATGCTCCGTTACTGAAATGGACGTGACTCTTCCTGCATGTACAGAATACCAGCTAGATGCGAGTCACATCAATTCAAAGGCAGCATGGGTACAAAATGCACTGCTGCAATTAGAGTTCTTCAACTCGTACACCAGGGGAAGGATGTTTTTTTAAAATGCATCCACGCCCAGGACTGATGCCGTGCGGAAACGACTCTGGTAAGAACAACAACGCACAGTATAGACACGGTCAGAGATCAGCTTACAATGACGAGCCTAATATTCAGTCGGCTGTATTTAAAAAATTGCATGCACCTGTACTCTCAGAAGCTCGAAAAATGCAATCTTAATTAAAGGGGACAAGAGAATGTAGCCACTCAGCGCAGCTCTCCAGTTTGACACCAGTCAAGTGCATTCTCCAGTTAGACACCAGTCAAGTGCATGGATCTCCAGTTAGACACCAGTCAAGTGCATGGATAATCTCCAGTTAGACACCAGTCAAGTGCACTCAGCGCAAGTCAAGCGCACTCAGCGCAAGTCAAGCGCACTCAGCGCAGCTCTCCAGTTAGACACCAGTCAAGTGCACTCAGCGCAGCTCTCCAGTTAGACACCAGTCAAGTGCACTCAGCGCAAGTCAAGTGCACTCAGCGCAGTTCTCCAGTTAGACACCAGTCAAGTGCATGGATAATTTCCAGTTAGACACCAGTCAAGTACATGGATAATCCAAAGAAGGAGTATGGCCACTATCGATAGTAGCCATCATGCAAGTATGGCCAATGCCGAGTGGGCAAGGCCACCACCACCATGAAATGAGCAGTTAAGTACTTCGCGGCACAAGAAGTGTTGGCCTTCCATGGGACACGACTTGCGTCTGACAGCGCCAAAATGTCAACATCAGGATCAGAAGTACAACCGCACAATTGTACAAACCGGAATGCAACAGAAGAATAGGATTTGTTGAGGTTTTGAAACCAGGTGCGGGGTTGCAACCGTATAAAGTGACTACGCTCTGATGTGAGCTAGCGACAGTAGAGAGGTTCCGCATAACGTAATTACGTTAGTAAAAAACGTAGTCGATCTACGGAAAGTCTTACGTAAACTGCATGCGCATCTGTGTTCCGCCATACGGAGTTTTCAAATCACGTAGCTGCCCTTGGCAACTCCGAACGTGGCAGTGTACGACCAAATCGACCTGGGGAGAGAGTCATAAATTTGTACAATCCACTTACGGACCAGCTACGTTATCAGAGCCCTATCTACGTACTCTACGTAGACAACTTTCCGTAAGTGGAGTGCAAACTCGCGAATTCACGGGTTTTCCCCGCCCACTAACGTAAAGTTGCTCAACTTTACGTAGTGCGGAACCTCTCTAGTGTCCTACAGTGATCAACGTTTGGACGTCACCAATTTGAGAATTTTCGAAAGCAATATATCCCATCATAACTTTCTCCATGTGCAACGCGATCAAGCTGAGCTTCGATCAGCTAGAATTTCATATCATTTGCTTAATCTGTGAGTAGGTCAAAACTATGTTAATATAGAAGGTGAATTGATAGATCTCATCGCGTGCTAATCATTGGTACGGCACGCAGTTGGCCAGCTTTTGGTCTTGTTCATGACACGGTGACCCAGTGTTATGAGAACAATTCACAACCATTTGAGAAGAAAGAAAAGCTGGCTTTGAAGAAGGTGAAGGTAGCGCCCAAATCCAGCCTTTCACGGACCTCACTGATTGCCTCGTGCCGATCAACGTGGAACATTGCAAGGGCCCCTGCGTTCCGTTTCGAATGAGATAGCTCACCACAGCCGCCCCGACATGGCACTTCTTCTAGCAGCATTATTAGTTAATTACGATGCATAACACTGCAAGAGCCAGGTCAAACCGGACTTTCTTCGCCTCTCAGTGCCGGTGTGCGTGCCGTCCTCAGCCCCACAGGCCTACAGGTATACAGGCGCTAGGTGGACAGGTCACCACATGTTCTGCTCAATTTAGGCCAAAACAAAGGGTATTGACGAGTCATGCGATTATAAACTTGATTTCCCAACCATGTCTGCTAATTAGCAATCAGTTTCAAACCAGGACAGGTAGAATAAAACCATCAAAGCGACATGCCCATCTTTATCAGTCTTTCGAACGTGGGGCGCACGGTACCCGGGCTACACAGTAGAGAGCATCATGGCCCTTGCCCTTGGACTGAAGTTTTTACTGTAC
>NC_088643.1:70602479-70747479 GCF_964019385.1 Sycon ciliatum
ACTGCAACTACCCAACAGCATGGCCCTAGCAGCAACACAATTCAAGCTGTAACCATCCCCTCCTGGCATGAACCATCAACATTGCCAGTACAAACACTATACATGTCTGAAGACTTCTGCAGATGAGGTGGTGTTGCCACAAATGGCCAAAAAACCCTGCCCACAACCCCGCCAGGGATAATGTGCAGTGACAGTAGATACTTCCAAACAGAAAGTGCAGAACTGTGGCTGCAAAATTCCAGACCGCAACAAATGAAACAGCCCCAGCATGCATCAATGCATCCATTGCTACCTCCCCCCTCCTCTCTCTCTCTCTCTCTCTCTCTCTCTCTCTCTCTCTCTCTCTCTCTCTCTCTCTCTCTCTCTCTCTCTCTCTCTCTCTCTCTCTCTCTCTCTCTCTCTCTCTCTGTCTCTCTCCCTCTCCCTGTCTCCCTCCCTTCTGAAGCCTTTCAGCCAGTTTCAGGATAGTGCCTCTCACAACCTACCTGCAGCAAAACATTCCTTTTGGCACCTTACTGGCACACAGGTTGTGAGCACCATAGTGACCACATTCAGACACTGTACACCCAAGTGGCATGTACTCTTGGGCTCTTTTTGACCAAAATGGACAATTCAAGGTACATTTGGCACATACGTTTGTATATCAGGAGCACAGGACCTGGTAATTTGAGTACAGTCAACTTCGCCAATAACGACTGCGGATATAACGACAATTCGCGAATAATGACAGAATGTCCATGCCCAGAGCAAAGTTCCATCCAACTGTAATACATATAATGAGACTGTGGGTATAACGACACTTCGCGAATAAGGACACTTTTTTGATGCCCCGCCGAATGTCGTTATAAACGAAGTTGACTGTATAGGTACTCAAATTAGTGCATCCAAAAATGCAGTGTTCTAGACTGGCAAACATGGCAGTTAAAAAAGTATTAAAAAAGTAACTGTTGCAACCCCCTGTAAACACAACTCCCCCCATTTTTTTGGAGAGTATAACAGGTGAAACTAAAACAAAACCAGTACACAAGCCACAATGTCTTCTGACTGGCTCGCTCAATGGGCAATAATATTTCACGGTTCGCGTGAGACGCGGCTGGAAGCCCAGTTTTTCGCATCCGTCGTGGGAACGCCACCACCCTCTAGGATCAAAGGCGCAGATGCAGCGCCTAAACGGTGGGAGGTGAGTAGATCACACACCCCCAAGTGGTCAAAGACCGAAATCCCGCAATGGGCAATGGAAATTAAAAAAAAGTAATGCACAGTCCTTCATGTTTGACAAGGACACCTTTGGATAAGAATAAATTAGAAGACCCGACTGACACAGCATTGTTGGTGACTATTCCAAAGGGTGACAAGGCTGACAACTAGAAACTAAGATCGTCAGAATGATGTCCTCCACTGCATCGATTCCACCAAATCCGCCTCAACCTTTCTCTCGGGACGCTGTCTTCTACGTTTTAACACCATCTTCCACCGTTAGGTGACAATTTGAAGTTTCGAACGCAGACCTGATTCGGCTATGGCAACTTGACCGCTGCCAAGTTGCAGTTAACTGGGGAGAGACAGAGAGAGGCTTGAACACACATGATAACAATACTTACGACTTCTATTGGTACTGCCAAAAGCTAGACAAACCAGTACAAATGGCCAACCATAATTGCACTTCAAGCATGGGTAACTCAGTGACGATACCCGAGCTCATGGCATGACAGGATCCACGAAGAGCTCGAAACCGCATGGTTAAAGTTTGCCGTCGAAAAAATTCACAGTTCAGTCGAGACTCGGCTGGAAGCCGAGTTTTCCGCATCCGCAGGAACGCCACCACCTTCCAGGATCAAGGCGCAGATGCAGCTCCAAAAACGGTGGGAGGTGAGTAGATAAGACCCACCACAACGTGGTCAAAGACCGAAAATCCCATTCACTGCATCCCTGTTTCCTTCGTGCCAGGCCACGAGTTCCTAATTAACTGTGAGTCGCAGCACGGCTGGTAAAAACCCTTCCGCTTCCAAGCAGGACTTGAACCTAGTACCCTCTGTTTCTCAATCATGGTCCTAGACCATCCCACTATGCCTGCCTGTAAAGCGAAAATAAATCTACACATGGCGCCGGTGACTTTCGGAACATCCCTCTTCTCGAAAGTTGGGTGTTCGCTTCAGAGGCTTTGTCAGTTAGACTCTTTAACGAGACAAGAAAGTAACACGCCAGGTGAAAAAGGCAAGAAACTCTTTTGTTGCAGATGCGAAGAATAGGACTCTGTGTTGCAGAGGTTTTGTTTTTTTTTGCTGCAGAGGTGCAACATTTTGAGTTGTATCACACGTACAACAAGAAACACAACAATACGGGTGTCCTGGTGCTGCAAGGAGGCCGGCAAGGAGTGGTACGCTGTGCCGCTCCTTGCAGCTGTGCGGATAAGGCGCTGGCTTGTAACTTATAAGTCATGATGTTGCTTTAGCACCACTGTCCTTGCACTGTCACAGTAGTACGGGAACAGATTCAAACAACTGGTAGACAACTCTTGAACCACTGTGTCAAATACTCCATTGGACGACTAGGAAGTTTCTGTAGACATCTCGCAATATTATTTGGCATCCATTGGGAACATGGGGCCACTGTATCAGAACTGAGTTCACAGCATACAAAAACACATAGATCAAGGTTCTGGATTGTTTCTACGAGCTGTAGGAGCAACGGAGGTATCCTTTTCTTCATCCTATCGGGACTCATCTCGACCCCATTGTCTGCCAACAGTACATGTCCCAGTTCTAAATGCAAGGAGCAAGACTTTGAAGCACATTACTTGCATGGGTTAAGACACGAACAACACAAGCACAATAGATGTATGAGAGTACAAACGGCACGCTTTCTTCTACTAGTATTGCCCGAATGCCAGATTTATTCGGATTACAAAGGGACTGGATTCAAGTGCTGTAGGGAGGTTCACTGCAGCAGCCGAGAAAACGAAACGTGTGCTGCACCCCTTTCACAGGAGGGCGGCCAATAGTGAACGACGCCAAGCCGACAATCGGACCAAGGGTTCAAGATCTACCATTGGAACCCCTGCACGAGCAGCAGCCCAGGCAGTGGTATTAGCTTGAACGCAGTCATAGCCCAGCGCTTGAGCTTCCACGGGACATACTTCCCGTGCGTCTCCACACAGATGGCCATAAGACTTAAGAGCAATCCAGTGAACTGGGTGTAAGCGACCACAAGACCCTCACAAACGATCCACACCATATCCAACTGGGATGGCACAATATCCCAGAACTTCAGGACCACAGATGCTGACCCGTGGGGCCATACTGGTCTGGTTTGTCTTGGCAGCCAGGGAGGATATCAGGTTGTCAGTCCTACGCACAACAGGACGACTACAAACTTTACCAGAGGAGACTATACAACACAAATACGTTCTAGTTCATATACAAGGTACATGCTGTGTGACTCAGTTCCGATACAGTGATCCTGTCCAAAATGGCCGCCAAATAACATTGGAAGTCATGCATTCCTTTATCAGTTAGCTTGCTTCGACCTAAGTCCAAAAAGCAGCTGACATGTAAAAAAGAGAGAAGAAGACGCTTTGGATGTAAAGCTCAGTGACAACGAAAACCTCTTTTCACAACCACTCTTAACTTCAACCAGCAGAAAAGGTTTGCGCAAAAAAATCATTCACGCCAATCAGGGAGTAGTAAAATACAGGGAGGTGACACGAGCATGTACGGCCAGTTTGACGATTGCCTCAGCACCGTTTTCACCCGGCGGGTGAGATTGGGGTACTATGGGTACCGAAGTGTGTAGACACGCGCACGGATCAGGATTCTCTCAATCAGGGAGTAGTAAAATACCTACCGCCAAAGAGACTCCTACTGCAGCCCGTAGAAACTCAGCGCTGAGAATTTCCGACAATTGTCTGCCTTCACAAAGTTTGGTAGTCGACCAAACTACCACCATGTCAGGATAGAAGTCCAGCAATAGTGGTATCACTTTGGGAGATATCCCTGCGTGCCGTAGATTTTTCCTGTGTCGATACAAGCTGTTTACGACGACGTAGCCCGCATTTCAATCCTTGACAAACTTAGGAACATTTCATTCCGAAAAGTGAACTCCCGAATCTCTAGCATACCATAATATGAAATGCTCATCAACACAAAGAAGGTAGAGAAGTACTGGTTGATCACAACTGAGGAGAAATTAGTGCCGATCGTGTGGTGTCCTAGAGATTTTTTCGACTTCGAAATCGGTGCACTCGCTTTTCATCTCCAATCGTACACGTATTGTTCTCAAGGAAATCACCTTCGTTCTATTGCTCCATGCCGTCGATCGGGACGAATTTCGGAAGGGTGGTACCTTTCCATATGACGATGACACAGATGTATCACAAGAGCAAAACAAATGCTGTTCCATGAGATGGATAGACCTTTTCACGGAATTAGTTCTTCGACAAATACTCAAGATTGATTCAGCAGATCATCTTTTTTGCGAAAGAAAAAAAACAAGCGCGAGGCACCCATCAAAAATCACGATTAGTGGCATGTCACCTCCCTGTATTTTACTACTCCCTGACGCCAATTCATCCAAGCTGCTCTGACCATAGTAGCTCTTACTGGTAGCATTTGCTCTGCATACGCGCGCACACACATACACGCACACTCCGACAGCAGGCATTTGCCGCATGCACAGTGGAAACCTGAGCCAGCGTCAGGAGAAGCTAGGGCGGGAGGTAACAAGCAACCTGCCTCCAAGCACAGCAATCCTGGGCGGCAGCACACCCACAGTTGACAGGATCAGGAAGGGAAGGGGGAGAGCTGATGGATCGAAAACTATCCATAGCGACACCACGCCAGTGCCTGAATGGACCATGCTGGTCTCCAAACATAACACATGTCGGCGTACATCCGTCGCTCATCCGTCGATGTCTCCAAACCGGCAGCATACTCGATATACTTGGATGATACCTACGATGTTGCAATCGATGCTGATGGTCTTGGTGACCCCGTCGTCCCACTATCCTTGCCTAGAGATGCAAACGATGACGCGCGCATACTCATGACACCAGGAAAAGAGGCAGAGCAGATCAGGAGCCTTCGGAGACCAAGTTTCCTCTCCTTACAGGAGAGTAGTGAGCACATGTACAACGTGGACATGGACTCGAAACCCGGGGGAGGGGAGGGTGGGTGCCAAACACATGAAAGGAGATGATGAGGCGGGATGGAACATCACGTGAAGATTATCATTACATCAATGGAGCTGCTGTCGAGATGTACAGGCTCACTCATTCGTGAGAGCGCATGAGCACACCTACACACACACCACACACAATCTCGCCCGCTCTCATCTCCTCTCAATTACTTCACGTGCACTGCCCTATGGCAGTGAGTCCAGGGAGACGTGTTTGCCTGTACACTACGCTATCATCGCTTGGCTGACAAGCACATCCAGTAGTCTTCAGGTTCCTTCCTTCACATTGCTATGGAAAAACAACTTTATATCCAAAGTTCTCGCCTTCTTTCCGGCAGGCTTAGCCACCAGTTGCACCAAAACTTTCAATTGAGCAAGAGAACAAAGCTTAAGGGCTGGCATCACAACTTGAGCAAGTGCTCTTGTTCCACCTCTTTGGCAGGGGCAATAATTGATTTCCAGTAGCTATGGAATAGCCCAGGGACAACACCTTGCATGGCAGTAGTTCATAAAGCACACAGCTGCTGGGAAGGAAATGGCCTGTATGCACTCCACGGATCTTGGATATCGGAGTCAGCGACAGTGTTCATTTACGTCAGAAGTACCCATTCTCAATTTGTACTGTACACCTTTAGGCCAAAGCATTCTGTTTGAACGAACACACCTTTCGCCTCAGGATGTTGTAAAGTCCCTGGGAATCCTTTGCACAATTACCTCTTGAAAGCTGCAACTCTGTGTGACTGTTCTACCAGGAGGCAGAAAATGTTACGTAACTCAATGCACTGCTTCTACGTTCTGTTTCTGAACTCTGCTGATCAGACCTAATAAGGCTGAAGTGGCTGGTCTCCAGGAGATGGGTGACTATTTTTTCACAACATCGGCGATAGGTACATGCAACACACACTACAGTGTGTGTTGTGTCTCTTCACAGTAAACAGCACCAGAGCAGCAGTAACATGCCACTGTACATGTACTTACGTGGAGAGGCTGTGTTGGTGCAGCGCCGCCTCGGTCATCCTGCATGATGTTCTGAATGCGCGACACAGCCGCTGCGATGTTCTGCCACTGGGCTTGAGGCTGCGATGGCAACAGGAGGAGCACAACATCGGCAGACACAATTATTTGAGTTGAACTGCAACACTGACACGTGTCCTTCTGCCAAAGCAGAGCACCGCCGGCATGGAAGCAAGCACAAAGCAACGGACCAGTCCATACAACGGCCACAGAGAGGGCACTGATGTATTCGAGTGCCCGGCGCTAGAAATTCAACAATGTTCCAACTAATGCTCAAGGTCAACAAATAGGTGTCATTATTGCTACATGTAAGCAGCCAAAGCAGAGAGAAGACTAGGAGACTAGGACACGGTCATACTATTGTCAGCTACCTGCTGCCATCAGGTTGAGGTACATGTCAGATATCCCATTTGGCCATGCGACCCATGCAGACACTGTGCAGTGTGCACCTTACGCGGCCACCGGTCCTGTCCCCTGGCCGGTCACACACACACACACACACACACACACACACACACACACACACACACACACACACACACACACACACACACACACACACACACACACACACACACACACACACACACACACACACACACACACACACACACACACACACACACACACACACACACACACACACACACACACACACACACACACACACACACACACACACACACACACACACACACACACACACACACACACACACACACACACACACACACACACACACACACACACACACACACACACACACACACACACACACACACACACACACACACACACACACACACACACACACACACACACACACACACACACACACACACACACACACACACACACACACACACACACACACACGGTCCATGTCCCTCGCATGATCACACATGGGGGAAGACACGTGTCATAGGGAGACAGAGTCCGGTGAGAACCTTGGCAACACATACATTGACTACAACTTGGGTTGATGTGCTTGATGAAGCAGAGCACAGCGGCACTGTCCAAACGGTTGGCAGTAGTGGAGACGGAGACCCTAGTATCAGACGAAGGAGCTATTGCAGAAGTGGCATGCCGTCACCGAAACACACATCAACTATACCCCAAACCAGGCGTAGTGTGTGAAAGGCAGACCACCGTATGATACTGCACGGGGTATGTCACTTTATAACGATACTGTCAGCATGTTCATGCCTAGCAGGAACTGACAGACTGACAGCCATGCCTGCTGTATGGAAAGCAATGAATCACCCCCAGGTGAAGTCTGGTCGTCATCACCTACCTCTCCTTCTCCCTGTGGTGGCCCTTGTGGAGCTGGTTCATCACCAGGCCTACCATGAAGCAAACTCGGCGGTGGATGTTGCCTGTCACGGGCCATCTACGAACACACACAGAATTAAACACACACACACACACACCAATAGTACAGAAAACAAGCCGGTTTGTTTACAAATAACCTAAGCGTGTACATGCATACACCTTTTCCAAAGTTGGTTACCGGGTACACCATTATGCATACTGCCAGTTCATCCAAGCAACGAAGGGAAAGTACTACTAAGTATTAACCAACAATTTATCAGCGTCTTCTATACTATAATAGTCCACTTTAAAATAATACTTCAGCAAGCAAACAGTAAGCAAAAACAGGTTTGCCGAGAAAATTGAATGACGAAAAAAGAAATCCGAAGATTAAAATACATAGAAAGGATTGTTCGGGTATGGCAAATTGTGTGAAAGAGCTAGAGAATCGGCCAGGTTCTAGGCCTTTTTTCCTGTGGTTTAGAATCCACTGAATAATTTCCATTTTCCAAGCTGCCATAGAGCAAACCTTGGTGAGCTGAAACGAAACATGACAGTACGGAGCAGCAGATACACGTAGTGTGGAACCACTACAAATCCACCCATCATACATGTACATTCAGTCATTAAAAGTAAAGTAAATTATCGTATCCGTTCCCGAAGGGAACTCAGTCATTAGCCTAGCAGAAAAGCAAGCCACACGTCCCAGGGTAACACATGATCAAAAGGCATAATTCCATACCATGGGTGGGGGCTCATCAGGCCGTGGCCCGTCACCTGAATGCATTGGTTCATCGCCGAGACCCTGCAGGAGCAGTCAAATAGGTCAGGGAAACGACACAAGAGCACAGCATGAAACAGAATTAGAAATTTCAGTACAACTTTCAACTTCACCAGATTTTAACTTAAGTCTCCTTCACCTCGCTTTTCACAATCTCGGACTCGTTGGAAAGCTCTTGGCGAGAGCAATGCCAGAATACCAGGTTCCATCAATTAGCCGCCACCAATCAGGCGTGGGAACACAGCAAAGTCGTCTCCAAGCCCGATATGCAAGCAACGTCGCCTCATCAACGCGATTCCACTCTCCTCTATCGCAGAACGCTCAATTTTTTGCGAGGGGATTCAAACTTCAACCGACTACATCATTATCATGTGCTCAGTCACCCAAAGAGCACGCGAGCAACGCTATGTTAGATATAGCAACTTGTGCTAGAATAACAATATTCAGTACTTCCTCCGTACACAAAAACTTCGTGACTTTTTTTTTAAGGCTGCGCACAGCTCTGGAATTGTTCCGTTTGACTTGGAATATACCAAGAAGAGGCTGTTGCAAGAAGAGGTGAGGAACGATGGAGGTCCACCCGGTTGCTTGGTTCACTGTACGGAGTCACAGAAGACCTCAAGCGCCGGCGCCAGCAAGCCGCAGCTGCCTTCAACACACTTGTCAACCTGTGGATGCGGAGACAAGTTATCTCTGAAGCAACCCGCCTGAGGTTGTTTGATACATTTGTGCTATCTATTTTGACCTACAACTGTGGCGTGTGGGTGCTTTCATCCCGGGATGCTACAGCAATGGATGCGTTCCACAGAAAGCAGCTCCGCCGTCTATTAGGGATATCTTACCCGGAAATTATCACCAACACAGACCTATATACCCGCTGCAATGCCGAGCCAATATCCGTACTAAGCAGAAGAGCACGGTGGAAACTGTTTGGTCATATTCTACGCCTCCCTGAAGCAACTCCAGCGCAGGTGAGCATGACAGCGTATTTCCAGGGACAGAATCGGGGCTGGCTCGGACGCCCGCGCATCACCCTACCAGTGGTGATAGACAACGAATTAGCCAAGGCAACGTCCATGCGTCTCCGGAGTCTGAAGGACCTGGAGACACTGCGTTTGGTGGCTCGGAACAGGCAATCATTCAACGATATAATCGCACAGGTCACATTGTAGAGTGCAGATCACCTAGTGCTTTCAACAATAATAACGTACTTCCACATTATGGGAATTTGGTATAACCCCACACCCGTCATTGTTGAATATTCTATAATAGCGTGGATTTCCCCAACAATATATTTTCATTTTTTGTTATCCTCTCCCATGCCGTTGTACATAAGCGGCTTGCCGCGGATATGTCAATACTACTACTACTTGGAATAAGGGAGCATCTCATAAGTTCGCATTTTTTTCTCTAAACGTAACGCATTTCGAAACGGGGGTAGGGGGGTAGCGCCCTTTTCGAATAGAAAAATGACAGTTCGCACATTTTCTGGATGTGTACAATACTGTGCTCACGGTGCACATGGTGCATGTGCTAGACCGCCTCATGAGCTCAGCAGGGTGTGTTCATGGTGTTTAGCTACCTACTAGTATGTTCGCAGATCAGCTAACCCTGCACTGCATGCAATCAATCATGCAGGCTAATCAGAGGTGTCAAATGTCACACCAGCATCATCAAACCGTGTACCTGGCCAGCTTTCACAGTACAGTCGTTGTGGAAACTCTGTTTATGTGCGTGTACATGTCATTTGTACTCAGTAGATGCTGTACTACTGTATGCCACCAAGACTCGGCAAGAGTTACTCTTGCCGAGTCTTGATGACACTCACATCCACACTAGCAAAACATTCATGTACATGCGCATACCATGGCATGCATGGATATGTACCGTAGTAGATCTACATGTACACTGAAAATGTGCGATAAGACTTTCAAATAGTGGGGGGAGGCAGGGGGGTAAAGTCTATTCGAAATGCGTTACGTTTACAAAAAAAGTGCGAACTTATGAGATGCTCCCTAACACTCGTGGCATTGTCTAACCTGTTTACAAGCTACATACAAAGAAAAAAAGCAACTCAGACGAATGTGATTGAGTTTATTCAGAGTCTTCGTCGCTCCTGTCATTGTCACCTGACGACGCTGGCGCCGCATTGCCAACAGTCGCTGCTGCCGCTCGCATTTCGTTCAGATTCTTTTCAGCTGCAGTGATGATCCGACGCAGAACTTTGGCTACGTCCTCTTCATCTCCAGAGCTGTGTACGAATCGGTGTCGACAATATTCAGTCGTTCCAACCCGCGACCTCCATTATGCCGTGAACCGAGTCGCTCAAGCACATCCACACGCTTCGCATTTTCTCGGCAGGATAATCCTCCCAGAATTCTACAACGGCTTTGAGGAGGTCCCTGCGATTCCCCTTGACGACGACGGAGACATCTGACTGGAGAGATTAAGAAAGCCAGGTCGTCGACATTCCGATCCGGAGTCAGCGCTGGTTGCACGACGACTGAAATGTTTCATCTTGCCGTGCGAGCGGAACCGATTTATGTTCTCACGTTGCATATTGGGCCGCGCACAGCAAGTACGAGCCTGGCTAGTTTCATGGCAGCGAGTGCTGCAGCGAGTGTTCCAGCCGCGAGCTCCACTTCGTCACTGTGTCAGTTTCGAACAAGTAAGTGTTAGTTTTTTCATTTGACTCGCGAGTTCCTGTCGGCAACGTCCTCACACGCATGGCTTCCGTGGAGAATCTGTTCGGGGTCAACCAAACCTACCTCAACATGAATGTGGGTTGTCGATGACAGCCTTTGGTGCGGTTCGTTGAGCAGGTTCTTGCTCAAAAACACCGTTGAAAAAAAGTCACGAAGTTTTTTGTATACGGAGGAAGTAAGTCTAAAGCATAGGCCACTGGTATAGCCTGTTATAGAGCTATTGCACCGCATAGCTCAGCAACAGCCCCCCCCCCCCCCCCCCACACACACACACATGTACACGGGAGCACACATACACAGTCACAGCTGGTAAAGGCATGCGGTCTTCACTCACCAGTTCACCTGATGGTGGGCCTTGTCCATGGAACATCTCATCCATCATGTTATTGCGATTGCGCAGAAAGCCTTCCACGGCCTTGCTGCTCGGTCCATGTTGCCGAAAAATGTTGCCTTGTTGCTGAAAGTACTCATCGCGCCTGGGGGCCGAAATAGCAAAGCATGTGACCAATCATGAAATAAGTGCAGGCCATGATGGATATGGTATTACTGCCTGAAGCACGTGATCAAAACGAGTACTACTAGTAAATACCCATGGGAGCCTGCACACGTGTAGGGAATCTACGGACCTACCTCTGACCCTCATGTCTCCGCTGCTGATCAGCAAATTTAGCACGTTCCGCACGGCGGTGCTCCTCAAACCGCTCCAATTCCTTTTGCCTTTGTTGCAGCTCTACGACAGCAAACGACCACAAGAGGATGCCATGAGTTAAAAATGAATAACACATATGTTGCAATGTAGAGATGTGAGACAGGATACCAACCAGGAAAATGGAAAAGCAGTCTGAACCATACAAAACACCTACCTGCACACAAACACATGCACACACGCACGCACGCACGCGCACACACACACACACACACACACACACACACATGCAGACATCTACATCTATATCACTGACTCACCAAGACGCATAGTTTCAGCTTGCTCATCTAGCATCGTCTGCTCCAGCTCGGTGTGCAGCTGTTGTCTTGCCTCGCGGATCTGCCTCTCGAGTAATTCGCGCTGCGCCTTTTCTGCTTCAGCAAGAGCTTTCCACTGCGAGGCGATCTTGTATTCAAAAGTACCAGGCCGAGCAAAGCGGGGCTCAACAGAACGTTCTCTACACAAACAGCAAAGATGAAAGAGAACATCACAAGTTTGACTGTACCTGGATAGGATGGGTGACATTGCATACATTAGATTACATCCCACATCACCTTACACTTCACTATTCTGAGTATATTAAGTTACACTACATATAGCCTAACACTTCACTATTTCCAGTGGCTTAGGACCTGGCAGGGCCCGCAAGTCCGTCAGTGGTACAGTACTTGTACACAAAAAGATCGGTCTGTTGGTAGTAGCCTGGTACAACAAAAACGGTGTTCCGTTGTCTGCAATATAAAATTGTCGTAAATTGTGGCCAAACGTTGCCACATAATAGTACAGGTGGAATCCTGATAATTCGAACCCCAAAATCCCAGGGAAAAACTTCTAATTATCCGGACATTCTAATTATCCAAACATGCACCCACAACACATTATGTATGTCAAAATGATCACATTTTCACGCAGTTGCGCTTTACACCTTAGACACAGGTTTCGCAGACACTGAACTGGACAGTACAGCCTGCTCGTGCACACTAAACCAACTTTGAATTATGTGCAGCCAATTTCGAATTATGCTCTGCCAACTTCGAATTATCAGTTTATGTGGGAATGGTATTGACGGAAATCGGTCCTGGAGGACATAATCGAATTATCAGGATCCCACCTGTACAAGGAGTGTTGCATTTCTCAACATAATTGCCGTACTGGTGTATAAGCCGTACCCCCCCCCCCCCCCCCTCCCTGGAGGTCAACAACTTACAAGTCACTTTCAAATTTGTTTTGGCTAGTACAGAGGTGGAAAACCCTGCCCAAGTGGCGTACCTATTGAAAACTAAAAATCGCCTCCACCAAGTGAGGTTGGCCGACTAAGGAGATCTTGAGTGTAATCCGATTGGAAATAAACACGATTATCATTAGCACAGTCAACACCCCAGGGGGTAAATGAAAGTAGACGTCTTTCACAGCTCATCAACTGCAAGAAAAGGAAGAAAGGGGTTAGGAGAATAACACACAATCTTGCTGGGCATTGCCTTACTCTTCAAACTGGGGGTTAGATGAGGCACCTTTGTCAGTCAATCCATCCCTGTCGTCATTGTTCTCAAAGGCTTTCACGCTGACTGGCTGTGGCGACCTGTGAAGAAAAGGCACGTGGGTGAGGTAGTACATGTACACTCTGAGAATACGCACACATACAATAGTCCAAAGCATGACTGCAATGTGCCCAAACGAACAAGCAATGGATCAATACGCCTGGGCAGAAAACCAACAATGGCACAGGGAGGAAATTCAGATGAGGTCCGCCGGACAAGAGGCTCCCTTTCCGAAGGTTTCGTGGTGCAATCGCAATCACAAAAGCGCCGTATTCAAAACCAAACCAGCGCACTACACAGTGGTGAATGATTGTATACATACCAAGCACCACCAGGGGTACAAGGGAGATACAGTAGAGAGGTTCTGCTTTACGTGAAACGCAGAGAAATCACGTAGGCCCGGGAACTCTCTTCGTGTTCCCGTAACGTAAAGAAAACCTGTTCTGCTCTACGTTTGCGTGGAGAAATCACGTGGAATGTGTACTGGGACTTTCCCCTTCAATATTTGGCAGTTTTATGCCTGCACTTCATCGATGCCCAGCAGATCTTTACGCATTTTCTCTGCGTGTGCCACAACGTAGAGAACCTCATCTCCGCGTAGAAAACTGGACCCAAAACACGCAAAACCGTAGACTCTAACCCAGACACCTGCTCTCTACGTGATTTCTCTACGTTTCACGTACACTCGAACGTCTCTTATCCGGGCACCTTGGGACCGGGCACTGCCCGTATCTCAGATTTGCCCGTGTCTCAGGATAACTCACCTACCATGTATGATATCATTTTTTGAAGAAGTTTATTTGGCACGTATTGCACATGTTGAGGATACAAAAGGAACCCATTGATAAAAATGTGAGGATTACATAGGTTGGCAGTGAAACATAAGCACTTCCACACACGGAAAAAAGTTCAAAAACCCCAAATTCGACTCATTTGTGCTATAGGCCCTCAAGCTGAAGGTGCCCGGTAGAGAGACGTGCCCGTATCTGAGGCGTCCGGATAAGAGGCGTTTGAGTGTATAGCAGAACCTCCCTACTGCATTACAGCAAACCCCTTCAGTGGAGAGCAAGACTCATGCAAATGCGTCATAGCTGTGGACGCTAAATCAGAATTTAGAGAAGCGTTTGTCTATTTGAGTCTCAAGCAAACCATGAACTCTTTTTTTTGCGATGCGATCTGCGGCACCGCAGCGCGATGCGAACTCGTAAAATACCATCCACAGAACAAGTGAGCGACGCAACGACGTCTTGATGATGGGCCTCAAAGATCAATGCGAGGACGTACGTCGCCATGGCTTTCTCGTAGCTGGATACAACTAGCACAAATCGACAAGCAGCTCTCCAACCTTCCGTACAGCTTGCTGCGAAGAACGTCCAAATCGCACGTCGCATCGCATCGCGAAAGTTGAGCCACGCTCAACTTCTGCTTCGGCTATGGGAGCTCCGTGATGGGTGTGATTTGGGGATTTCCCTGGTTTTGAAGCCGTTACATCGCGCATCGCATTGCAAAAAAAGCTTCCGTGAATCCCGCTTCACGGCCCAATGGGCTAGGCTATGGAACACATGGCTATCACAACGGGCGCATCCCACTCGCGTTCTCTCCTCGCGATTCGAAGCGTTGTTGTCACATATCCCATGCACATTTTAGCTAGAGATCTACATGTACATTTTAGCTAGAGGTCTACATAATGCATATGTTTAGTCCTTACTACAGTTGAGCTCGGTGAAATCCGACCCAAAGTGCAAATCTGGCGCCCTCTACCAGTTCTGATTACATCACTGTATTTGTACATGTGTACGTCCAGCCACATTCGTGCCACTTCCGGGGCGTCAAGGGCCGGGAAAATTGAGGGCGTCAAATGTGCACTCTGGGCTGGATTTCGCCAAGCGCAACTGTACTACTAGTGTGCTATGACATAATATGTCTACCTAAATACTTACTTCGTTAGAAGAAAGCAGCCATCCGTGCATGCCTTCAAGCAGTTTTGAGCAGAGTTGCGCCGCGCAAAGTCCACAAGACCTTTTCCAAGAGAGCGTCCCTTTTCATCGCACCAGACAATGGCGTTTTCCACGGTTCCAAACTGAGCAAACGCCTTCTCCAGCAGCTCATTAGTAACCACTGCATGCAGTCCCTCAATGGCTAGGGAGCAGTTTGGTGCAGCAAATCGGATGCGAACCAATCGCCCATTCATTACGGCACCATCCAGCTCTTCCTTGGCTTTTTCTGCATTGGCACGAGTGTCCTGCACGGGAAGCAACCAACAGAACCATGCATTTATAAATGCACAATTGAAGAAGGAAAGGGCTTCGTGCAGATTTGTGCTGAGGGTTCCTGTCACCACAATCCCCCCCCCCCCCTCCCACACACACATGAACAGACACATGAACCCACACACGCTCACATGAACACAAGCAGAGACCCATTTACACACTCTCTCTCTCTCTCATACACACACACACACACACACACACGCGCGCGCACGCCCACACAAGCACACGTGCACGCACGCACACACACGCACGCACACGCACGCACGCACGCACACACACGCCCACACAAGCACACGTGCACGCACACACACACACACACGCGCGCGCACGCGCGCTTGCATGAACTCAAGCAAGGACCAAGTGAACATACCAGACGCACAAATCCAAAATTGCGAGTGGCTTGCAGGAAAACTTCCGACACCTCTCCATACTTCAGGAACATTTTTCTGAACTCAGCCTCTGTCATGCCGTGGGCCAAATTCCCGACAAATAGACGGCACTTGTTCGTGAATTTGCGCTTCTCATTGCTTGGGCGTTTAGTTACATCTGGTTCAGGCGCACTCTGGGCCTTTTCCTCAGGCTTTACACCACTTGCAGCAACAACGGATGACACTGATGATGACGAGGTTGTGTTCCTTGCATCGCTTTTACCTGCAGGTGAAACTACGACAGTACTTGTTTGACTGCTGGAACCTGCAGAGGCTGTTGTTGCTGCGGGTTTAGAAGCAATAATCTCCACGTCATTCTTCGTTGACTGGTGATCATCACGATGAACATTTCTTGCTGCTGCACTGGTGTTGCCAACTTGATCTGGGTTTCTCGTGATATCCCTGGTCTCTCTGGGACGATTTCTATCGGCTGCTGGCGTATTCCTGAAGTCTCTTTCTTGCCCTCGCTGCCCATCGCGTCCTGGCGGGCTCTTGTAATAACCACCACCTCTGTTTGGACCACCACCTCTGTTCGGACCACCACCACCTCTGTGTGGACCTCCGGTCGGACTCCTTCTGGCATGCATATCGTCAATGGCAAGCAAAGTGGTCAAGATAAGAACAGAACTACAAACACAGAACTACTCCTCCAGCTTCAAGAAAATTCGAAATGAAATCCACGCAAACAGCTGCTTCATTTATCAATTATCACACTCTCAAAAAGAACAAATGACCGTGAAGAAACAGAGGTGATCGCGAAGGCAGACACACTCGTAGTGCTGTTTCTTTTCTGTTTTGCAAACTAACTTCTGAAGTAAGTAACTCTGGCCTTGCAACGCTTGCAGCTTGGGGGATCGACATAAAAACAGCTTTCATAATAATGAATGTAAAATTGTTGCAAAAGAAATTTTGCAAAAATGATTTTGCAAAAGGGTTTTATGATTTCAAAAACTTGAAAATGGAAAGTTCTTGATACAATCTCGATCAAGAGTAACTGTTGTTCATAATAATTTGCAAATGTAGAGGCCGATTTATTATTCCTCAGCAGAATGTCTTCTTCATTGGCCTCAGCAGCAAGCACCGGCGAATTAGATTTGAAGACATTCTCCGTACCTTGCGCCGACTTCTCTGAATTCAAGGTTTGTAGTTTCAGCATTTATCCACATGAACACTGCAATCATATACAGTACATGTGTATTATGTTTTGGGTGCATGATTCTAAACTTAGCGCATAGTAAGCATTGTACGTCAAAGATCTACGCATGCACTCATATCATAAAGAGTATGTTGGATGGTCTTCGTGATGTGGTTGGTTCTGGATTTGTACGGAACGTACTCGGGCTGTGTTTACACGACAACGTTGGGGGTGAAAACGCAACAAAATCCTTTCAGATGCATGGTTCATTTACACGGTACGCGGAGCAAAACGTAAAAGTTGCACACCAAAACGGAAGAAAACCAAAATGCTGGCCAAGGTGGAAGAATTTGAAAACGGAAATGTTCTGCCGGATAAATTTGTGTGTGTAAACAGTCGAAACGGTCTGCTGGCCTTGTTTTCCGTCACGTTTGTCCCGTTTTCGGCCGTTCACACGGATCCGACAATCAAAAAGATTGTTTTTACAATTTTTGTCATGTTACGAGTGCTGTCGTGTGGCCTGTTTTCAACTATTCTTTGAGTGTGATTGGTGCTTCCACGACAACACTTGGCACATGACAAACTTTGGCGGATCCTTTGCTCCCGTGTAGACGCGCGAAAACTATACAAACCGAGACCACCTCGAATCAGCTTTGATCGTGTAAACGCACGAAACCGAAAAAGAAATGCGGGACTGAAAACGGAAAACTCGCCGTGCGTTGTCGTGTAAACGCAGCCTCAGTCTACGGGCCATACTGTCAAGAGCTCAGTAGGTTCCTGGATGAGGTCGTTCATTTGCTTTGAACTGACACTTTGCACCCAGCCGAGTCTCACGCGAACCGTGAATTTTTTTGCACGAAACCAATGACATGCTATATCGCTAGGGCTTTTTCGGGAGAATAGCACCATGCAAGTGCAACTGCGGGGGGGGGGGGGGGGTGGATATAGCTAGCCAAGTACCGTACACACACAGAAAACTCTCTCGACGCATTACACTGTTCTCCACTACGTCAGTCTCCCTTGACATTGCGGCGGCGATTGCTTACATGAAAATGGTCTGCTGTAAATCAGCACATCCGTTGAGAAGGCAGTCTTGCCTGTTCATATGGTGAATTAAAGTAAAGAAACAACAACAACAACAACATCCTTGTGGTTGACAGCATTTCTTTGATTTCGCTGGCTGATATCAACAGGCTGAAATTTATCACCAGACCCTAATACTACAATCATGGTACCATGGTTGCGACCATGTTTGCATGTCAAACAAGAACTATGTGTGGGAAACCCCCAACAATCGGTAAAAATGGACTCGGATGGAGAGCCAAGGATAAATTTATGGAAAAGAAAAAGGACCAAGGAACTACAAGTTACGCTATACTCCTATGTTATCATAAAACCTAGAACCTTCCAAGTTGGAAGGCTGTTGGAGTGCGCATCCAAGATGTGCTACAGCTGTTATCCAGTTAGTTGTAGAACGTCAGTACCGTCGGTCAGTGTCGTGCAATGTTATCGCATGAGCTGATTGTTTAGTAGCTGGTGGTGTTAGTGGACATTATAGCGTAACTTGTAGTTCCTGATCCTTTTTCTTTTCCACGAATCGGTAAAAACTATAGTTTTTTTTGGAGATGGGCCAAATTTCTCACCTGCCGAGATGTGTTGATTTACATACAGCCTACAAACTACGGCAGCAGTTGCATTGTTTTTTCAACATTTGCATGAATTGTCCTCCTGTGCTCGTTCTCCACAGGAAGCAATTAAAATCTTGAGGGATGTGGATGACAGAATTGTTTATCGACTGAACACCAGCATTCCCACAGCCTCGTTTGCAAAGGGTGTCGATACACAAGCGCGATGCAAGGAGCTTCATGATACCGTAAGTTGTTGTTAAATGTTGCATGTGCCGTAAAGTACCATTGTAACGTAAAACTGCTGCAATGTAGCTCTACCAAGCTCTCCCACCTCTGCAAATAGGGTAATTGAATGTGGTAGAGTAGCTCAGTTTGTAACTTTTGGACAATAAGAACAAGCATTTTTGTACTAGTAGAATCTTTTGTATAGCTTCAATCTATTGACTATCTCCAATGCCGAATGTACATTGTGTAGATAAGACGGTACCAATTTCGCTTAAGTAATTGTATGGTCAAATGCATACTACTTTAGTGTACTTAACAGACTGCACATTATGTGGCTTGTACCTAGTATCTACCAAAGAATCCTGAAGAAGAGGCAAGGACAGCATGATTTCTTCCATTGATCATAGATTCTACATACAGTCAACGTTGCGTATAACGACACTCGGCGGGGCATCAGAAAAGTGTCCTTATTCGCGAAGTGTCCTTGCACCCTAAGTCTCATTATGTGTATTACAGTTAGATGGGACTTTGCTCTGGGCATGAGAATTCTGTCGTCATTCGCGAATTGTCGTTATATCCGCAGTCGTTATTAGCCAAGTTGACTGTATACATGCTCTATTGGCACTGGGCTGAGTGGTGGCATTTCTTGGCTTTGGGTCCTTTCACTTTCTTAGATTCGAGAAGTATCTGAGGCCCGTGGTGTGGCAATTCAGAGATGCATTTCGGAAACCAAGAATCACATAGCTGAGCTTCAAGTGCAACGGAAACAAATGCCAGACAGCCAGCGATTTACCCATCTACTGCGACAGAATCAGACAAAAGTAAGTACTTGAAGTACTAATATTAGTTGCCTTTTTGCCCAGTCTCACACATGAATTTGTGATAATATCATAACTAATATCACAACTTCATTATCATAAAAAGATCCTCAAAAACAGGTTGTCCATATTTCTGCGCTTAATCCCCCCTTTCGAATATTTACTCAAGGGGTTCGTTGTTTTTTTGATTGGTTGACTTGATGCCACTCGTATCACTTTGTGTTGGTTATCACGGTTTGTAGTCCTGTCTACCACAGGACTTTGAAGATTGAAAGATTGAGATAATAATTCTCCCTCTCGAATAATTCCTGTGGCAAGTCGTGAAGTTGAAATAGTAGGGAGGTTTAGTCCCACGTAACGGATACGGGAACGTGGGTGATACACGTAAAATTCCTGCAACGGACCCACGCTCGCATTGTTGTGTTTAGTCACACGGAACAAACAAAAGCATGAAGCGAAAGGCCCAAACTTGGTCACAGATGAAGCTTAGAAGCTCATTGAATATTTTGAATTCGTGCTTCGGAAACTTCTTCAGCTGAGCACCCTCACAGCTTGCACAATGCGCTCCATTCTGATTTTCGGTCGTGAATCAGAAAACGTCTGTACGTGGGTCACTGAGTATCACGTGGTACACACACGTAAAGTACACACGGATTACGTGGGACTAAACCTCCCTAAAAAATGTGGTATTTCCGAAATGCGGTGTACGTGTACCCGGTGGTGTACCTGATACTGAAGTGTTGCTGTACGTGACGTATCCAGTGGTTCTACTTCTGTACATGATGCAGTAATACCAGTAATACTGGTGTGACTTTGTTAACATTCTTGCACAGTATTGCATGTACACCTTTCTGAGTCTTTGTCTCTTCTTGCAATCCGTGGTGTTGTGTGTCGGTGCTGCTGCAGCTAAGAATGATGGAGTCTGAGCTTACTGTAGAGGAAATAGTGCATGCACGTACAATGAAGGTGAGAACTTACATGTATTGGAGTCACCTTGCTCTCGTCATAGCAGCATTCATTGACAGCTCAGGGCATTTGAACATCCATGTACATGTCCAGCAGTAGCTGAAAAAGAAATCAATCAGCCAACTGGTGAGGAGTATTTGCTTAGTGTATATCCGTAGAGTTACTCAATGCTGCAGACAGCTATCCATGCACCTACAAGTACATGTAGATACACTCAGGCCTGGCCTGGGCTGGAGATGTACACGCCGGTATACGTAACATTGGTTTGAAATCTCCTTCATGGAAGGGTAACGGGACGTCCATGATAATTTGTACTGTCCTATCCCAAATGAAAGTCACATATGATATTGTGTGCATGAATGCCTGATCGTTTCAAACATTGAAGCGCCATAAACATATCTCTGTAAGTTTCATGTTATCATTGTCGTCCAGCGGTGTGATGGTCGTGAAAATGTAAAGAGTTTCGTCGAAATCTCTCTATCTATCTATCTATCTGTCTCTATCTATCTATCTTCCTCTCCCTCTCCCTCCTTGAGTCTCTTCAAACAAGGGAGCACTCCGTTAGGCGATGAAAACATTCCTTTGTGTTTGTTCTTGCTCCAATATGAGAGTGGGCTAGGAAAGTCCGATCTCTTGATTCTCACTTCTTTTGCTGAGTGGATGTTGCAAAGTGGATAGTGGATGGTGCAAAGTGGATAGTGGATGGCTGCAGTGGAGTCTTCGCACTTTGAGAAATGTTTTGCAAAGTGTGGAACAAGCCCATGGCCATGTTGTCATTGTAGTGCTGGCTGACCATTTTGTGAATTCTCTACTAATCCTTTCTGTAACTCTCGTACGTTCGCCATGCGCTGTATGCTTAAACTGCAGGCATTCAAGGAGAGATGTCGACCAATACCATAAGGACTGCTGTCGTTGTCCCTTGTCTCCGTCTCTAGAGTGTGTCCCCTCCCCTCCCCCTTCCGTGCTATGTGACTGACAATGTATGCTGTTGTATATTTTGCTATTCTCTCCCCCCTCCCCTCACCACCTCCAACCAGATGTTGGTCGCCAATGGTCACAAGACTAAGCTAAGCTTTAGCTTTGCTCTTGTTTCTTTTGGCCTTTGTGTACTTTAGACTTGTATTGTGTGTGTTTTTATATCTGTTTTAGCAATTTGTTCAGCCTTTTTTTGCTGAAACCTTCTAGGCCAATAATTTCTTTGGCAGTATTATTTGACTGACTTTCCAGAGTGCTCCAACGTGTGTTTGATTGACTGCTCAGGCGGTGCATGCAGCACGACGTACACACACATGTGCGCACACATAACGTTACGCACAGAATCCGCCTGATTACAGGAACACCAGAGGTACGACAGTCCATACCTTTGACTATGTATTGCCGTAATTTGATGCATGTGAGAATGAACTCGGATGGTGAGTCCATAATAATCTTACATAAGAGGAAGAACAATTACATAATCATTGGTGGACTATTTCTTTTAACTCGTGCCAAATTGTCCTTCCTCGTATCCTATCTCGTAGATTTATTTTGACAGTTCAAGTCTGTTGTATGTAGGGAGCCCCACCTGTAGATCTCCCTCATTCTACCCCGGCTATCCGAATACTACATGCCGTTCTTCAATTATCCGAATGCTCAAAAGGGGTGCTTTTCTTACATGCACCGTGCATTTTTTGGCATGTGGATATGAGCTAATGTGTTTGGGTGTCAGGTCATGTTCTCATACATGAATATGCACAGGATTACAGTAAATATTACTCTAATTTCAGAAATTTTCGGTGGTCAATAGACAGACCCGATTGTGGGGTGTTCAACTGTGTTCTCACAGACCCGAAAGCAAAGCCACGTGATCAGAGTGGCATCAGTATCCTGGATGCATGGTTCCATGGAGAACCACAAGGCCATTACCAACCACAGTGACACACAGTCCAACCTAGAAGCGACTTGTGCTTGCTTTCATACCAAACAAAGACGTCAAAGGGAGCAACAATAATTACTCTAGTACAGTACCACGGACAGAGAAACTTGGAATACTGGGGAGCGTTCGGGACACAAGGAAACAGTGGTAGATGATCAAAGACGAATGTGGACCAAGAACACAATGCAATAGAAAACAGCAGGGCACAGCTCAGCAGAGCACCTAGGCTAGAGGGTAGGTAGGTAGCAGGTAAATGCAGCACTAAATGAGGACCAACCGAGTACACGAACATGGCATGTGGAAAGCAAGTATCAATACTGTACAATCATACTAATACACTCTCCATAACAACGACCTATATAGCTATCTCTACAGCTAAAGCGCATAAAAAACACATGGATGACCTAAACATGTTACGATATTGTGCAGGAGACATGCAGTAGTTTTCTTCAGTACGATGTATGTTAATTTTGTCATGTGAGCAGTTGGTACACAGTCATGTAGATAAGGAACAGGTTGGAAGCAAGGCAAAAATCGAGCATCAAGCACCTAGTGAAGTGATAGGCAAGGCAATAATCGGCAACACATTTCGATAATTAAATGGGGGTAGATTTCATTAATTTTCATGAACACATCATGTGTGATGCATGCACGCCTCTTTGCAAAAAGGCACCACGGGACATGCAGGTCTGTGCCTAGATGACAGGAGCGTGGGCAGGCAAGGATGGCCTATTCCTCGGCAGCGAGGTCGCCGTCGCTGTCGTGCACTGGTGCCCGCGTCCTGGGAGCAGCAGCAGCAGCTGCTCCACCGCTAGCAGCAGCAGCGCCGTGATCTTCGTATTGGGATAGATCAACAGTTACCACCTGCGTGACTGGACAATCACCGGGCTGCACATAGGACAGAACAACGGCAAAAAAGTAGCATACGAGGACAGCAAGATATTTAACACACATCATCAACTAGCTGTGACCTGGCATACACACATCCACAACACAACGTGCACACAAACATCAAAAAATATACTTCGAAGAACAGCAATACTTTGGTAAGCTGTTTCGAAGGCGTGTTTCAAGAACCCAAAGTGTTCTGACCATCCAAATCACTATCACATCAACATCTGTGCTGGATAAACATAGTCTCGACTCATTGTTCTCGTATTGCTGGAGTGGTGAGCAGGGCATGTGTGATGGACAAACATAGGCTCGACTCATTGTTCTCGTATTGCTGGTGAGCAGGGCATGTGTGATGGAAAAAAAGAAGAAATAAAAAAACCCGGATGACCTACCCGAGCAGTAATTCCAACCAAGAGGTCCGCTGTAGCAAAGAAGTCTTCCTTCAATGAGATGACAATGCACTGGAACTGGTCTTTGGTCTGGCTGCTGATGTAGCGACTGACCTGCACACAACAAAACACACACACACCGGATCATGTGACAGCAGGCTATACAAGTACAGCAGGACCAGTTACAGTACTATACGTAGCGGTGCAACATCTGGAACTAGTTTTCCGGGTACAAGAGCAACATGTCTTACTTTACTCAGGCACTCAGTAGGGCACACACACACACACTGGGCAATTCGACAAGTAGTTCCATGCCCACAAGAGAACACTAACACATCACACCATCCCACTGCCGCATTCAAAACACGCTGCAGCAAGCTACGTAGTGATATTGAAAGATGCATGCACACCCGCAGCACCAAACCTAGTGACGGGGGTTAACCTACCTTGCCAATGTTAGTATTGTCCAAGGCAGCGTCAATCTCATCTAGCACGAAGAACGGTGCTGGCTGGTAGCTGCACAGGCAGTAACACACAGCACATGTGCCCATGCACTCAACTCAAAGTCCAAAGGCCAGCAGAACACAATGCATGCAACGATCATGCAAATAAAAGCTACAACACAACACTGCAGTTTGGTGCATGTACCATACAGTCTTGTGTTTCACTCCAGCTATAGAAACACAACTGAAAGAGAAGAATGATCGGGAGAAGAGCAGGATATTTGTCTAGACTGCGCTGGACAAGTAGACACATAGGCGTAGGGGTGCCTGTCAGCATTCGCTATGCGCAAAAGTGCAGCCTGAATAGAAGCCTGCCTGGTTTCAATAACAGCATGGTATAAACATCAACAGGTCACATACACACACGTTTCTTCTGTAAATGCAACCTGACAGTGTGCAGACAACTAGTTGTGGTATGCAACTACTACACTGCTCAAGGAACGGTCATCCCAACACATCAGCAATACATCACCAACACATCACCAACGCATCAGCAATACATCACCTACACATCACCAATACATACCTATGAATAGCGAAGAGAAGGGCAAGGGCAGCGACTGTTTTCTCTCCGCCAGATAAATTGTCCATTGGACCGAAGCTGTAAAAATTAAATCACCAATATGCAAAACGATTACAGAGGAAGTCAAACAGCACCCGTAGCTCACCAGCCAAGACGGTGAAAGGGCTACTAGTAGTAAACACAAGCCACATAGCACACTTCACAAAGAAACACATTGCACACTTCGCAAAGAGAAAGCTGAAATACGTGCAGAAAGAATGAAAAACGGTCATTTTAGCAACTTACCGCTTTCCGGGGGCAATGCAGTTATAGTCAATTCCACTCAAGTAGGGCTCCTGATAAAGAGAAGAGCAACAAGGACAAATCCCAGTGAAGAGGTGAGCACTACAACTGAGTAGACAACTGCAGGTCACAGACTCACAGTACTGAGCATTTTCAGATGCTCTCATCCATGATCCTATCTCCAGTATAATATTATTATACTGAGAGATGATGAGTGCATCTGCACATGTTCAGCACCATATAGGGCAAAGTTTAACGGTGACAGAACCGCCATCAGCACAGATGTATTCACAGATGCCAGATGGAAGAGATTGCCCGATGGCGTTCCTAAGGCATTCACACTAGAGGTCCACGTGCAGGTTGTGATCCGAAGGAGACTTGGAGAATTGTTGCTTACTCCTGCTGTGTTGTTGGGTCATTATTTCCGCTGCACTGCGAGTTAGATGCAACTCTACGCGTCTGAACTTTTCTAATTGTCCGTCAGCTCCAACGCAGCCACTTACACACTAGGCACTGGATCTTTGTTATTCATGTTTGTGCCCTGCTGCTGGGCCAGGCCCAAAGAATGGCGGAATGTAAAGTGATTCACAGTGAAGAGACCGTTATTAGAGTTGGAGAAGTGAAGAGTTATCTATGCGTCTACTAGCACTTAGAAAATGACGATAGCAGGTTTCTGCTGGTCAACACATCTGCTCAACTATTATTCAAATAGAGGCCGGTGCCGATGTGTTTCGACAGTGGGCATTCGACTGCACTATAGTCTACACGAACTACAGATCGTGGACACACACACATGTACATGTCTGAAATGAAGAAGGCAGGATCCAGTGCATGTGCTAACATCCAACTGTATTCCCTGTCAACGGCCATACCAAAGAACAACAATGTAGTCAACTTGAGTTCTCCCTACCTCAGCATTCTGGGGGCCAAGGAAAGCCTGTGCGCTGTTCGTGTGGGACAATTTCTGCACAAAAAAATAACCAACGTGCATCCAAACACAGCAGTGACAACACATCAAGCACCTTGTTTAGACAAATGTACCATGCAGACGGTATTCCACTATTTTCTCAATGGTCCGCCGGTCATATCAGCAACTCGCATGAAGGACCGCAGCTGAAACTGGAGAAAATCGAATGCCGCAACAATCCTGTTTTAAGAGCTGTTCAGTTCAAACAGTGGTGATACCCTGGAAAAGAAATATCCAGCTCCCTCAGAGACAGGTCCACAGCAGGTCTTACCTTGTAGATTTCATCAATATGCTGTGCCACATGCTGGAAGGCATCATTGAAACGATCAAACCTAAGGATCAAAGGCAATAAAAACAGACACGCTATGAAAAAGAAGCTCATCATACCCATAAATCACAAGTGCATGGTGACTTTGTACGCAATGACCAGAGGTACAACAAATACAAGGCACCCGCAAGCAGAACCCACTTGAAATTCTACTCTACCAACACAGGGAGGCTACGCACCGTTGCCGCTTGACATTCTCAAATTCTTCTCGTGTTCGTCGTGCGGCCCTTCGCAGCGCCTCAAACTCTTCCGTGGATTCAGAGAGCTTGCCTTGTAGATCGTCCAGCCTAGTATTGGCAACATGTGAAACACATCAGAGAATTCAAGAATTGAGTCGACAGGAAAGTGGCTCGTGCTACCCACCACCCACACTCACAGTGCCACGTAAGTTAGCACTCCGGGCAAACCAAACTGAAAATACACGGTACAGTTGTCCCGCTCGAATGCGGCACTAGTTTATCCGGACCCCTTGCAAACCGGCATACTTTTAGACAAAACGTTTTTTCTCCTTTTTTTCCCACACTTTAATATCTGGGGCTTAAATGCCAGCACAGGTGATGATTAAAAAAATCGCTCAAACTGTACATGGTTTGATTTGATGATCCGGCAGTTGTACAGCACGTACCGTACCGGTACGCGATGCACAGCCAGGCAAGGCCAGTCTATATGGTCTAGTCTGGTCAGTGCATGGCGCGGCATGCATGGACTTGGCTGCGGGTGAGTTCAGTTCCGTTGGAAAGTTCAGCACTTTTCCGAATTGTCACTCGGCTCATTTTTCTCGGACCTGTCTGTCCTCGGTTCTAGTTTTTTTGTTCTGTCAAAAATGCCAAAGTGTCAACGAACTCAGCTGACTGCCAAAATCAACAAAGACATTTGTCTTAACCGCGAGAGCCACCTGTTCTGAAGACAGCATGCAGTGTTCTCTGTGCTTCTGTGCGAGGTCTACCCGGTTGCGCGATCGATCTGATCTGTAGCTGTGACGTTTTTACTTTCTAGTAGCCAAGTGCACTCTTATTTTTGCCTGCGTGCACAAGAGTTGCATTATAGTTCTGCATAATAATTATTATACAGTCCATAAGGGTTGGTTCACATAAGCAAAATCGGCGCCGCAAGACATCGGCGGTGAGCCAGCTCCCGATCCGTTGCGCCTACGGTTCGAGTACCAAATCTACTACAAAGTAGTACAGAATGTGCCAAAATGCTACGACAGGTTTGCCAATTGAAGCTTGAATTCTTTGTTTCTTCAGTAGTTCAAGGTCTTTCGGTGATGGCCACTCGGTGCTACCTTTTACTGGAGATCATGAAAATACTTCTACACATTTTATTGCAGTCTAGTAAGCGATTGTGTCGAAATTATGCTTGCAAACGTTGATGAAGTCACAAGAACTTGCCAATGTATCCATTATAATTTTATATTTGTTTCAATTGTATTGGTCTCATAAGTTGCACAATGGTCAAGCAGATCATCCGAGAAGGACGGGCTGGTATCCTGACATATTTGCCGCCTTGAAGCGACTACAAGAATGGCGAACGGATCTCCTCTCTAGCTTCAATTTAGGAAAATTTAGGACAAGTATTGGTTTGATATTTTGACAAAGTCTGGCTCCCGGCAACCGGCGATCACCGGCGCGAACGGTTCACAAACCACTTTTGGTCAAAATCGTACGGGATCGGCGCCGGGGCAGATCGCAAGAGTTGGGCACTGTCCAACTTTGCCGGCGGTCCCTTGCGATATTTTACCGTATGATTTTGTTACGACTGCACTGGTTCACACAATCGCAATGCGCCGGGAGAGGTTGCAAGAAGCCCACCGCCGGTGACTCCCGGCGCGTACCGGCGATATGTGAACCAACCCTAACCGTATACCGTCGTGTGTAGATTTCGACTTTGTAGTTCTCGGCTGTAGTCTATCAGTAGAATTGTGCAATATGTTTACCCGTATTATGTTCGCGGCTATCGACACTCTCTGTACGTCACCTATCTGCACATGTATCATACGTACAGTATAGTAGTACTCAGCAGTGTTCGGGTTTGACTTGTTGAAGTGAAAAAAGTTGACAGTTCGTGTGTTTTAAGACTGTTTTAATTGTTCTTTGTTGCCTATTCTGCTGTTGCAAGCATATTAGCACCTCATTGACCCCGCTCGTTCCTCATTCTTAATTCCATATGGCCTAAGCGAAGACTAGCCAAGCTTGCTTGGCGACATCAACGTGAAAAGGCTGATAATAACGAGAGAGCTTGGAAGTTCAGGGCCCTACGCTATGCTTTTTTGCCTGCTGTGTGGACCCTGGCTAGCGCCAGACGTTACTGAAGTAACGCCTTTTGCATAGCTACGGGAATAATAAAATTTAATAATAACTGTATACCGTACCATTCCCCAGCATGCTCACACTCCGTACACCTGACCATATTTGCCCTACTTCCCCTCTGCTTCGACTGATGTGACATGATGCTCATGTCTAATCACGTGACTATTACATCATATATATATATTTGCCTGTATGTTACGTCACAACCAGCATGCACCATCTTGGACTAGTCGTCTCAAGTGCATCCTTGGCTTGACCTGGTTGCCTGTTTTTTTACTTGTCTTCTTCACACCTGTGTCTAAATTTATTCTTCCACAACCTCAACCTGTGTTTGTGAGTGTCTGTGCATGTGAAGGCAGACATCACATGGCGCAGTGAACTCCTTGTTCCGTGTTGAACAGACTAGTACCTGTTTTAGTTGCTGTCGGCCCGCCGTATTGCTCATTCCGATGAGATGCTGCAAGCGAAGCTAAGGCGTTCGGGAGAAGCTCAGTGTTTCTGATTTGGGCTACACGAAAGGTTGGCTTGCCAGCTTCAAAAAGCGACACGGAATAAACAATATATCCTGCATGGAGAGGTGGTGAGCGGGAATCCTGCAGGTGTTGTTTCTGGGCAAGAAAAATTGAGGGCGACGCTGTTGGAGTATGCTTTAACCGATATCTACAACTTCGACGAGACTGGGCTGTTCTACCGACTAGAACCCAACCGGACCCCTGGCGACTGGCCCCGTTAGCGGCTCGAAGAAATGCAAAGAACGCATTACGCTTAGCGTTTGCGCCAATGCCGGTAGTGACAAGATAAAGCCATTTGTGATCGGAAAATCTGCTCACCCCCGCTGCTTTCCCCGGAACTGGCATGTTCAGCAGCTTGTCACATATCGCAACAACAGCAAGACGTGGATGACGGCCAAGCTGTTCAGTGACTTCCTCCGGTCGTTCTGCTATTGTTGGACAATGCGTCCAGCTAAAAGTGTGACCTCGATTTGTCCAACACGACTTTGGAGTTCTTGCCTCCATGCATGGTTTGGGTCAGTCTTGACAGCCTGGGGTGCAGTGCACATTTATCCACAGCCTACAGTCCATTCATCCAAAATATGCTAACTGGCCTTTGAAAGCCCGTTTTTGGCCAAAATAAATGCAGGACGTATGGTTATTATTAAAAAACTAAAAAAAAACTACCACAAAACGTGCGAGACATTGAATAGTAAGGGTGCCAGTTTAGGATAGTTAGACTGCGGTGTGCTATTTGCAGACTAACTGCAACGGACGGTGTACACGTACCTATCCACTGCACGCATGTTCGGTGCTGACATGCGCTGCATCTTCGACTGCAGGTCTGTCAGGGCAGTGTTGAGTTCGGCCTGAATGGCCCCATGCTCCGATGAATCGGCCTGCACGGCAGGACACACAGGCAACGGGGATTAGTAACAAGCTGGTACAAACATGTGCCAATTAAGTGAATTAACACAAAAGAAAAAGGACCAAGGAACTACCAGTTACTCTATACTGTCCACTAACACCACCAGTTACTAAACAATCAGCTCATGCGATAACATTGCACGACACTGACACTGGTCCTTTCTCTTTTGTATAAATTAAACCTTGGCTCTCCATCCGAGTCCAATTAACACAAGTTGCGAATAGGCTGCGTATTGAGTAGCAACCAGTGCATGCGGACCAAAGCTGTGGTGTGACAGTTTTGCCACTGAAATGGCGTAATCAATTAACTGTTATACTGTAAATCTATAATTATAGCTAACATGCACCAGTGAACATTCCAGTGTTCTCAGGTCGAGGGCTGCATAGCGCCCGGTGCCTACTTAACCCACGCAGTCGATGTCTTTGAGCAGCACTGTGCTTCTTCTCTTCTAGCAGTGGAGTTTGGCAATGATGACTAGCAGTGGAGTTTGGCAATGATGACTAGCAGTGGAGTTTGGCAATGATGACTAGCAGTGGAGTTTGGCAATGATGACTAGCAGTGGAGTTTGGCAATGATGACAAGAAGGCCAGTGTAGTGCTTGCCCATGTTCAGAAGGCCTTCGACAGTGCCAACCACCAGCTGCTGTTGAAAAGAGTTGTTTGACCATGGAGTCAGTGATCCAGTATTGCGGTGATCTCAAGACTGCCGGAGCGATCGAACACAGCAGCCCACGGCACTGTCTTGCGTATCGTGCAGTCAAGGAGTGCCCCAGGGGTCTGTGTTGGGCCTTGTTTCTGCTTGGTGGGTGCGCCAGGGGTCTTCCTGAGCCTGACAGTACTTTCGTCCTACAATTCACTGACAATGTAAATACGCACACGGCCAGTGACACCGTTCAGGAAGTCAGTGACAACGTGGAACAGGGATAGGCTGAGGTGGTCTGACTTCGTGAAAGAGAAATGCATGACACCAAAGCCGGCGAAAACGAAGTTTCTACTCCTCCACCGCAAGACTCGATAATGTTATGGGTGGTGTGCATGTTCCTCGAGTGCAGTCTGCTCGTAATCTGCATATCGCTCCCGGCGAAAATTTGACGCTCGGACCACCACTAGATTGTTTAACAGGATCTGGCGGAGAATGTACACAATCGCATTTCTGTCTTTGTCCCTGTCTCTCTATTTTTCAATGCACAGCAGCAGCACTCGAAGGAGTAAACCTGCTAGATTCACTTACTTTCTTTATACGACTGGGTAGGCCGGAGAAATTCACCACAAGATTGGACTCACGTTCATGCTGCCAGGAACACAAAAAGGCATTGACGTGACAGAGAAAAGTCAGGAAACCAATAATTATTTAAAAAAAACACACACAAAGTATACACTAAGAAAATACATGTAGAGCAAGAATGTTAGTCTCCTGCTAAAGACAAGGTAATTGAGTGCAGGGCCCTTTAGGTAGAACCTGAAAACGGATAATGTGTACCTTCCATGTTGCATCGCAAGTTGGCACAACAGAAGCCGACACTGGCAGGTTGCATGCATTTCTCCGCAGGACAAGGTGTACATAACCACTAGCATGTTCTGCAACACACACACACACACACACACACACACACACACACACACACACACACACACACACACACACACACACACACACACACACACTCTCTCTCTCTCTCTCTCACTCTCTCTTCCTCAAACTGAGACGCTTCACTCACAGCTTGCTCTGGGTCGTCTGTCTCCATCTGACTACTGCTCTCCGTGTTGGGCTGACTGCTGCTCGGTGGATCCTGAAGAAGGGCAATGAATAATGCAGTGACACGGGCATGACATAAGTGACATGTTCAGGCGGTTATACCGACAGTAACAAGGCACAATGGCACACGGTTTTCTGTTCGGGATATCACGTTATGGCAAGCATGCTGCGCACACAGTACAGACAAAGCAAATGCCACTGTCACATTGCACGCAAGGTAGTGTATCAGATTGTAGGGCGGTGCAAGGACACAAACAAAGACACACACACGGATATGGGAACGAAGTTCAAACTTCTGTGCCACTCACCGCAATGTCTGCCATGGATCCTCGTTCCAATGGTAGATTAACATCGGCCATCTAGGATGAAAGCATACAGAAAAGAACAGGATAAGAATACTGTAGAGCACAGAGCATCGGTTTATAGGAGTTTTCTTTCTCTAATTTCACTTGGGGAAGTCATTAAAGGGTTGATTTAAAAAATGCTTTCTCTAATTGTTGGCCAATAGACTTCATGCAATCGGTTCGACCAGACCTTCTGAGCTCCGCTGATAAGACCTAAGAAGGCCGACACAGCTTATAGCTGTACAGAGAATGAGTCACCCTAAACTATGACTATGTGACTCTTTTCATCTCCAGGCTGCTTATTAGTCAGACTCATTATGGATCAATCTAGGATGGCATGCTACAATGCACCACCAGACACTCACACGACAGTCTCTGGGATTCATGGGCATGTGAACAAGTGTAGTGCATTATGCACTACATGCACTACAGGTACATGTATATCCACGAATCAAGCCGAAAGGATTGTTTTACTGCGAAAAACACAGCAAGTTGCAGCAAATCCGGCTGGGTCGTGTGCCGTGATGGCGTACTAGAAGCCAGCTGAGCTAAGCTTTGGCAGTGAACATAACGGTAGATGGCACCACTTACTTTGCAATCTCTGAGCAGAGTGTGTCGCTCCTGCTGGCATTGTTCAATCTTGCCTTCCTGCAAGCCAATCATAGGCGATACAGAGCAGTTGGGTGTCAATAGCAGCATACACCAAAAAAAGAGAGGAAAAAAGCAGCTACTGGCGATAGATACCTAATAGATACAAAGGCACCCAGTTGATCAATAGGTCGACTCACCAGGGCTGAGATTTGCTTTCCAAGGTCGGACAGCGTTTTCAGGTTCTGTGTCAACTGCGTCTTGATATCTTTCAGCTCACCATCCTGCAACAGACATAGCGTTACAATTGTAGTGCAGAAACACATATACGATATCACCAACACAGACTGTAATATTGCAAGCTAAGATGTTGCTTCAAGACTGAGAAAAAAAACCCATCTAAACAAGAACAAAATCATGCAACTTCCAAATCAGAAAAAAAGATCACTGCTTTCGGAAACGCCTAAACTTCCAGATAACTCAATGTCATATCTTTACCTGATCGCCACCGGACTGCTTCTTCGTGTTCAGCTCCCCTCTGCATGCGTCCAGTTTCGCCGTTGTTGCATCAATCACCTGCAGAAAAGAGATGGTGGGATGACATAAAACAAAATGTGAAAAGAACAAAAAAAACAAGTGCCCCCTGTGAGGATCGAACTCACGACCTTCAGATTATGAGACTGACGCGCTGCCTACTGCGCTAAGGAGGCAGCTGACATAACATGCTTACACGAACAACATAGAGAAAGCAAGCTGCTCCGGCCAAACCAGCTTGATGCATACAACGACCTTTTGGACGGAATGGGCGCTGTGCTCTCTTCTTAGATCTGGAAAGCACAAAAGTCTTTTTGAAAGCACCCATTAATACCCAGAACATATATGCCGGTGATATCACAAATGCTTCATAATGCCATTGTGCAACACGGGGGTCTATTCCCCGCAACCTTCGGCCAGCACACTCACCCTCAACTGTGTTTCCTCCTCTTTCCGCAGCTTTTCGATATCAGCTTCATCGCTCCTGATGCTAGCCTCGAGCTTCTTCAAATTTCCGCTCACATCACGCTTGCGCTCATAAGCCAGCTGCCAGAACAGCAACACAACAGCATTGAGCAAGTGCAGATAAATTCTGGAATATCTGACACAACAACAAAGCGGCATATGACGGCAACGATGATGTAAATGGTAACACATCCACATGCACACCCACCCACACGTGCACCCCACACATGCACCCCCCCCCCCACACCCCCACGTGCACACCTTTTTGACCTTGACCTTTGACACCTTTGACACCCATCGCCGGAGGCGATGATAGCAATGCTACGGCAGAAGCCATAGCAACTTGTGCTGGGATTACACCATTCAACAGCTTGCAAGGCTGAAGAATTGACCGTCACTATTCAGCCTGGTCTACACCATACAGCTATTTGGAGTGGCATTTTCTGGCCAGTGAATCCCTATTTTTGGTCTTTTCATTCTTTTTTTTTTCCCCCGCACACACATCACACCACATACTCCGGCATGCACTGGCTGTTGGTAACCACCCAGGAGAATGAAAGAAAAGTCAGGAAGAGTCTGAGAAAGAGAAGAAAGACGTGTGTGACCATAATCGTCGGGAATCGAACCCGCAATCTATCGATTGGAAATCGCTGCACATACCACTGCACCATATGGGACACACACACACACACACACACACACACACACACACACACACACACACACACACACACATGCACGCACACTGCAAGAGAGTAAAGGAGGGGAGAAAACAATCACCCAGCAGCCTACCTGATTTTGAAGCTTGGACACCTGGTTAGCAAACTCCAAACGCCTGCCTGAGCGATCCTGCTGCTGCTTGAGTTGCTTCTCCTCATATTGCCTTGCAGCAACACAAGACCAAAACACAAGACAGCATATATTATTCTTGTGCTCAATCGCAGAAAACCCACAGTAAGAATGCCAGTACATGCACTGTACGGGCGGTTTGTGCAGCCAAGCACGTATCACATGCGGCAAGCAGGTTTTTATTACCAAACATTGAATCTTTTTGCCGGAAAATGGAGATTGTGAACCACAGAGACATGGCTGTGATTTCCTTCGAAGAAAATGGTGGCTTACAAGGTGCCTACTTACCAGACTATTGGTTAGCAGTTAGCACTTCAGCAGAATGTCTGAGATGGACGTCCGTTCATTCGTTAGCACTAAGAACATTCAAAGGCCCAAACTTTCTGTTTGTTCAGCTACACTCCTAAGTCCTATTCTGGTTACTAGTGGTTAGTACACTCACCGGATATTGGAGACGCCAATCTGATTGCAGAAGTTTCTAAAGACCTGGAGTTAACACAGTGATAATAAAGGTACTTCAGTACATGCACGCACAGTAAAACTCCCCAGATCCGTGTTGCGTTACTGCAACAGCACTAAGGATAAATGCCCATGCACACTCTCTCAATCCAACACAACCATCACACTCCGGTAGGAATTACCAACTATACTTGATGAAGACAGAAGGAGAAGTCCCGAACACCAGGAACAGAGTAGGCATGTAAACAGCACAGGCACGCAACAGTTACCGCTGGTGCATGCGAGGTGCATGTGCGTACGCGAAGGTGTGAAATAGGAAGCGGGGTCAAATTACATATGGATGCACTATGCCAAATATATAGGCACAGGTAGGTGACTGTACATCTCCCCCCGAAAAAAATGCGAACGGAGGGACACGAGAAAGTGTGGAGCAAAGGAGAGAGGAAAAGGAACAATAGCAGTTCTGGAGCGGGTACCAACGTGAGCATTACTCAGAATGATAGAGAGAAAAAAAACATGAAAAGAACACAGTCATAGTTCAACTGGAACACATGGAGTAAACAGTGTTACTGTGTTCAGGTATTGGCAGCATAGCGTTGCGGCGCATGGCGAACACGGCTGGATGGTGGTCGGCGACCGGGTGGCAGAGGCTTAGCAACTCTAGGAGACTGCGGCACAGGCAGAAGAGGTGGCAGAGTAGAGTTAGCTGGTAGTTGCAGGGCAACATGCACAGGAGCCGGAACACCATACTCAACCTCATACATGGGCTCAATGGAGGAGGGTGAGCGGGAGGGATCAGGGCGTTTGGCTGGCGTGGATGGCAACGCACGCACGTGGCGACGATTTCGGCGGACAGATGACCCAGGAGTGAGGTCGATCGTGTAAGAGCGTTCGGACAGGCGGTTCTGGACGTGTCCTGTTTTGTCCATATCGGGGACATACACAGGAGCACCAGGGGCGAGAACAGGCAGCAGTCGAGCACGGTGGCGTTGATTGTAGCGATCAGCCTGCCGAGACCTGGAAGATGTTTCTTTGTCGGCAAGGGCGGTCAAATCGGGCCAGGCTGGAGCAGGGAGGGGTCCTGGTAGCCGGGAGCGGATTTGGCGGCCGAACAACAGCTGTGACGGTGAATAACCGTTGGCCAATGGCGTAGACCGGTAGGCCAAGAGAGCGGAAGGCAAGTCATCATTCTTGAGGATGAGCTGCTTGGCTGTCTGAACGGCACGTTCTGCAGCGCCGTTGCTTTGGGCGAAGCGAGGACTTGACGTGCGATGGGCAAACCCAAGCTCGGCAGCAAATGCACGGAAGCTGGCACTAGCAAATTGTGGACCGTTGTCAGACACTAGCGTGTGTGGAATACCATGGGTAGAAAACACGGAGTGGAGAGAGGCAATCACAGCGGCAGACGTAGTAGTGGTAAGTTGTTTGACTTCGATGTAGCGCGAGAAATAGTCGACAACAACTAGGTAAGTGGATCCTTTGGCTGCGCACAGATCACACGCGATCTTTGACCATGGAAGAGATGGGAACTCGGACGAGATGAGCGGCTCGGCTGGGTTAGGACGGGCCTTGGCACAGGTGGCACAAGACATCACATACGACTCAATGTCCGTAGACATACCAGGCCACCACATCACAGCGCGCGCACGAGCACGACACTTACCAACGCCTTGGTGACCCTCGTGAGCACTGGCAAGGGCGGCGTTGCGCTGGGATGCAGGGATGATGACACGTTGGCCACGGAATATGAGACCATCAGCAGTTGAGAGCTCATCACGAACAGCGAAGTACGGGCGGAGGCTAGCGGGGACCGAGGTGGGCTTGGCTGGCCACCCGTTGAGGATGAGGGCACGGAGGCGACACATGTCGGCATCAGCGTTGGTCGCGTTCCGAACGTCGACCAGGAGCGGGTCGGTGGAGCAATGCGATGTGACGGCAGACACATGCAGCTGTACTTCATCAGCAAGATCACTAGTAGGCGAGGACTCTTGCGGAGCACGGGATAGGGTGTCGGCAATGACGAGTGATTTGCCGGGCACGTGGATAGCGGTTGGGTTGTACCTCATCAGCCGCATCAGGAGTCTCTGGCATCGCAGAGGAGAGCGGGTGAGATCAGCGGAGTTGATGAGAGGCACGAGAGGCTTGTGGTCAGTCTCGACTGTGAACTGAGGACCGCCGTAGATGTAGTGGTGGAAATGCTCGCATGCCCAAACGATGGCGAGACACTCTTTCTCAATCTGGGCATAGCGCTGCTCAGTAGGAGATAGAGAGCGGGACGCATAGGCAACAGGGCGCCAGCGGGAGCCATCAGGCTGCAGGAGGACAGCACCCAGTCCGTAGCTACTGGCATCAGCACTAATACGGACGGGCTGGTCGGGCGAGAACAGTGCCAAGCAGGGAGCAGTAGTAGCGAGTTCCTTGAGGCGACAGAAGGCAGTTTCTTGCTGGGTGTCCCACTGCCAGGCGGTGTCGGCCTTCAGTAGAGCACGGAGCGGGGCACTGACATTGGCCATATCTGGCACAAACTTCGCCAGAAACGTGAACATACCCAGAGCACGGCGTAACTCGGGCACATTGGTCGGTGACTTCAGAGCTTGGATGGCAGACACCTTGGCTGGGTCGGGGCGGACACCGTCAGCACCGATGAGGTGACCCAGGAACGTCAGGGACTTCATACGGAGGCGACTCTTGGCGGGGTTGAGGAGTACGCCTGCAGAAGCGAGAGCTGCGTGGACAGCAGTGAGGGCAGCATCGTGCTCAGCTAGAGTGGCACCGAACACGAGGATGTCATCCATGAAGACGACCACGTTGGGAATGTGCCCAACGATTTCCAGTAGGCGACGCTGGAAAACCTCTGGCGCACTGGTGATACCAAAGGGTAGACGGTTGAAGTGAAACCGGCCAAACGGTGTCATGAACGTAGTGAGTGACGCACTGTCGTCAGCAAGTGGAACTTGCCAGAACCCAGACGCCGTGTCAAGCGACGAGAAGACCTTGGCTCCGGACAGCTTGCCCAGGGTGTCTTCGATGGTCGGCAGAGTGAAGTGTGAACGCTTCACGGACTGGTTCAGGCGTTTGAGATCCACGCAGATGCGGATGGAGCCATTCTTCTTGAGCACGGGCACCATGGGCGCACACCAGTCGGTCGGATCGGTGACAGGAGAGATGACTCCCATCTGGACCATCCGGTCAAGTTCGGTCTTGACCTTGGCTTGCAGGTGGATGGGAACTCGTCGTGCGGTCTGGCAGTGATATGGTTGGGCATTGTCTTGCAGCTCGATGGTAGCTGCAGGACCGGACATGCGACCAATGACAGGAGGAGCGGACGGAGGGCTTGCGGATGCCTCGGACACATCGCAAGACAGGAGGTTCAGGTCCTGGCACACACTGCGGCTCAGGAGGTTGCTGGGGCCATTAACAACAATAACACGGAAAGTGACGTTGCGGTCCTTCCAGGAGCTGGCAGCAACAAATGCGCCGTGTATGGGTAGAGGTTGGCCGTCAGGTCCAGTGACCTTAGTGGAGATCGGGGTGAGCTTAGGTTGAGGACTGAGGCTATTGTAGGAAGGCAGTGACAGGAGTGTGCAGTCTGCGCCAGAGTCCAGCTTGAACAACACTGACTGGCCATTGATGGGGAGCTCAACAAGCCAGGGTTCAGTTGAGTCAGGAATGGATACTGAACTCAAAACACAGATACTGGGTTCCTGTGACTCGGATGAAGCACTACCCATAAAACAACTAGCACTAGCACTAGCACTAGCAGAATCACTCACCGGATGGTCAGACATCTCACTCGCGCCCACTTGACGAGAGCTACGACACACTTTGGCAAAGTGACCACGACGCTGGCACTTACGGCACTCGACGGACCAAGCAGGACACTCGCGGCGCGAGTGACCACTGGATGAGCCACAGCCGGAGCAGGGAGCGCGCGGAGCAGAGGTTGCTGGAGGGCCACGTGTCGAGTAGCTAGGCGCGGACTGGCGAGATGCAGCGGGAGCATTCTTCGGTCTGCCAGTTCCACGAGATTGTTTGTGATGTCCGCGAGCGACAGCGGCTGCGACGGAGGGCTGAGTGGCTGCGGAGCGTTGAGTGGCTAGCTGGATTTCGAGGGTCTCAGCTGCCTTGGCCTCCTTGAGAACATCGGCGAGGGTGAGGGAGCCTATGTCCTTTTTCTGCATCGCCTTACTCACTTCAGAATCAGCCATGTGGGCGACGAGGTGATCGCGGATCCGTTCTGACGGCTTGTCGAAACGGCATCTCGCCGCGACAGAGTGGAGTCGGCTTGAGAACGTGGCTACGGACTCACCGGGGAGCTGACGGAGACGAGCGAACTGCGTCCGTTCGTGGATAACATTGTCCGCAGGTGCAAAGTACTTGTCGAAAGCATCGACCACTTTATCGAAGTCGTCCTTGTCGGAATCTTGGGCGAAGGACAACTCACGCTGGAAGATATCATCCGCAGTTGGGCCCAGAGAGTAGATGAGAGTGGAGATTTGGACATCTGCGGATTCGGAAGAGAGTTTGGTAGCAATCTGGAAGCGTGTGAATCGGCTTTTCCAGCGGGGCCAATTCTCAGGTGCGGAAAAGTCGAAGCTTTCAGGGGGCTGAAATTTCGCCATGGCGAGCGGGTCCGGTGGCGAGGGTTCGGGGTACCAGTTCTGACACCAAGTGTTGCGTTACTGCAACAGCACTAAGGATAAATGCCCATGCACACTCTCTCAATCCAACACAACCATCACACTCCGGTAGGAATTACCAACTATACTTGATGAAGACAGAAGGAGAAGTCCCGAACACCAGGAACAGAGTAGGCATGTAAACAGCACAGGCACGCAACAGTTACCGCTGGTGCATGCGAGGTGCATGTGCGTACGCGAAGGTGTGAAATAGGAAGCGGGGTCAAATTACATATGGATGCACTATGCCAAATATATAGGCACAGGTAGGTGACTGTACAATCCGGACGCCCCTAATCCGGGCACGTCTGTCTACCGGCACCTCTCTGACCCATCTAGAGTCACAAAATTGGCTTTTCAATGAAAAACAGCCCAAAAACAATACTATATAATTTCATTCTCCCAAAAACAATACTATTAGAATAAACGAGAGAGCTTGGAAGCTCAGGGCCCTACGCTATGCTTTTTTGCCTTGATGACCTAGACAAAAAAAAAGCATAGGGATGTTATAAATTCTTTAAAAAATTCCTTTTTTTAAAGACATAACCTGGGATTCGAACCCGCACTATCGCGCGCCCTGCATGCATCCCCCGATACACTTCGCATACATACTAATTCTTCCAAGTTGTTTCACATTGTGATCTTGCATTTGAAAGCCCTATTTGAATATGCATTGTGGCCAGCCGTCTTTGATGGCACGGTACGGTAGGGGATAGGTACGGGACAGGTACGATCGAGGGTAATACGACACCGTCTCCCGTGCCGTACCATCAAACACAGCTGGCCACATACAGCTGCCCGCAATATTCAAATAGGGCTTTCAAACGCAAGATAATAACGTAAAGCAACTTGGAAGAATGGGTATGAATGCGAAGTGTATGGGGGAATGCATGTAGGGCGATAGTGCGGGTTCGAATCCCAGGATATGCCTGAAAAAAGGAGAATTGAAAAATTTATAACATCCTATGCTTTTTTGCCGTCAGATACGGATAGCGCCAGGCGTGACACAAACAAACACACAAACAAACACCAAATTAAAGCTGTGTGGACCCTGGCTAGCGCCAGACGTTACTGAAGTAACGTCTTCTGCATAGCTACGGGAATAATGTTAACTTGCATGCACAAAGTATGTATGTTTCGAATTACAGGGCGTGCTCAGTCTCAACGTTCCCGGATTAGGGGATATTTACTGTACATAGCATAAGTCATGCAATGGGGTTTACGGGAGTCTACACCAGTACCTACCACCTGCCACACCAGCACAGAAATATAAGCAGTAGCACAGGATACCAGGTCACCGGTGTAGCTGGATGCACAGGGTGTGATCTGATGGACACCCACAAATTTCTTTGCAACAGGGTGCCCGTACATACTACTTCAGGATCACAATACAAAAGCGACGACCCATTTGGTATCAGGGGAACAACGAGACCACTTTTAAGGGAGCTGAACTACCTTGTCCTCCACTTTGTTGACACTCTCTTCTGTTGCCTTGATCTTCTTCTTGCGATCATTGATGCGGTGCTGAATGGTATCCATTTCAGGCTGGGTGGCACACACATACAAATGTGACAGATGGGAGATAAGCGCCAAGATTTGCCATGGCCAACAGATACAACAACAGCGCAAGAATTTAGGCTAAGAGCAGAAATAACTTTATCACTGTAGAACACACAGCAACAAACCTTTAGAGAAGAAAGTTCTCTGTCGATCGCACCACTTTCCTTTGCATTATCCACCAACGTGTTATTGACCTGCGGGTGAGAGATATCCAAACAGCAAAATCGTGAGTGTAAAGCTAACGATGTATAGAAGAGCAGAGCACCAAACGGGATGAATGGACTTAATACGACACCATTACGTCTATGCAAGCGAACTCAACAAATACAACTGTGAGAAGACAGAAGCCAGCACTACGTCCAAGACCGGGGTGCTAAAATAAGTCAGCCGGTGGCTAATCAAGATGCAGGGCCTTACCATAGTTTCGCGATCCCGCCGACTGTACTTCAGACGTGTTTCCAAGCCACTGATTTGTGACTGAAGATTCTGCAGTTCCGGCTCCTGGTCAAGCACAGAAAGACAGCATCCAAAACATAATCAGAACTGTAACAAGCTGCACGACAAGACAAGGTCATGGCTCACGACACTCAGTCACAAACATAATGTGCAATCAAGAAAGAAGACAATGGTTTGTTTGGAGCACAGACTCATGTTCTAGTGCCTGGAGCACGGGCAGCAGCTTCAACTGACCCTTCGTCTTTGCTTGGCAAGCTCCTTCAACTCATCCAGATACTCGTCTCTCTTCTTCTTCAGCCCATCAACTTGCTGTTGGTACAACACCGTGGAAAAACAATAAGAGTGTTCAGTAGAGAAAATCACACAACACAGTGCAGAGGGGGAAAAAAACGATAAGAAAGAAGAAGCAAGTAAGTCATGCTTAGCTGGCACCAACAAGTTTCATGCTTCAACAGTGAAACATCAGGATCATGTACCTGGGTTATAACATTGTATTTTCTTCGTGAGTTGGAAATGCTTCGACGACAAATTGTGTGTATTGCACCCAGCTTGACCGTGATTTCCAAGTTACGGATGAGTAATGGTACCGAGAAGGCCGGGCACGGGGAGTGTGTGAGTACAGAGCAAAGGAGGGCAATGCATGTCGTGCCTGCACCCAGAAACATCACCGGGTCATAACACATTGGTACTGACAAAGGACAGAACAGCACGACATGGTTCTTGCAACCCACCTTCTCGTCCCAACGTCTTGCTTTGGCCTTCAGATCACTAATAAAGGAGCAGCAGCGGCAGAAACACCAACAACTAATGAGCAAGAGTATGGGAGGGGGACAATCGCCAAGCTATGCCCATGGTGCGACAGGTCTGCAAAGTGAAAGGGCACCAGGATATCTCTGGGAATACTTGCCGACGGCTTTAATAGGTACCGTCTTTCACAATTTACACACAAGATCATAATATCAAAGCCAGGCATACCTTGCTCCTCCAGAAATGGTTCCAGACTTGTTGAACAACGTTCCATCCAAAGAGACAGTCTGAAGGAAAAACGGAGCAACGGATGAGCCATGCAGGCCACATGGAAAGGATGCTCAGCTCACCTGAGTCTACATGGAGGAAAAATGGTTCAACCTGTGCACAGTTATTTTCAAAGGTTTGATATGCTGACCTGCTAGACTCCTCTGTTATCATCACTCTACTTGCATGCTGCCACATTGCCACAGTCAAGAAGCACCACAAAATGGGAAAAGATCGTGTGATTAATAAATCAAGCTGTGGCTTCATCTGGCAGCTCAAGCAATTTCCACTAGCACATGCACAACACATGCAGACAGCAAGAACTATAGCTGCCTGGAAAGCTAAACTTCCCAAGTGAACACAAGCTTCATGACAAGCTTCATGACAAGCTTCATGACATATCCAGGAACAGTTCTGGTACTTTTAAAAGGTCAGTATGCAACACCCATACATAGTATAACAGTAGCTACCTCCTGGACTCCAGGCTAATCACTGCTAGAACCTGGCTACCACGGACAGCCTACCTTCAGACGTTCATCACCCGAGTAAGCAAGCCGCCTGGCCTCCTCCATGGTGTCGCATACCACAGCATTGCCGCAGGCATACTGCAGTGCTTTCTGCAACACAAACAGTAGCCACAAGTACATTGAGATATTCAAACAGTAGCCAGAAGTACATGGAGATACTCAAACAGTAGCCACGAGTACATGGAGATATTCAAACTGCCACACACAAAACGAACATGGATGTGCAGGCAAAACAGCTACCGAGAGAGTAGCACCAAGACAAGATCACACCACCAGCTGCGTGCGATAGTCCCAGCAACATGCATACAAGGTACACGCAATACACACCTTGACGCTGGGTGGGTCATACTGCATGACATCCAACACAAGTTTAGCAGTACCACCAATCTCACTGTGCACAGACAGAAAAAGCAGAACAGAACACATCGAATAGTTACGTGCAAACCATTTCTCATCGATATACAAGCAATGGCTAGTATCCTGTAAAAATTAAGAGTGCAGTATACAGTGGCAATGACTCTACAGGAAACTAACCGAAGTCTCTCATTGACATTCTTGACTTGAATGTGATCCAGAGGCAAGAAGGTGATAGGCTCTCCGTGCTGTGGGGAACACAAAGAAAAAACACGAAGACATGCACCCAATGAGCAAACCCAATGAGCAAAGATCTACACATCACTGGGCCAGGAGTTAGTATTCCATTTCTGTGGGCCACACACATTCCCATCAGCCAGGCAATCAAACAGCACAAGCTGCTGGTACAACAGGCACTTTAAAGTCAGCACGGGAGTGTTGTAGTCGTTTGGACATCATCCTACTCTCAAGCCAGCCCAACAAGTGCCACTGCAAACTGCAAGCTACGTACACCAGCAGTACGTTCAGGAAGAGGCCCACAGCTAGATACCAGAAGTACACCTCAACAGTGTCAACACACATGCAGTAAAAAAAAAGTGGGGCTCACCTGTTCCTTCAAGTACTGTATACAGTCTCTGGCCGTCTTCTCGTGGTCCACAACGACTGCATCCATATCCTTGCCAAGAACCTTCGTTACAGCAATGGTGTATCTGTGCAGATGAGGTACACAGTGATGATATTAGTTTATCATGATATCATTTTACACTGTGTGCAAACAAGTACACGGAGATGATCGGTTTATCATGCTGTCATTTTACACTGTGTGCAAACATGTACACAGAGATGATCGGTTTATCATGCTGTCATTTTACACTGTGTGCAAACATGTACACAGAGATGATCGGTTTATCATGCTGCCATTCTCACAACATGTATATCATCGCACCTTTATTGATGATTGAACACGTACAAAGTGAACGAAAGAATAAGTTGCAGAGGCAGCCAAAGACAGGAGCAATTGTGCAAGGCAAGGCAGCAAAAGAATAGGACACCAGTGGGTTAGTGTATAGACTCACCGCTTGTGTGATGGCTGGCACAGATCAATCAGCCGGCCATGCTGAATCAACACAGGCAGCAGACACAGTGTAAACAGAATGGGACACACAGGGCACACTGAACAAATCCCAGCACAAAACAATGCACTGATAGAAAGAAAACCTACTCCTACTTGCACAAGCAGATCTGCAAATCACATTCATCAAGTACAAGCAATACATCTTTTAAAAGAAACAAAAGTGTATGCACGTTGCCCTTACCACTCCTGTAAAATGCCTCTTCATACCATCCAGTAGTTCGTTTCTTCGCTGATGGCGAGCACTCTCGTGCTTGTCCACCTAAAACCAACATGGCAGAGGCACACAACACTCCATATCAGAACACCCAACACATGAAGCTAGCCAAGGCTGATATACCACAGAGCTGTTCAATGAAATCCGACCAAGCAAACCAATGCTACGCCGGGTGTAGTGCAGCCCTAAACCAGCGAACAGTGGGATGCAAACTGGGTTCTGGCCGCAAACTTGACTCACGAGATCGGATTTCATTGAGCAGCACAGCAGTACAACATCTGCTTCACACATACTCCCTGAATAACCGAGACAGGGAAATCTCTCACTGAGCACATTGCTAAAATCAAGTTTTGATCAGAACATAACTTTGAGGTTGCTTCCGAGGTCAAAGCTCATCAGGGTGATGCCGTCCCTTCTAGAGACTTCTGGTAACTTCAATGTCATAGGCAACATTCTCCTCGAAATTTATTTGGGTCCAAAAGAGTTTTCCATTAACAACAGACAATGTACTCACACGCGCATCTCTCAACTCATCCTGGATTTTCTCAAGCTCCACGTTCAGTTGCTGGTGGCGTTCAGTAGCTTGTCTGCAGTGGAAAATAACAAGGGAGAGTAGAGGATTCAGTAGGGCTAAAACGGTTAGTACAATAAACCGGTTTTGCAACCGTTCACATTGGAGCGAGCGCAGAGATCTGGGACTCATTTGAGAGGACTTCGATGCTGGAGGTGAAGTGCAGCCACTCTAGCAAACCGTTCACCTACAGCGGAAGAACCAGCTCTATGAGGGAGCACCTCAAGCGTCTCCATTCGAGTGTGCTCGCCAAAACAGAATCTGAAAAGAAGTCGGACAATTCTGGAGAAAAAAAGGTTCTGTCATAACAGTTGGTGTCTGTTGGCTGTGGATGGGTTGTGTTTCTGTCAATATCCACAAAGAAGAGCCCGTGATAGAAGCATAATGCCAACACCACTCACCGAAGATCTGTATCCAGTGTTGCATGGTCCTTCTGCAGTTTGCTGACAGTTTCCACGTTGGTGCTGCAGCCACAAAAGAACAAACACATCGCCACACCACAATGAGGATAGGCTGAGAAGAGTCCTAATACCAAGAGTAGATAAACAAGAGTGTGCAACTCCGGATCTCTCCTGCACAATCTGCAGATACCCCCGCCCACGGCGGAATTTTTTGTTGACGTCACCTTTTCTCAGAGAAACGCGGACTTTGCCGCAGAGCAGTGTGAGAGCACGTGCTGGGCACCGACCTTGTAGTGTAAAGCCCGGCCAAGTGCACGAGGGAAACCTCTCCAAAAGGCTCGCAGCGCGTGCGTCATCGAAAAGATTACGTCAACAAAAAATTCCGCCGTGGGCCAACCCATCCGCGAGTTGCACACTCTTGTTTATCTACTCTTGCTAATACTGTATACCAGGAAATTTTCGGACGGAATTTATTTTCGTATGATTTCATACATGGCCTCTTTTGTACTAAAATTAATTCTGTACTGAGATTTGTTCATGTGAAATTATGTACACAGTACATGCGTACTGCTTGCGAACACGTGCATTTAGCATGCAGCACTGTACGAAAATAAAATCTGTACGAAAGGTCGAAATTCGGCCTTGTCCGAAAAAATTTCCATCCGAAAATTTCCTGCTATACAGTAGGTGCCAGCAACACTGCACAGAGATATTCTGCAAATGTGCAGGCAGGCAAGTAGCTACATGGTATAGGGCTTGAAAGTGCCTTATCACAGCCAAGACGGAGACATGAGAACATTGAATTTTGGATCCACCTGGACCCAGGGTTTGAATGGCTCCATACTAGGCCCACACAGATTCTGACGGCAATTCTTTCACAAAATATCGAAGAATTCAACAAGAGGAAATCGCCGGCAAAGCCGTAGTAAAATATTGAGATTTCAGGTAAAATTGATGCCTGAACATTAGGTTTCCTTGTGTTCTTACCCGTTCACCACGATACATTGTACAGGATAAGACCATTTCACCGAAATATTACTGAGAGTCAGTGTGCATCACCATGACCTTGGATGCAACCGTACAAAATTAATAAGTGCGAAAACCTGTCCGGGGAAATTGAGCTTGCGATTTTTGCGAAAAGTTGTACGGAAAATAGGTAAAATACCCGTTTTGCGGAGCAAACGGAGCAAAATAACGAAATATTGATTCCCGTGGAGCAGAATCTCCCTGGGCCTACTCCATACACGTTTGTGTGGGTTTCCTTCACATTAGGGTGACACATCCTCCGGTAAAGAAGAGGTTGGTGCGACTTCGGCGATAGTAGGGGGAGACGCTCCCTACATGGGAGCTCGCGGTTTTCCTGCCGACTTGAATCTTCTTGAATCTTCCTCAGCCTACTCAAGCTCAACTGATGAGGGGTGAATTCCCCAAAACACTGTGTATTGAGCAGGGAGTGGTGCTTTCTTGCAGGTTTGCCGAGTGGACGGTTCGATGGACTTCTCGTGTGCTCTGGATGGTAGTCGTGAGTCAGTCAAGTGACATCCTCCGGTAGTGGCAGGATTGGGCCTTTCCGTCGCCTGTGTCCTCTCCCTACATGCTACGACTCTTCGGTGTGCACGCGCTGTACAACCATTCTCTAGAAATCTAACATATCGATTTCAGCTACAGCCCAGAATTCTGCTAGGTGATTATGGTTTCGCACCAAAAGCTCACACCCATTGGGGGCCTTCCGATAGCCGTGTTGTGCAGAATGCATAAACGTGCTGCACTTAGGAGAAATCTTTCGAAAAGGAGTTTGTATATTGAAATCCCGGTTTGAGAGTACGTTGCACTTGTAGACGTCTATATGGAGCTGGAAGACTCGTGCAGGTTGACATGTACACGTTTTGGAAAGCAATATACACGATAGAAGTTTAGAGTGCCGAGGTGACCAGCTAATCATACCGTTCACATGCTGTATCTACACTGACCTGATATAGCCGTCCAGCTTGTCAACACGCTCCTGCAATTGAATCCTTTAGGAAACAGAAACAACCCCAGAATGCAAGCCATGAGACATGAGGTGGAACATGATGACACTGAAAGCTCAGAAACAGAAACAAGCATGACCCCCCCCCCCCCCCCCCCCCACAGAATCAAGAGACAACCAGCCACCAGCACCATAAGTACAGTCAACATGGCTAAAAAGATAGGTGACCAGACATGAGAGAAGTGCCGTTGATTCGTGAATTGTCGCTACTCACGAGGTTGAGCTTATGCAGTCAAATGGCTACAAGGTCTGAGGATAGTGTTGTCATCCTCTAGTTGCTGTTACACTAGTACTTGAGATCCTTATCCAAGACGCTAACTACTGTACTGTTCTGCGGTAACCGACGGTACTGTAGGAGTCCTCACTAAGCAGGTAGAGCAACTAACACCACCTCGCTGCCACAAAAAAAAACACATGACCAAGGCAGAAGACTCACTTTAGTTCGCCAAGTTGGTCCCGTCGGTCATGAAGATCCTTGCCTTTCTGCTCACAGCGTAGCAAAGCACTTTCATCCACACGCTGCTCACGTAAAATCTGCCATCAGTGACAATGCATCCAAGAAGAAGAAAGGAGAAGCACAGGCAAACAAGTCAGAAACCCTCCACAGGAGTACAGTTCCAAGTGCGAGTGAAAAAAACTGCAGCAGGGGAACATCAAATTCCAAGGTAGCCTTGTTCGCTTGATCGGAGCAGCAACAAAGACACGGCACACAGCAAGGACTCACCGATTCCAGTTCTTGGCGAATGGCGGCGGTCTGCTTGCGGACATCTTCCTTCAGTTTATGATACTCTTTCAACTGCATAGCACACAGAACACAATTCATGATAAAGCAATTCAGAACAGCAAGAACAACACCACGGACACAAACACTAGCAATTGTGCCCAAGATGCTCTAACAGCGGCAGGCAGAAAGCCCAACTCGACACCACAGAATGGCACAGCCGCGTAAAGAACTGGCGAGCGGACCTCATGAAGAAAGAAGTGTCACATTTGAGTGGAAAGAATTGCTCATGGTGCTTGGGTCGTGTCACACCCGGCTCTATTTTATTCACAAGGTTGAACTCCACTAACCAGCCCTACTGCCAGCAAATGCAATTCGTCGGGTCAAACTTTTCTTTCACAAACAATAGAACCTATCGAAAGGCTAGGCAAACTGCTGCCAGTCCAGAACTAAGCATCTGTAGCACTGGGGAGTATGCCATCAATGGGTGGAAACGGCAGTAACTTGTAACTTCTATTAGAGAGGTTCCGGGGTACGATTTTCCGTGCCAAAATCCGTATGGGCTCTACGGATTTTTTCGAGACGTGCTCCATACGATTTTTCGGCACGGAGAATCCGTGTGGACTGGCTTTCATACGAACCATGTTTCGTATGGAGATTTTGCGTGATCGGGTGCAGGAAGACTTTTTGCGTACAAATTTGGTACGAAAAACATCGATTTTCCGCGGGAAGTTTTGATTTCGGTACAAATTTCCAAAATAGAAAGGCATAGCGCGGGAATGTGACGTGTTTGCGATCGTAACCTAGGCAATGACGGCAAACACATAAGTTCCGTACTCCGGAACATTTCACTGCTCGAAAACGACGTATAAAAAATCCGTAGCGCCTCTACGGATTTTGGCACAAAAAATCGTACTCCGGAACCTCTCTATTATTAAAAAATAGAAATTGTTCAGGAATTCAAAACCTTGACTTCCATGTTACAAATTCTCATGAAACTCTTGTTGGAACTCTTCTTGGAACTCTCCCGAGACGAGGAGAAAGATGGAATCGAGCTCAACTGGGCACGGAGCTAGAAATTTCAAACTAGTGCTTTGTGAAAGTGAAACCGTACTCATACTTCAGGGCAGAGTTGAGCAAGTTCAATACCAAGTGCATTTTTGCTTATACAATACACCCCCACCCCCACATACCTGAGATTCCATGAGCTGCAAGTCTTGGCCTTGGCTTTGGCTCTCCTCAGCAACTTCCTCCTCATATTGTTGTGCAGAGCGCTCAACTTTCTTCAGGTCACTCTCCAAATTAGAAATCTACAGAAAAATCACAAGAACAGTGCATTAGCAGGAGCCAGGTCCCATGGGCTAGGTGATTGAGATTGCGATACATGTCATGGAACTGGGAGCCCTTGCACGGTTTTCCCAGGAGAGTGATTCTGAAAGTTTCTTCTAGATGAGTACAGGTTTGCGTACTTGAACAATCAGTATTCGGAAATAAGTTGAGTAAGGTCTGACAATAGCGGTTACTTACCTCCTGCTGGTGTTTATTGTATGACTCTTCCATTTTCTTCAACGATTTCCTGCAGGACAAGGCAAAAGGCAAGCAGGCAGAGGCATCATGTTTCATCACTTTTCAGAGTGTTTATGAGAGTAACACAACAAAACAATGGAGAGGGTAGGCTAGGTTACGCATTGCACAGTATGCCGCGCTGATACATCGCACTGCCTTCACATTGTAATGCCAAGGATACAATCGTGACTTGGTTAGGGTGGGGAGAGAAATTCAATTCCCGTAGCTATGCAAAAGACGTTACTTTAGTAACGTCTGGCGCTAGCCAGGGCCCACACAGCTTTAATAACACGTACATTTACCTCTCTGGAGCTAGGGACAAAATCTCTATGAAAAGAAACCCCCGGGGTCAAGACACGGTCCGCCAAAAATCAACTTAGAAGAGAGAGAGAGAGAGAGAGAGAGAGAGAGAGAGAGAGAGAGAGAGAGAGAGAGAGAGAGAGAGAGAGAGAGAGATTACTTTGTTTGATCCAGTCGTTTGACTAAATGGCTCGTCTTCTCCTTAGCTTTGATAAACAATGGTCGCTTCTTGCTGAGCTCCGCTTCCTGGTGTGAAGGAAAAATCACCCGAGAACAATAAGGAAACCATCACAGATATAACACAGCTACACATGCATGTACTTGGAAATGCACTGGTACCTGAAACAAATCGGACTCAAATCAGTTATTTTATCAGTATTCAAGCCTGCTTTTGAACGGCTGTCTAACAATCACTGTGCCGTTCGAAAACAAAAGTGTTGAATTCTGTCTTCAGATGTCCATAGCAGCAGTGGTAGTATGACAACACATGATCACAAGTCAAGATGGGACAGACATATCGCCATATACACACAACCAGCACTGACCAGATCCTTGATTTGCTTTTCGAGAGTGGCAAATTCACGTCCTCGTTTCGCCAACTCCTGCTTCTTGGCCTTCAGCTGCTGCTCTATCGCTTTCCCTTTGTCCGTCTACAGCACAAAGGGATAAAAAAAACCCGTTAATCAGCACCACAGGCAATTGCTACACCCTTGGCAACAAACAGAGACCATAGTGATGTCCTTAGAGGATCCTTCAAAAGGGAGTAAATAGTGCAGAATATAAAATACATGTGCAAGTCAACAATGCGTCCCTGACACACGTGACCTAGACCATACCTGTCGTTCCGAGTCATGCTGCAGATCAGTCATGTTCTTTTGAAGTGAGGACAGCTCACGGTCGTTCCGAAACAGCCTGAACAACTCCAGCTCAACGCGTGCCTTTTCCTGCGGGGAGATCATATTCAAACCGAGTGAAGTGATCAGCACAGCACCAAGTCTACAAATAATAAATACAAATACATCACACCAAGCGCCCACAAACAAGAGTATGCAACTGTGGCCATGGTTAAGTGCGCGGTGCGCTGCCTTCGTTACGTAACTTGTCCGTATCACGCTCTCTGCACCGAAGTCCACAATCTCTCGGACCAGCATACCCAGTATTGCTTGATTCGTCCGAGTACAGACACCTCTAAATTTTGGTGCATGAAAGTCGGTTTCAAACCACAGGCAGGCAAAGTGTGGTGTTTGATTCTTCCCATAGTGTGCGGATATAGCTGTATGATGTAACGAAGGCAGCACGCTGCACATCTGGCCCATAGAAAGGAGATCACACTTGCATACTCTTTGTTTACGGACTCTTGATCATGCTAAGTTCTATTCACTACAAAGTCAAATGATCGCTATTTTGTGCAGATCAAACAACTCCTCAACGTACCACATCAGCATGGAGTTTTCGGAACTGCTCGGCTTCCTCTTTCTCGTGTTTGGCCTCGCGTTTCTCCGCTCGGAATGCCTGCAGACGGAAAGATCACATCATCAAACACACACACACAATGACAAGCTCATACAAGTGTTAGGTACCTCCTCCCGTATATTTCCGAAGTTCTACAACCTTTTCCAAGCTGGCCTGCATGCACCCCGTACTTACCGTCACATACTCACCTTTAGTTCCGTTGGCCTGGGTAGCTACTTGCGCGTCCATACTTGCCATAGCTACCCAGGCCCTTTACCTGGCGATTGTTCTCTCAAACTCTCTCTCTCTCTCTCTCTCTCTCTCTCTCTCTCTCTCTCTCTCTCTTTCATAATGTAGTCGTTCGTCTTTCTCTCCCTCTCTCCGTCACCATAATAAATGTCGTCGTCACCTACCCGTTCCTTTGTCCTTGTGTCTGGGATTATGACTCCTTTGTGACTCAACATTGGCACCCAACATGGGGCTCGAACCCACGACCCTGAGATTAAGAGTCTCATGCTCTACCGACTGAGAGCGGATAATAAACAAACACTGCATCAATGCACCAAATGATATTTTGTGAATATTCACTTCCAGCCTCTGCAGTACAGAGTACTAGTACTCATTTACAGCACCTTCAAAAACTTAACCAAGGGAAATTATGATGCAGAACTGCGCGTACATTTTTCCGTTGCAGCGCGAAAGCAGTTTCCTCCTCAGCCTTGATCATAGCGAGGCGTTTCTGCTCGTACTCTTCGGCGAGTTCGTTGGAGCGGCTAATCTGCTCAAACATGGCCGTGCGTTCCTTCGGCGTCTTCATGGCAATGGACTCCACAGCACCCTAAACAAACAAGTACCACATTATGAATACCAATCAGAGAAAGGAAGTAAGGCCTTGAATGTCAAGTGAGGTCATCAAGGACATCTGAAGCTGTGCAGAAGGTGTTATAGGCAAACATAGGCTCCATTGCTAGCCCTTTATTGGCCGATTAAAATACAAACAAGCCCGCGCAATCGCCAAACCTGTACCTAAATTGGACGTAACTTTAATTTGCATTGGACAAATTCCACGATCTTGGGCATCCTGGAAAGGCCTTGGCGAGAGGAGCGCAATGAGCGTACATTCGACTCCACGGGATGCACTGGCCCAGCGCTGCAAGCCAGGGAAGGCCAACCAGCGCTGGGCCCACGCTCGAGATCTATCTCTATCCACCATTTCACTCCTGTTGCTCGTATCAAACTCAAATTTTTTCGTACAGACTCCCGGGAACCTGCTTTTGAAGTTGAATCGGTGTAGTCTTGTCAAAAGGTGACGTAAGCAGGGAAAATCCCGCCCGTTGACCCACGCATCACGCCCTGAGCGCAAATTTCCCGGGACCAACATTACGAGTGCTATAACTCAAGAACCGCTCTTTGTATCGCTTTGAAAATTGTTCGAGGCGACAGCTGAGAGTTTTCTCTTCGACCTACATATTTAGATCTCTCCGAAAGACCGAGATTTGACCAAGTTACGATAATTTCAAAATGCCTACCCCGTCGAACATCGGTGTTCGATCAATGTATAGGCCAGCCAATAAAGGGCTAGAACACATCACACCAATGTGCCGTTGCACTGGCGAAGGCCAAACGGCAACAATCTCTCTCTCTCTCTCTCTCTCTCTCTCTCTCTCTCACACACACACACACACACACACGCAACCACACCCACCCACCCACACACACACACACACACACACACGCACACACGTGCGCAAACACACGCACACACTGTTCCTTGCAGCACAGGATACTTATAAACGTGCTCTAACGAACCTGGAACACCAAAAAGTTCTTGGCCTTGATGAGGATGTTTAAGCTTTCAAGCTTCGCAGCATACTGGGCATAAGTCACTTGCTGCAGAAATACAAAGGACATTGAACATGGCTATCCACCTACTAGTGCTTGTAACGTTAGCAGATTATTCAGGAGACAAATGGCCAGCAACCCAACATACGAAGAGAGAAAATATGGACATAAATTAAAGAGTATAATAATAACTATAATGTATCGACATTGGCGTGGATTGATGACATGACAGAATGGGTTTGAGGTGACACCTGATCATGATACGATATACCGCCTATTGCACTTTCAAACTCTATTGCTCACGAATCGCATGGCAAACAAAATACACATTTACCAGGCCTTGACTTACCTTCTTGTTCAAACGGTACTCTGTCGAGTTACTTGATGCTACAATGCTGAAATCGGTGGCACATTGGGAGAGCAAAGAGCCATTCATTAAAAAAAGCCAAAAAATATATTGAACACTGAACTAGCTCTGGTTCACGGAAGACACAAATCAGCTGTAGTATCCGTTTCAACAATGCTTGGTGTACACAAGCTCCCAGCTACTGTACTATCTTCGCTCTTGAAAATTACCATCAATACTAAAGAAATTAGGCTTCTGTGCACGTACGTTCTGGTAAAAAGGAGCTCCTCTCCAGAATCTTGCTTGTACACCGCTGTCACCATTGCACGATTGGCAACTGGCTTTCCAATCGGCGCACCGTGAATAAGATCCTAGATAACAAGCAAAAAAAAACAATTTTACAAATCAGTGAAAATCAGTAAACAGTTTTGGCGTGCACAATCATAGACCCTTTGCATTTAGGAAGCCAGGAGAACGATGTACATGTAATAACATTAGTAATCACCAACAGGGAAAATCCTTGGGAGGTTTTGTATACACGCATGCATGTTATCCATACTCAGCTAGCCGCATGCATACCGTATTTGCCGGAGTATAACGCGCACCTTTGTATAACGCGCACCCCCAATCTTCAACCACAAATTCACACAAAATGGCTCTATTCGGTGTATAACGCGCAGGCAAATCGGGGATATTTGGTTCTGAAATTGATCTCGTCAAAGGATGGTGAAACTTAAGAATATTTTCCGGTAAGTCAGACTATGACTACGAAATTGATGGAATTACGAACTGTGAACATGAAAACAACATTGTTTTTCCGTGGATGTTCTCGAACGTCGATGAACCTGAGCACTCGCTCCGTACGATACAGTGCATTACGTGTATAGTGCGCACTTGAACTCTTGAACTCTGGCACTTTTGTACTAGATTCTTGTATTCGGTGTATAGTGCGCACTGCAGATTTGAGCTTCAAAATTCACTGCTCAGGGTGCGCACTATACACCAGCAAATACGGTATGTATAATTGCATAAGTCTGCTCTCCACTCAAGGCTAATAAACATTATGGAATAGCACTTCGCGCAAACGGTCTACAAATGATTTGTACTCTCTTGGGCATAAGAAAAAAGGAGAAAAAAGAATGCCGAAACCCAGGATTGAACCAGGGACCTTTAGATCTTCAGTCTAACGCTCTCCCAACTGAGCTATTTCGGCAGACAAGAAATAAAGTTTCTAGTATAAAAGTGAACCCTAGGGATGTGTTCAGTTGGTAGGATCTAGAACGGGATCGAACAGCTGGTGCACATGGAGCAGCCTCATGCCAAACCAAACGGTACTCCAGAAACAGAGCACATTTTTGTGAAAAGTGTGCCAAACTTGGTGCATTCTTCAAAATGTGTACGGGTCACCATGGTCACTTTGTACGGTACAACGACTCTGTCAACGAGTCCAACCCAAAAGCATATGCACGTGATCAAGAGTACATAAACCAGAGTGTGCAACTCGGGATGGTTCCTGTGGGAGCGTAATTCGTGCAGTACGTCATTTCTGACGGCATGGTAAGCCACAGGTACGGTGAAAAGTTGCGTAACCAGTCGCAGTGGTGCAGGTCACTGAGTTTGTCATGATTTCGGTTCTTTGATACGGATAGCCTGGTGACTTTACTTGTCGGTGGATGTACGCAGCGTACACAGTCACACAAAACACCGAAATCCTGAAACTGGACGTCTAAAATCAAGCAAACTTGGCTGATTTCCGGGCTATGAAACATGAAAATTTGAGCTGTACGCAAGTCGCGGCTTGGCTGACCTCATCAGGGTGACGTAGTGCACGAACTGCGCTGTTTCAGATCTGATATGCACAGTTGCACACTCTGGTTTATGTACTCTTGACGTGATCATTCGGGACCAAAATCGATGTTCCCGCCAAGTTTCAAAGTTCCATTGTGAAAAAGTGAAACTGCAAGCAGAACATGTTCTGGCCGACCCAGAACAGGTGCAGTCCCAACCAAACGCGCTGTTCTGGTGAATCCTGTTCTAGGTTGTACCAACCAAACGCGCCCTAGATTAGATTGGTCAGTTCAAGCTCGAACAGCTTCGCATGCGGGAGTTCTACATTCTTGGGAGTCCTGTACTCCTGGTGAAACCCGACCACGAACACAAGAACTGCGCTGCAAGCTGCATGCCTGATGGGTGCATGATGGGTATATGCCTCGAGCTGAGTGGCACAATGGGAGAACGTCACGGGCTGTTTGACTTTTGGTGCAGAAAGGTTCTTGGCCAAACTACAAGATGACTAATTCGGCGGAACTTCGGCCTTGGACTGAATATACAGAATGCAATCATTTCAGAACAGCTTGAATTGAGCTTCCGCACACTGAAAGTGGTGTTACTCTGTTCAATGTATACGTCTCCGTGGTGCTTTTTTGGATCATAATTGAACTTTTCTTTGGACTACAGAACTCTGGAATACAGCATTATACGCAAAAGACCCCTTCCTGGCCCCCCAAGCCCTGTTACGGCAGCCCGGGACGCGGTACGCCCTGAGGGGCAAACAATCTCATGCCGCATGCACGAAACGACAATATTAAGCTCGTGGACATGCGACTCTACTGTACATACACACCTTAACATGCTTGACACGAAGTGACACGGTCTTTTCACCCAGCACGAAGCTGATGGCATCCATCAAGTTCGACTTGCCTGAGAGAAAACAATAAATCCGTACAACACAATAGAAAGGATGAGGATAAGGAAATCAGAAGTGGTGAGACAGTCTCGTGCCTAATGGTGGTCTAGTTGGACTCTACACGTATAACAGTTTTATATTAAAAGTATTCAGCACATACTTAAAAGTATGTGCTGCATACTTCTAATATTCAGTTGAATGGTGAACAGCAACTCCTACCACTCACAGTGGCTTGAACATGATCTCACTCAGCATCTTTAGATGGGTCTACGTCCATAATCTCCAGGACTGTGACAGCGCTGTGCAGCGCTCTGGCCTGTGATCAGCACCCGATGTCTCTACAACGGGATTGTCCGACATTTAGCAACATTTTTAAAAACAGAATTTCAAACGGGGGGGGGGGGGGGGGAGGAAGAGAGGGGTTTGAAGTAAGTTCTGTTCGCTTTATTTCAGATGGTGCCTTCGCAATGGATGAATCTGGAACTGAAAGTGTGTACCGTAAAGTCTTGTATAAAAGCCGCGGCTTCTATGACTTTGTTGGTGAAATTTTGCAGGCTTCTATATGAGACAGGCTTCTATACAAGACAGGTATTTCTATGTATGTCAACACTAAAACCAGGCTTATGTGTGATTTGATGGGCCCAAAATTGCGGCTTCTATTCAAGTGTGGCTTCTATTCAAGTGCGGCTTCTATTCAAGTGCGGCTTTTATACAAGACTTAACGGTATGTGATTGTATCCTGCATTTGCCTGGAAAGTCACCTACATGTAGCTCTATGGAGTGGACTTTAAAAGACGCTCTAGGTTTTGGTGCAGACTCTGATGAATCCCCACCAATATAATAGTCATACAGCAACATTATCGCATGCACACGTGCACACACACTGCCCTCCCTGAACGAGAACAGCTCTTTACGTGTAGGGGAGAGGTGTTGGAGCCCAAATGGCGAGCGGACCCACATGTGCATTGTACAATCATGTTCTTTGACGATTCTTGTGATTCACATTGTCCAGCATACCAAGCACTGTTTGTATGGGAGAAATCAAAGTTAAGTGTGAATTGTGAATAAAGTTCGTTTCAGGGACCACGTAAACTTCTGCAATGGCCTGTAAGAATCCCGTGTGGAGGATAACGTCCACCCCCCACCCACCCACCCACCCCCCACCCTCTGTATACAAGTAGATGACATCCATTGACAATCAAGTCATTTCGTACACATAACTATTTGCACTATTTGCACAAATTGGTGACCGAATTCGACAATCAATTGTTATTCAACCCTATTTTTTTCAATTTGTGAAATTTTGATTGATGTGTATAGTAATGTACAGGTCAGCTGGTGTAAGTGAAGAAATAGATGAAGGTGAAAACGTCCTCAGACATGGATAAATACTTACCGCAGCCATTTGGTCCAATTACAGCTGTAAACGGCGACAGAGGCCCGATGACCATAGATCCCTTATAGGATTTGAAATTCTCGACTTCGAGGCGACTCAAAATACCCATTTTGACAAATTCACGATGTTTCACCAGATCAGCAGAGATAGGTGGCCAGCATTGGAGACGCCATAAAACGGCTGCAGCATGAGCATAACCAAGTGAGCTCCTAGATCCTTCTCCTTATTTACTATTTCTTTGATTTTCTCATTCCCAAACGCGATGGGCCTGGGGGATCCAGTAATCGCGAGAGAAATAAAGATGACGAAGACTCAACACGCCAAGGCAAGTTTGGCGGGAAATGAGCTGGTACAAAAAATGGGGCCAAATCTCGACGTCATTCTTGATCACATGCGCGCAAAATCCTCTCCATTTCAAACTGGCACGTGACCAAACAACCCACCTTGCAGCCAAGGCGGCGCTGCAGCTGCACAAGGTCGCACAAAATAATTTTCTACGTAAAAGTCGTTCGAACGATCAGATCATGAAAGAATCAATGAAATCGTTTGCTCAATAAATATTATTGTCAATGTCATTGTGATGCTAATAATTGTACTACCGGTATACCTGTACTTATAAGACGCTTATCTCTTCGGCTGAACAAGCTTTACGTGTCTTGTTTCTCGCTGTGCGGACCTTTCCTATGTTTGGACCAGAAGAAGGAGCAGAATCGACTCTTATCGAATAGGTACCGTGTTGTGTTTACATACATGCACTTACTTTGGATATGTAGTCATCAGAGCCTAGAGTCCTAAAATGCTTCCTGATATACCTCTGGTATTTTTGCTACTCCTTGGTTGGATTATGAGATGCCCTCTTTAATTAAATGGTGCTGGTGTATGAAGTCAATGACGATATGCGCCACATTGTAGGTACCTAAAGTCGTGTATAAAAGTTACGCACACAGGCACGCGCGCACACACACACACGCACACACACACACACCCACACACACACACACACACACACACACACACACACACACACACACACACCTGTCCTGTCCTGTCCTGTAGAGTCACTGCCGCAAAAGGGTCACGTGATCCCATCACTGGGAAACTTGAGAAGAGAGAGAGAGAGAGAGGGCACGACGCCCGATGACACTCCAGGTGCACGGGTAGTCACATCCGCTTGCCGCATATGCACACGTGCTGGAAGGTTGAGCGCTCCTCTGCTGTTGGTCTATGGGCCACCCTTGAACAGCGATGCCTGCCCCGTCCCCGGACACCGCGAAAGCAGCGACCACACCTGTCACAATGCGCGGCACAACATCCCTCCACCGGTGCCGACACTCCAGTAGCTCTAGGTGGCACTGTGGCACACACACACACACACAAGAAAACAGAATAAGGCACTATCGACTCCGGCTTTGCCAGGCATATATGATGTCCGCCTCTTGTGAAACTCGGGATGAATGAAATAAATGTATGAAACGTTCCGAAGGAAACTGTTTTTCTCCTTATGCGTAAGGTGTCATCAGTACAATATCAAGCATGTAACAACAACAACATCTCTTCTTGTCCACTGGCTATAGTGAAATACAGATTTGAAACAACAACAACATGTCTTACTGGCCACAGGCCATCGTGAGAATAAAGATTTGAAACAACAATCGTGAGAAAGAAGAATTGAAACAATGTGTCTGTTACAATCAGGCCTACTCAATGGAAGTAGAATTGTCCTAGGGTACTGTACATGTGTAACCATCAGTCTCTGATTTGAAGATGAGTTCCTAGCGAATGATCAGTTTAGAGTTCTATCAAATAATTCAGGGGCGTCGGAGACAGTACAGTCACTATGGTATTGACCGTACCACTTTTTGCCCCAGGTACCCCGTGAATCAAAAAATACACTGATCTGGACTCTAAATTTCCAAGAATTTCGGCTCAGCCACCCCTCCCCACACGTAATTATTTGTACGCCAGATGGCTGACCGTACCACACTAAACTACCTTCCGACGCCCCTGTAATTTCATGTGTAAGTGATACAAGGAAGACCAGCATCAACTTTAGCCATGGCATTTGTTAGCCAATCAGAATACAAGACATCATAATACAGTGCGTATCGGTTTTAGTGTGGTCGTGTAAAAGTATATTCTGCCTACAAGAATGAACTCTCATATTTTCCTAATCATAACATGGATTTCATTTGTATACCGTACTCACTTGATTAGAAGCCCCTCTTGAATAATAGCCCCCCTACAAGGACTGTTTGAAAAAAATACAAGCCCCTCTCGAATAGAAGCCTGGACTACTTTTCGCAAAGCATGGGGTGACCAGGTAGTGCCATGTATGAAGGTCAAGTCTGCAAAAAACACCTCGTGCATGTTCCTATTGGTACAAGTCCTGGTCGATGTAGTGTGTGCAAACTAACTCGGGGCCGAGTTGCTGTGAATATGAATGTTTTAGAGATTCGATTGGAATACTGGTATGGAATGAAACAATAAAAGCCCCTCTCAAATAGAAGCCCCTCTTGAATAGAAGCCTCCTCCAAATTGGTATTGAAAAAATAGTAGCCCCGGCTTCTAATCGAGTGAGTACGGTATTTATTCTTACAAGCAATGTTGTTGCATAATAGAATATATCGGTCCTGAGAATGAACTTTGGGAAGCAATACATGCCAGATTAGTACAAAGTGTATCGCCTGTAGTAATAACATCTGTCCAATCCAGTTCTGATCTAACTCGCATTGCATCATAATGCTGCGAGTGCATCTGTTGTGGTCATGTAACTCATGTTACACGGCCACATGGTGAGCCTATGGGACTACTTCGGAAGTATGAACAACCGCATGCACAGTAGCACTGCATTGCATGTACGATTATCTTCCTGGCTATGCGCACATGCATATGATACGTCACACTAGATTTATCGTGGGTAAGGAAAATCGGAAATAAGAATAGAAAGTCGTTTTCAAACACCCACGCTATAACCGATACCAAGAGTAGATAAATCTGCAGATACCCCCGCCCACGGCAGAATTTTTTGTTGACGTCACCTTTTTTTCAGAAAAACGCGCATCTTGCCGCAGAGCAGTGTGAGAGCACGTGCTGGTCACCGACCTTGTAATGTAAAGCTCGGCCAAGTGCACGAGGCAAAACTTTCCAAAAGACTCGCAGCGCGTGGGTCGTAGAAAAGATTACGTCAACAAAAAATTCCGCCGTGGGCCAACCCATCCGGGAGTTGCACACTCTTGTTCATCTACTCTTGCCGATACCTACTGTACTTCTGGAAACAAAAAAAACTTAATGGCTATTTTATTCACATTCTGAGGTGTTACTGCGATCAAGAAATTTGGTGCAGTGGAACGAAAACAGCTCAATATAGTGAGTGTATGTACTAGTACAGTGCTGGCAACTGAAATCCGACCCCCTTGGCGGCGCGGCGCGCCGCCAAGGGGGTCGGATTTCAGTTGCCAGCGCTGTACTTCTTTGAAGTGTGCACACTATGACTGTACTTCCCCACATACAGTGCGTATCGGTTATAGCGTGGTCGTGTAAAAGAATATACTGCCTATAAGAATGAACTCTCATGTTTTCATAATCATAACATGGATTTCATGTGCACATTTATTCTTACAAGCAATTTTATCGTACAGTAGAATATATCGGTCCTAAGAATGGACTTTGTGTAGCGAAACATGCCAGATCAGTACAAGGTATATCGCCTGTAGTAATAACATCCGTCCAAAGCAGTTCTGATCTGACTCGCGTTGGGTCGTAGTGCTGCAGGTTCAACTATTGTGGTCATGTAACTCATGTTGCATAGCTACAGGGTTAGCCTATGTGACTGTGACCAGCCGCATGCACAGTAGCACTACCTTGTATGTACGATGATCTTCCTGCCTCTGCGCACATGCACATGATATGTCACACTTGATTTATCGTGTGTAAGAAATATCGGAAATAGGAATAGAAAGTCGCTTTTCAAACACCCACGCTATAACCGATACCTACTGTATATGCGCATGTGCTGATAAGCGAAAATTTGCTGCAAAAAAGATGTATTGCTGTGTAAACATGTCCGGGTAGAAGCACATGTGTTTATATGTGCAATAGAAGTTTGTCTGTGTCCTAAACAACGGTGTTATCACAAAGCTTAGTAGTACATTCAGCTCCCAGGTGTTTCACCAATCGTGTTTACATGTAAGCACATGCGCTTATAACTGGGGGGGGGGGGGGGGGGCTTATGTCCGGACATAAGCCCGTGTGCTTATATGTGCAGAAGTACGGTATACAAAAGAAATTGCCACCGTTTGCGCCTCTCTAGGAGTCACCATCGCTCAATTCCTTGGAGCTCGAATCACCAGATTGGACAGCTCGATCAAAGTCACAAAGCTTATGTTTCTGAAGGAAGTATTAATTTCGCAAGCTGTTATTTCCACATAATGTGTAGAATGGTCGAATGGTGGTTTGTTCCGTATTCAAATATTCCTGGGGCACTGAAGTGTTGAATATATTCGAATAATCAAATATTCATGACATGCCTGCATGTTCTAGTATCAGCCATTGCTCAAATGTGTTATTACTTCCGATTCTGTTTCAACAGGTGTGCAAAGCAAGGCAAGTGGACATGACTGTCCAGTGACTTGTGGTGAGAAAGAAGCAAACTAAATGGCCAGCTTTCCTACCTCGCACAAGAAGAAGCAAGAGAATGATATTGTTCTACCCCCAGCCGTGCAAAGAGTTGAGGACTTGTGGGTGGAAGTGGCCATCCTGCGAAAGGTGTTGATACGCAACCGTAATCAGCACCGACGGGAGGAGCATTTTCAAGCAGCGTGGAGAGTGAGTGTATGCAGCGTTCATATTGTGTCTGTGTCATCAAAACCAGAACAATGTATGTCCTACAAGATTGTCCCTGGATCAGTACTTTGTAAAAAATATTTATGTTGAGGTATTTTTTTGATCATGTAGGTGAGTTTCATCATGTTGTCCTTTTGTCTGAGTATTTGAATATCTGAATAGTGTACACATACCTGGACCTGGTAACCGTCAGTACCAGTAACTATAACTGGCTGCTTGATTGCCTTCTTTGAACGTGTATTCTCCAGCTGACCAAGCGTGCCAACGAGCTAAAGAAAGCCTGGACAACTAATTTCGCTTCCGATACTGGGTGAGAGTAAGATTATGAGGAAACAAATGATCGTGCTTTCAAATACAAGAAGTCCTCCAACTCGAGAGAGTGCTCAATGAGTGTAAGAGCAGAGCTAATCCACACACGAGTTGCAGAGTACCGCAGTTACTCGTTGGAGCCACTGGTTTCATGCCCTTCGGGCAATAATCAAACAATATTATAATGCTGAGCTCAGCCAAGAAGCAGGTATATACTGGAGGATTCTGGCGAGAGAATGTGTATAGCTGGCGCTAATAAGTTACTAGTACTCATTTTAATACTAGGTGAAATGATCAAGGAGGGAAACGTGTGCGATTTCATAGGCTGAGGAATCAAGAAATGCCTCAAGGGGCATGTAGGAAAACATGATTGTGTGAGTTCACAGGCTGAGGAATCAAGAAGGGAAACATGTGTGAGCTCACATGCTCAAGGGTCAAGATGGGTAACATGTGTGAGTTGACAGGCCCAGGGATCAAGGAGGGAAAACAGGTGCACAATGGCGCAAAAAAAGGAGTAACAACTCACATGTTAGATATGGAAAGTGTTTGCTCCCCACACCGGAGCTTGGGCTTTTCCGCCAACTTGACTTGACACTTGACTGACTCACGACTGATCACAAAACTTTAAAACGGTGGTTGCTGACTGGTGTGATGCATCCAAAATGTCAGGAATCTTGCTAAACATTTTTTGAGGTGTATGTTTAAACTTTTGATTTCGTGCTGCTGTTTGATTTAAACTTGATTTACTCCTTGGTTTGCTCCTTGGTGTTCTGTGAAGGTCGTGCAAGGCACCCAACGCCAGGCAGGTACTTTGGCGTGCAGCCAGGCTAACTATACAGGTAAGTACCGGTATGGTGTGTAGTGTGTAGTGTATGTGAACAACCGATGACATGCAGTGTATGTTGTGCTGTTAGAATGTGCTGTTTGCCCGACCACTTCTAATGACAGTATCTTTGGAGTTCTTGTTCTGATTGCGATATTAAACCTTGCAGTACATGTACAATGTAGGTGAGATGACATTACATATCCTTGTTGGGTGTATTTCCTATTCTGCTGCAGGTCCGCACATTATCAGAGCGTGCTTTTCTGTATCCTCCATGAACACAACAACTTGTCTTTAACTGGCTATTTCTTACACTGTGCTCCCTTTATAACCCGGCCCCGTTTGTGCCGTGGGAATTCTGCTGAATTGGGAGGGTGCTGGATTAACAAAATCGGATTTACTGCTGCAATGTGTGTGAAGAGGACATTTTGGTGACTGAAAATTATGCTGGTTTGTTGAGGGTGCTGGTTTATAAATTGCTCGATTTAAGAGGGACGACTGTGGCTTGTATGGAGAGAAGTATATTTCTCTAGCTACGGGGTTATCCATATTTATCTATCTTTTACACGAAGAAAGGTTCGTATAATTATGGATGGGTGGGTGGGTCAAGGGGAGTTTTTCGTTTCAAAAAATATTGGTATGTGAGACATCAAGGCATTATTGCTGTCAAGTCAATCTATTTTTTGTTCAGGGGGGGGTGGGTGGGTGGGGGAGGGTCCTAACTAAACTTTTTCGTTTCGTGAAAATTATCGATAATGCCGGATACAGTAGCCCTTAATAGTCTGTGTGTGTTACTGACAAAAAGTTCCGAACCTGGGTTTGCCTTGACCGGTTTCTTGCTGTAACACAGAGGAGGGCAAGCACAACTATCTCAATCTCTGTTTGTGCCATTCAACGTGTTTCTTGTGTCCAGCCTTAGCTCTGTCTGGTAAGAAGATATGCCATTTGGTTGTAGATGCTTTGTTTATGCCTTGAACGGTTGGTTGATCATAGTGACGGGCATTTTTCCGCTTTTATGTATGGTCAGAATTGCGCCTCTGAACACAAGCCTGTAAATCTCATTGAGTGACTGTCAAACCCGATAAAGCCTGAGGTTTGCCGAACATAGTGTCTGTTCTTCAATCTTCTTTCACATTGCTTGTACACATACTAAGCAAGATCCACTCTCTGTACACACGTGTATGCAATCATGTACATGCGTCGATTTGTGTGCACATGTGTATACTCGAGCAGGTCCTGCACGTCCTCCCTGCTGAAACTCCTGTGTGAGAGTTTCGCCGAGCTCCAGCGTCAGTCTTCCAGCCTGCCGGTGAGCTCTAGCCTCTAGGACTATACATACATGTACGGTGAAACATGTGCCCGGTCTTGATAGCCAGATGTCATTTCTACTTCGAAATACAGAGGTAATATTGCACATGAGGAAAACGCTCAAACAGCAGTGGCCAAAATTCTACTTTTGTCCTTCAAGTCTTGTGTAAAACACACTCGTCAGGCGGCTACTCCGTGTGCTACACGCTCTTCCAGGTCTTCGGATAGTGTATAGAGCACAAGTTGCTGTGGGGACCATCGACACTTTGCCAGGTCATGAAGTATGCTGAGCCACTGTATGGGCCCAACGTGACTACTTCAAGTACTTTAAGGTGAAAACCTGCAGAACTGTTTGCTATGCATCTATGTAACTATGTGAGCACATCTTATTTTGCTCTCATAGAAAAAATTGTGACGTGTCATCGTACCTCTGATATGTTACTTGTCTGAGATATTGCTACTTGTTCTGCTGTATACTGCTTTTTCTACTCGTGCTCCTCAGTGTGCTACTGGATCCGTCATTCCCGACTGCCTTCAGCTTTGGGTTTGCGAAAAGCTGGAAAACAACGAGTAAGTTGTGCGGACTTGATTGAGCCGCGATTTTGACAAGGGTAAACGATAGGACAGTATGTGAACTGTGCTTGTACTTGGTGCATTTACCACATGTAGTACTTGTACGGGATGTAGATGTATTCTCTTAAATTCTCCATTTTTGCTTGTCGCATTCCTGTTCTAAATGCATATTTCTCAGTCTGGAGGCTCCCTTCACGCACAAGACATGTCAACTATGTACGGAAGGGGATGAGACTGTGAACGCGGCCAGCTCCACTGCATCAGGTAAGCAAAACCCAGTGAAATGATCTATTTGAAATTCGTGGGTTACACGACTTAACAGGCGTATTTCTTTGGCCACTTCCTCGATATGGCATACAGTCAACTTCGCGTATAACGACACTCGGCGGGGCATCAGAAAAGTGTCCTTATTCGCGAAGTGTCGTTATACCCGAAGTCCCATTACAGTATTACAGTTGGATGTGACTTTGCTCCGGGCATGGAAATTGTGTCGTTATTCGCGAATTGTCGTTATATCCGCAGTCGTTATTAGCGAAGTTGACTGTACCTTGAAATATGTTTATGGTAGTTTTGGCAGAGCAAATTCCGAAAACATAATGAACCTTGCGAATGACAACCCTCTATCGTGCATGAGATAATTATGTTGTTGTTCCCGAGGTTGAACATATGCAGTTAAATGGTCACTTGTTCTGAATATTGTGTCATTCTTCGCGAGTTGTTGTACCTGAAGTCGTTCTCTACGAGGTTGACCTTATTCTGATTTGTCTTGCGTGCCATCAGGTGCTTTCACTGGCCAGAAACCCCTACATTCCTTTAGCAGTATGGCAGACGATTGTGAAGATATTGGCGGTGAGTCTTAATTTGCACGCCTTGTTCCCGTTCTGCTGCTGGTGCTTCTCTGTTGCTCGCTGTTAAGGATGCGATATGTGTACATTGCTTGAGTTTGTCTCACAGAGGGCGTTTACAAGGAGGTTGGTGTAAGTACTTCTTTTGAAGTACATGTATCGTAAAGTGCCATTGACCACCCTGTGCTGTGTCACTTCCCAGCTTGTTTTATGCAGGGGGGGGGGGGGTAGAGAGGAGCTGATCCAACTGCACTTTACAATGTGCACCGTCCGTATTGGAAGTTTACAAGTATAAGCTATATGAGGGGCCAATCCCCCTTTTACCTACCATGTACCGTTCTGTCTTGTATAAAGGCCGGTCTCGTGCTGAAGCTTGTGTTGAATACAAGCCTGTTTCGAGATGGACCGTTGCCATATAATGATATAAGCCTGGTTTTAGCCTGGTTTTAGCCTGGTTTTAGCCTGGTTTTAGTGTTGACGCACATAGAACTACAGTGCTGCTCGCTGAAATCCAATCTCATCGCTCACGTGCACGCTGGGCGTTGCTCAGCCCTAGACCTGCGAACACTGGGCTGCGAAAAGTGCAAGGCGCACACTTGAGTGCCGCAACTGTGTTTCATTGAGCAGGATTGTAATATTGAACTACCACGCTTGAATTGAAGCCTAGCCCTGACGTCATCTTCTACAGGACATTACGGCCTTTATACGTGACATTACGGTATGCTACGCAAAGCTAGCAAAGAACCGATCCAGTTAATTAACTCGGACGTGATTATTTCATGACTACACGGCCGTATCTCACGTCCACACTTTCAAGCCCTGGTGTCCCTTTCAGTGAGATGTCTTTGCTGCTGCTTTCTTCGCTTTCCTTCAATTTGCAGAGCCAATATCGCGGGACGCTTTTGTGGATTTGGCCTGTTGAATAGAATCCCTGAGCAGCAGCTTTGGCTCATGCACGTAATGGCTTGACCTTTAGTGAATCCCTGTGTACTATGAACCACTGTGTACTATGGCCTAGTTGTAGGCTATTTCAACGTCCATAGAACATTAGGGCAGCCCATTGGAATAATATAATGGGGTTTGAACTTTGAACAATTCTTTTTACATGATTGCAAGAAGAGTGGTCTTTTTTTAACGGTTGAAGTTGGTTTTTTTTAAGTACAATATCCGAGTATAACTTGACAGTACTATCCTAGCTCTTATCTTTCAATTATTCTATTAGGATTTCCTTGTGTTCACAATACACTGGACAATATGACGGGAATAAAGTATTTACATGTACCAGGTCCAGAAGCTATTAGTATCACCAAGAGTTCATAATTACGCACTCTTGGTATCACACTGCGCTGGCACTACCCACAGCCACACTGAATATAGTCTGGAGTAAACAAGCTAGGCCAGTCAAAGATCTCTCGCTAGTAGCCCACCGCCCTATGATAGTGCATCAAAAACGGTCTTTCTTTTGGAACATGGGGGGGGGGGGCAGATGTGACCAGACCCGAAGCACAAATGCTCACCTAGTTCAGTAAACACAGGACACAGGTGCTCGCGTAGTTCACTAAAAACAGTTGTACTATATTTATGCACTTGGACTGGAAATAAACAAAGTGGAAAATAAATAAGACTGATTGTGCAATGCACAAGTGATATCGCCTAGATCTTTTCAAGCAAATACTGTTGAACAACAAAATGATGTCTAAACGTTTCGGTTACGTGACCTCGCACATGTACTATCAACTGCTTCCTGTGGACTGATTTGAGGCAACGGTCTGAAATAAACCCTGTGCACTGGATGTAGGCTTAGAGCGCTGATTGACTGCACCCCAGGCATCTCCCGCCCAAAGAGGTGACAGTGGGCGTTCGCTATCCGCCCTCTGGTTCTGCAGCATGCTGCCAAAGCCCTGCGTCCAGGCCTTGAAGTGCTGTGGCGTGTACGCCAGTGTGGTCATGACGAATGACGTGGTCTTCAGCACCATACTGTGGCGGTGTGTTGTCGCTGGCTTGTAGTCCGCTCTGGCCTTGACGGTCTCCTCTACACCCGGTGTGATGCTCAAGGCACGCGCGCTGGAGTAGTCACCGAGGATTCGGTCAGCACGGCGTTTACACCAGCAGATGTGCCTGGTGTCCAGCGTCACCCAGAAGTACTTATCTTGCAGTGGACCTGATCGTTAAAGAATCACAGTAGATACACAATGCAGAGTTAGCAACAGAGCGTGCAGGACATGGCTACTGCCAGGAAACAAATAGGTAAAGTGACCGAGTCAATAAAAATTATTATAAAGGTAGCACAAGTACAAAGACACTAAATTGTTATGTACATGTAAGAACAACAGAGACCAAAAATCCTTCTCGTGTTATCGTTTGATGAGTGTTTTTTGAAACACGAAACTCGGAGTCACGAGAAGGATTTTTGGTCTCTGTTGTTCTGCCCTGTGTGGTAAGCTCTGCCCCTTTTTGAGGTATTGAGCACTGTTTGCAGCAAAGACTACAGACACTTTGTCTATGTACATGTAATGTTTATTTAAAATCAACAAGTTAATACTCGTCTGTGTAGCAGTATGCTCCTGATGAACTCATCCCTAAGCGCCCTTACCTTTCCCGTCATTGGTGAATACCTTCATGTATGTACCATCCTCAAGCAGCTGGCGATAATCTTCGGGCAGCGTGATCGACTGTTGAGTATCAGGCGCCTTGCCCATGGAGCCACTGCCAGTTGAACTGACAGAGACCAGCGACCGTGTGTCAGCGGTGCCCGTGCTGCTGACATCTGCACTACTACCAGCAGCAGCCGGGCGCGCGGACATCGGCGCTACTCGACCTGACCAGCGATTCAAAAGCGATATCCTGAAAGCGAGTGGAACAAGAAATAGCCGTTTTAGGCAACAGAATCCGATTTCATTCTCGGTAGCTCTTCATGTATATAAGGTGGTCCTTCAACCAACTTTCATTAGAGCTGGCAAGGTGCATTCATACCAATATGTTTAATACTGCACAGGCAGAATATTAAGTTGGTGAACAATAATCAATAAGTTCGTCCAACTCCAAAGAAAAGAAGTTTGTCTGGTTGAAAATTTAGTCCATGGACCACAAATCGTATTGATTTATACAAAAGAAAAAGGACCAAGGAACTACAAACCGTATTGAATAGCTAATTTAGTCCGAAAACTCCTTGGACGAAAAAGACGAAAATATATTCCAGACAAATATTTCTGCTTATACAGTAACTTAGCACAGGGCCGGCCAGTGTTGGGAGTTGCACTCACCGACTTGCAGTCGTGGACAGGTTTGGTCGACTGTCCCAATCAAAGCAAGTGAACAGAGCACTGACGTAAGACAGGCTCTTCTGCTTGGAGTAGTCCAGCGGAGACAGGCCATGCTTGTCCTTCAGGTTCGGACTAGCTCCGAACTCCAGCAGGACAGCGCACACGTCAACTCTGCTGCATACTGCAGCCCAGTGCAGTGGTGAACGGCCCTGAAGCACAACACGGAAAGAAGAACCAATCTTAACAAAAGAACCTCTCACAATGCACATGTGGAATGGATCCAGAACTTTGCCGAATTTTGTAGATAACAATGTAGCCGTACCCAACCCGGGCTGAAAAGTAGCCTAGCACTACAATGGTAGCAAAGGAAATAGGGCACTGACTAAAACAGACCCAGGGCTGGGTGGTCCAAGAGTTACGATCACTAGGATTTTCAGTGCCGAAACGCGGCTCTGTCTTATCCATGCGGTGGCTAGGCTGGATCTCATCTTTCACCACTGTAGTATATGCAGCAGCAGCAGGAGGAGGAGGAGGATACGTGCTTACATTCTTGTCCAGATCATGTACACTGTCTTCCCGGATGGAGATGATGAAGCGGGCTGCTTTGACAGAGCCTTTCTCAGCAGCAATGTGCAAAACAGTGAGGCCCTGCAGAATGATGATATAACACACACACGCGCACAGACACACACACAGACACACACACACACACACACACACACACACACACACACACACACACACACATGCACACACACACAGATACACATAGCACGTCAAGTACAGTCATGGTGCATGTTGTTGATTAAAGGAGGCTGCTCGAACATTACATAAATGATGCTCCGCCTCATAATATGCATTATGCATTGTTGCTAATGTAATAATCAGCCTACCTGTTTAGGCATAACTTACATGTGGTGTACTTTTATGTCCCATCTGTTATAATGCTGCTATATAACATAGCAGTAAATATTGTGACGATATAAGTGTTACTACAATGTAGTACAGCCATGATATACGTCTACTTCCAGTTCTTAGCTGCCCTTTTTTTACAAGTCCAATGTTGTAAGATTGGCATACCTTGTGGTCCTTGAAGTATGTCATATCATGTTCCAGTAGCAGCTTGAGACAAGTGATATTGGTCTTGTGAACAGCCCTGTCACGTGCCGGGCACAAAATAACAAAACAGTACATTTCAAGCTACCGAAACCAGAGCAAAAGCAAAGAGCGTTCATTCTCAGAGCCCATGTGGCATTCGCGGGGACCGCTGCAGAATACGCACAAATCATACAGTTGGAAAGAGTAGAGCACTGTTACATCTGTATATAGGTATGCCAACACCGTGCCGGGTAGCTCACCAGTGCATTGCGGTTCGGCCATCCACGTCCTTCTCCTCTCGATCAGCGTCCAGCTTGGCCAGGTACGTGCAGATGGTCGGCCGGTCATGATAGGCAGCCCACATCAGGGCTGTCATACCTGCCTTGTCCGATGCATTGATATTGGTATTCTTAGCCTGTGCAAGAGCGACCACACATAGATCATGTCTCTGGGTTAGTTACCGGACTGCAATGTCGCTCAAGCTACTAGTAATGGACCTCGCAGCTGTTTATGACGAAACTCACAGTCAAGTGCAAGGAGAAAAGGTAGGGAAGCAGCTGCTTGCTAACTGACCTTCAGCAGAGCCTTGAGGCACTTTTCAGTCTTGTTATATGTTGCGTAGTGCATGGGAAGGCGTCCTTGATCGTCCCGAAGACTCGCAGAGGCTCCATTGTGTACCAGCAGTTCAATCAGCGACAGAGCACCAACATATGCTGCCTCGTGTAATGGTGACGAGCCATCGTTGGCCTGGGCAACAAGCAGAAAAAAAGAAAACACCAAGCATTACTGCCATCCCGCACTTGCTCATATTACCTAGCAGTGACTGTTGCGCGCCATTATGACAATAGCCCAGATTTGTACATGGCTTTGAGAATTCAAAGTCTCTGCAAGACCATTGCCCTTTGAAAGCAGCCAGCATCACCGGTGCACGGACGGGGTCAAGCTGGTCAGATTGGACTCACAGGCAAGCATTCTTGCCTCTGGGTCTCGCATGAACGCCCAGAAACTTGTGAGAAACTTGTGCCGAGCAGTTTCTGGCAAAGCTGCATGTACAGTGCAGAACAGTAAGAACAGTACTGGACACAGCTTACTGCACGCTGATTCCTGTGAGCAACGCACATCATGTGGCACTCAGTGCAATGCACATCATGTGGCACTCAGTGCAATTGCAATGCCGACACAGCTTACTGCACGCTGCTTGTTGTGAGCAACGCACATCATGTGGCACTCAGTGCAATGCACATCATGTGGCACTCCGTGCAATGCACATCATGTGGCACTCCTTGCAATGCACATCATGTGGCACTCAGTGCAATGCACATCATGTGGCACTCAGTGCAATGCACATCATGTGGCACTCAGTGCAATGCACATCATGTGGCACTCAGTGCAATGCTCGTACATACCTGGTGGTCCAGGTTGGCTCCAGCACGTAGCAGTGCATCTGCACAGAAGATGTTGACACCGTGAGAGCTGCAGCTTATAGCGGACGAAATCACCACAACCACACAACACACAGAAACAACATCAAATGGTGCCAAAAACTATACATAACGTTACTTTGATATCCATGTATATGACAGGCACACAGCGACAATGAAGCCCGCCCCACCACCACCATGAGTAGAGTTAGAAGTGCTTCAGCTACATATCTCCCAAATCACATCTCTTCCGGTTTTTACAGAAATCCCACATGGTACACTGCGGCACAATTGGTTAATCTATTGCTGGATGCAGTGCAGTAAAAACGGAACTCGGGCCGGCCGGCACTGTACAATATGGCTCCATTCACCTGTACATCAGAGCTGTTCTATCATGACTGTCCAGTGCGTCGGGATGGTGTCCCTGACTGAGCAACTCCTTTATGCGCCTGGAGTCACCAACCCTGTAGAAGGCGAAGAATTAAAGAGAGTCAGAGATGGCACAGACATGTCAAGAAAACCGGATCCTGAGACAATTGAAAGCACCTGAAATGTGCTAATTCCGACTTAAGCTGAAACTGGATACTGATCGCGAATCATTCCACTTGATTCGAGTGTAAGAACTCCAGGGTAATGGATAAAAGCAGTGTGGTGATTGGGGAAAATATACAAATACTACTGTAGTATTTTCATCATGTGCATGACATCATGAGACTGGGATAAACTGACCGTTTGCAATCGGAATGATTATTATTTCAATGAGTGCATGTATGTTTCATGTACAACAAATATACTATGTTGTATTTGTCTTGCGCTAACCAGCCCTGCTTACCAGGCAGCATGGTGTAGAGGAGGTATTTGTGCATCTCCTGTATTTGCTTCATTCCTAGGCTTGGCTTTGCTTTGCGCGGATGGCTTAGGAGCACCAGTGCTTGGTTTGCCTGAGAATGCGTTGAATGAGGAGTTGGCAGGTGTTGCAGCAGCTAGCAGTCACCACAGCAAAGGGAAAAAACAGTTTTAATTTTTACTTTTAATTATACCATATGCCAGCGCCAGCCATGGCCTTATATTCGAAACACCGCTGCTTACCTAGATATTTTAGATGCAAAATGACTCACCCACTACGCCATGCCATAAAAGTCAAAGTCCACACAGAAATTTCAATCTAAATCTACTTATTCACCCTTCCTGCTGGGCTGTAAGTTTGTTAGTACGAGGTGAATTGCTATTTCTGGACATTGTACATTTCTGGACATTTTGAGTAAAATATTTTTCGTCACGTGTAGAGTCAAGTCAGTCAGGTTGATGAAGTTTTTTTCTTGTTGTAGTTGACAGCTGGGCTGTTGAAGTTTCTCCTCGTGTTGGTGCCTTGTTGATAGCCTTTTCTTGGGAGGCATTTCAACGAGTTTTGTATTTTGAGTAAAATAAGAAGTAATGGACGAATCGTTGGCTTCCCCATGTGCACTCCACTTCAGACGCTGTATAGTCTTGGACCTGTTGGCTGGAAGTGTGAAGAGGCCAACTGCAGTCCACCAATAGAAAAATAGAAAAAATGGTGCAGTATAGGATGCCTATTGATGCTATTTTACTTTCATGTCCAGAATTCCATACACTGAAATTTAGGCCAAAAAATTGGCCTGTCGAAAACATCCTGCTATAAAGTCTCTGGGATCACAGCATGAGCAATTGTCACATATTTGGAAAGATGAATGATTAGGCCATACAATAGATACAAAAAGATATGAAAAATGTAAAACACACAGCCAGTGGGCCTCTATTTTATTTTCATGTCCAGAAATTGCTATCCACCTCGTATAGTACCTATTCCTTCATTTTTGCAAAACATGCTTCAAAGGTCATTTCATTTATGAAGCCCGTGGTTTTATAACTGAGACTGGCTTTATAATTGAATATACCGCCATGGCTTTAAAGGTGCGGATATACGGTATGAGTTCTGATCCATTTTGAAGGCGAGTACCGTAATTGTCATAGAATATCAAAGATCAGGGAGGGGAGGAGGGGGGTTAGTACTTGTAGGTAAGATTCCCCTACCAAACGTCTTTGGTATCCTCAAATGATTTCATCATAGACAAGCGCACCTTTAGAATTGGCCCGGCGACCACCCAGTTTAAATGGTCCGGCCAGACTGCTGCTACGCTCCTGGTACAGTCAAGCAACCACCATGTAAATATTGCCCTGGCATGAAAATAGCAAATCTCGCCCAACCCAACACTCAGTAAATACCTGCCAGGTTGTAATCTCCGTACTCCGGGCAAGGCAGCGCCGAGAGGTCAGCTGGTCGTGACTCCTGGTGTGCTGGCAGGAAGTACGGTGGAGGAGCAGCAGGCCTAACCGGCTTACGGGTATCCGGAGCAGGAGGTAAGCTAACCGTCGCTGGAAGACGTGCATTTCTCAATCCTGAGTAGAAAGAGGCAAGAAGAAAGAAGCTAAGTCGCAAACAAAACCTGGCACTGAAGCCACAGATATGGTGTTGACTTGCACCAGCATCATCTGGGGTTGGCTGAGTACAACTATAAAAGTTAACACCATATGCTGCAGCAGCTAGCATTACTCAGTGCAATGCAGGATAACACCTACCATGCGCATGGGTGTCGTTCTAGTATTTTTGAGCATGAATGCCGCATAGAGTTATACGCACTACATTATCGGGATCGCTCTGTGGAGCATACCGTGATTTTGTGGCGAAACCTACAGCGTCACCTACCACAACTTTCTTGAAAGGGGATAAAATAACGTAGTACGCTCTAGCTCCGGCATGTAGCTTGGGTGAATGCCGATCCATGCAATGGTGCATTCAACAGATGTGCTACTAGTATGCATGCATGCATGCAACAGAAAGAATTCAATCTGTGCACCCTACTACAATGGCTGTAGTAGTTTCATGTTTGTACGTAATTTGATATTATCATCATTGTCCTGGCCATGCAGTTGAATCCATTTCCAGACTGGGAAATCTCACCCAGACCAACACATGGGAATTTACCAGTAATTGTGATGCCTTAAACCAACGGATGCTCACTATTCCAGGAAGTAGTGATGTTGGTTAACAAGCCATCACATCAGTATTGAACAAGAATCTCTCGGTGAGAACACCTACCCGAGTCTCCATCAGCGGATGATGCAGGACGCTGTCTATCACCACCACGTGTTGCCAAACTGCTGGCCGCAGTGCGTTCTTCTATAGCATCGTCATTGGCCACAGCAGCCTGGGAGCCTAGCAATATGCCCTCGGTTACTACATCCGGTGATGAGACTGGATCGGTAGAGTCTGCTGCCTCCGGACTCGACGTTGATGGTGCCATCTCCGGTGCCACCTTCTTTCGGAATTGCTTCTGTCTCCGTGCTGCATGCTTGGATGAGCGCTGTGGCTTGTCATGCGCGGTTGCTACAGCAGGTGTATTGTTGATACTGCCACGTCCGCTGCTACTGGAGCTACATGTATGGGTGGCCTGCCGTGATGTGAACAATGCTGTGTCGACACCGGAAGCACTCTCGCCATGCCAGGCGGTGCGCGTCGACCGCTGTGTTGTGCCGTCCGCTGTATTGCTGGTACTGGAAGGCTGGGAAGGCAAATCAACGAAATTCACTTGTACAGGCGATGGCGTAGTGCCCACTGGTACCGTGCCTACAACCTTTAAATCGGTTTTAGTTGGTGACATTGAGGTCAGCGACCTTTCATCGTCATGGTGTTCTGTGTTGTCGGTTGTAGTGGCACCTGAAGTCGAATTATCAAAGCTTGAATCATTTATTGCCAGAGCATCGGCTTTCCTGGACCCGTCCGTCCAAGCCTCAATCGGTGGTCCATTCCGCCCCCTGCTAGAGAATAGATCTCGTAAGGCCGGAGATAACGTGTTGTGGGTGCGTGTCGGGGCACTGCTGGCGGAACAGCCGCTCCGACCGGGATCTTCAGCCGCTACAGTTGATTCTGTGACGCTACCAATGTCTGAATTATTTCCTAGTTTTCGTATACTTCTGGCAATAGGACTGCTTGTGGCGAGAGGCTGGCCAGAAACACCACCAGGACTCAGGCGCACCGCGTCAGGCGTAGCGCTGCTCTCGCCCAGTGAGCGGCTCCCATTCTGTTCGAATGCATCTAACACATCGCTGGCCACTCCTTGTTGCTGCAAAAATGCCCTATTCTTTCCTAGCAGAGTCCTGATTCGCTCCTGCGCTTCCTGGCCGCTCATTTCCAGCTCGATTTCTACCTCGTTGTTGTCGCTAGAGCATTTCTCCAGTCACCGGTGATAACGCTGCCTGTACAAGTGTAGAATGTCGTGCATCGACAGTCAGTTCTATTCAGGAGCTAACCAAACCGATTCAGTTCCTCGACAGGCAGTGAAGAGAATAGTGTAACATGACATTGTGGACAATTAATTATTATTTCAAAATAATTAATTGAACTAGTAGTACTGCCTGGCACTGCACTGGTTCAATCAATGCCACAATGGTTGTCATAGTCTCATACGAGCTTGAACTGCGCATGCATCCATGCCGGGCCATGTAACTATTGTTGTGCCGCTTGTGCACGCGACCTTTCGTCGATTTTGCACAAAATGTGTCGACCATGATCATTGATGACTGTCAGACTGTATGATCTACCACGCTGGAATAATCACTTTTGTAGATCTACCACCGTTCCGATCGGACACGCACACGTGCGGTTTGGTCTTGGTACGGCGCTGCTTTCTACAGTCTACAGACTGGAGACACCAAGGTTGGTATGTTGACAGCAAGAGTGAAAATAGTAATAACAAGCTAGGCTCCTGGGAGCTTTTTTACTCTTCCTGTCTTGGTGACAGCAAGAGTACATAAAACCTGGGGGTTATGTACACTTGGTGACAGTAAGGTAGAATCATCAGGATCAGGGAGTCGTCAAATACGGTATCTGACGACTCGCTGCTCATGATGATGGTATAGTTTCTTCACATCACCAGGGTGGACGATTACCATCAAGAGTACTCTCGGCAATTACCATGGTCACATATTTTGTCGACAGCAGGACCCAAGAACGGTTTGTTGGGTGAGAATTGGATTGACCTCAGTAATATTGTTCACACCACCAACAAGACCACCCCATCCCTTGCCATGACATGACCAATGAATGACATCTGGCTGTGTGTGTGTGTGTGTGTGTGTGTGTGTGTGTGTGTGTGTGTGTGTGTGTGTGTGTGTGTGTGTGTGTGTGTGTGTGACTCGCGGTCGCAAGCGGACATTCGGAGCCGTCTAGCAAAGGGTGCAGGGGCCTTTGGTGGTCTTCGGCGCATCCTACATGACCGGAGCCTGAACCTCCCTACCAGACGCCACCTGTATGTCGTTTGCGTACTGTCAACGGTTCTGTATGGTTCAGAATGCTGGACGCCGTTGAAGGCAGATTTAGATAGAATGGACCGGTTTCACCATGCCAACATTCGCTCCATCCTTGGCGTATCGCGAGGCCGACAGTGGGAACAGCGCATCTCTTCACAGGAACTGCGAGCACAGTGGGGTGATCCCACACCATTGTCACGCATGGTGCAGCAGAGACGGTTGGAGTGGCTTGGGCACCTGGCTCGTCTTGATGACACCAGAGTACCGAAGCAGTTGCTGTTTGCCTGTCTCCCTCAGTCTCGGCCATTCTGTGGACCTCGTCGTCGCTGGAAGGACACCATTCACACGGACCTATCCGTGGCTGGAGTGCGTAACTGGTTTGAGTTGGCAAGCGATCGTGGAGAGTGGCGTGGAGTGGTGACAGCAGCAGGTGAGGACAAGGAACCCGCCCCGAAGAGCATCGAGTGCCCAACCTGCAACCGTCTGTTCCGCCGTAGTTCTGACATGGTCCGGCACAAGTGTGCAGCAATCCGTCAGCTCCCGGTATCGGAGCAGCCTGGATCAGTACAGTGTCCAACATGCAACCGATGGCTACGTAGCAGAGGAGGCTTTGCGGTGCATAAGTGTCGGCTAGGCGATGTCGACCAGCCGCCGGCCCCTGCCCCTGCTCCTCTTGTTGTTCCTGGTGTAACCAAGAGTACATAACCCCCCAGAGTGTGCAACTCCACTATGGGTGCTGTCCCGACAGAATTTCAAGTTGACGTCATTTTGATGATGCAATGCGCACTGTACACGGATTATCAGACGAATCCGGAACCTGTGGTTGACCGAAGCCGATCGATCCTGTACAAATTATTGCAAAGAAAAACGTGTGATGCGTTGACACCCGTACACATGTTGTAAATCACTGCTGCAAGGAGCATTGCGTCATAAATAATGACGTCAACTTGAAATTCTGTCGGGACAACAGGGTATGTACATATATATGTGGGAGTTGCACACTCTGGGGGGGTTATGTACTCTTGGTGTAACTTGCACCAACTGTCAGCGTTCATTTAAATCGGCTGCGGGTATCAAGCGTCACCGTTGGCGTTGTGGAACCTGTCCAAAGCGCCCTACTGTGGCTGAACGCCAACAATTCAAGTTTCACTGCCAAGTTTGCCACAACCGACGGTTCCGGAGGCGGCAAGATCTGGAACGCCACTTGGAGCATTGCCTTCCTCCCCCCTTAACCTCTCTGACAGTACCTCCCTTTGGGGAGCGACGTGGCCATTTCTGGCAGCTGTCAATAGTAGTAGTAGTAGTAGTAGTAGTAGTAGTAGTAGTGTGTGTGTGTGTGTGTGTGTGTGTGTGTGTGTGTGTGTGTGTGTGTGTGTGCGTGATCTACATGCATACTGATAAGGCTAACAGAACACACCCAAAGAGCACAAAGTGAAGGACGTGGAAGCAGGTCTGTATGTGTTTGGAAGGTTATTTATTCACAGACTATTTGAGAAACATGAAAAGTCGGCTTCAAATAATGAGATTCAATAGAAACATGCAGTAGCTAAGTTAAACAAAATTATGCCTGCTTTGGCTTCAGTGAAAAGTCGAGACGAACATAGACGATGACGACGAGGAAGAGCAGGTAAAGAGCTCCCACAACAAGGAGAGGCTCTTGCAACATTATTGTGCTGTCAAACTCGTACGTCAACTGTAACACACACACACACACACACACACCAGAGAAAAGAACAACACCAGATAATGAGCAAAATGCACTGGACGGCATTCAAAGGGCTACTGCTATTTTTATCCACGGGGCGAATTTCACTGGCCAGAAGAATAGTTAAAAGTCGACCCCAACATTTAGGGCCTTGATCCACCCGTTCAATAGCGGATATCCTGGTTGTTATGTAGACTACCATTTTTCAATTTAGTTTTAGGTGGGTATATAATTATGAAAAATACGGAACATGTATCCACCATTTCATCATACCAGTAGTAGTTGAAAGATACTGTTGTGGGTATAGAAATCCCATTGAGAAGTCAAGCGGCCACGGGGCACTGCTGGCCTTGCAGCAGCCGTCAGCACTGCTGGTCCAGTTTTGTTTGCAGTGTGTTTGTGAACTACAGTGCATGCACACGCTAAGGCAGTAAGGGTACCGGCCATGGCCATGCAACCGGATTTCAATGTCCACAACAGTAGGCTCCAGTCTGAGTCACTATGTTTTGGAGCAATGTGCAGTGCCCAGCTTCCGTGAAGTGGAGGCCCTAAAACCAACACCTGTAATATAGACTCTCTCCCAGAAAAAGGACTTTCAGAAGCCAAATAGAATACTGTATAGCAGGAAATTTTCGGACGGAATTTATTTTCGTACGATTTCGTACACGGCCTCTTTTGTACTAAAATTAATTCCATACTAAAATTTGTTCATGCGAAATTATGTACACTATACATGCGTACTGCATGCAAACACGTGTATTTAGCATGCAGCACTGTACGAAAATATAATCCGTCCGAAAGGTCGAAATTCGGCTTTGTCTGAAAATATTTCCGTCCGAAAATTTCCTGCTATACAGTAGTCCGCTATCACGATGAGGTATAAGTGGCACACGGTCTAGGACAGTAAAACAATCAACAGAGGTAGAAGAGACCCGCCTCTGCATACTACTGTAAAACGATAAACTTTCGAGGCGTGCAAATTTTGCGTTTTCAAGAATAACACTAGTTCACAATGAGAAATGTTTGCGATTTATCTCTTCAATTGGATCTTGTACAGTCTACAATCACACGGCTGTTACATGCATGCAGATCCCTGCCACTTCGATCCGGGAGCGAGAACTCGGCCGTTGAGTGATTTTCGGGGATTTCCCGTTCTCAAGTTCCAACTGTGGTTCTCAGTTTGGCAGCTTTCTGCATCGATTTTGATACTCAAAAGTCCCTTGGAAAGCCGATTTCTCCACCGCGCTTGATTGCCACGTTGCAAAAATATTTCGCCATCACGAGAGCTCCTTGGAGAACCAAATTTTTCTTTCGAGAACGAAGCAGAAGTGCTCCTTTGTTGCTGTCTTCGAATCTTTCGTTTCCCTTTTGCTGTTGCTGAGTAGGTGCCCTTTGCCCACGATTTGTGCTGTTGGCGTAGTTTTCCTGATGCTCGTGTCAGTTTTTCCTTGTGGCATTACCCAAGGGTCTTCCCCTTTCGATGGATGCCAAGCTCCCGCAGCTCCGTTCTTCCGCCCGCAGTGGCATTCTCTCCTGTACGTTGCTGCTTCGGTGGCCCCGGCAGCCTCCGGAGCCGCCGCAAGGTTTCATCATCATCATCATCAGATGACTTCACTCAGCCACCTTCCTGTCGACCTGTCAAGAGGAAACGAATTTCGTCGTCGTCGGACTCCGAAGTGGAGATTGTGGCTGTAAAGCCAGCTCAGCGTAGGACGACATATGTCTGTCCCCGATGCGGAAAGCAGTCCAACCGCATGGCCGAGTACCTCTTGAGGGCCCACAAGATCCAGTCCTTGACCGAAAGACAGGCAATCATTGACGGGTCCGAAAAGATTGAATCAACATCCCCACCTTCACCAACCCAACCACAACAACCTAACACAACAACACCCCTACCAACATCCCAACCTCCTACGAAAAAAACAATGCACAAAACTACAACACAACACACGCCTGCCGGCAAGGGACTGCAGCGAATTTCTCGGCAAGATATTGCGAAACAAACGCAAAAGAAGAAGGACTTGGGCCTGTCGTGTATGCACCCTATCAGCGGAGACCTGGTTGACTTCAAAGACTGGCTGACTAGTCCCCTTGGGAAGAAGACCCTCTTAGCGCAGTCCACGCAAGCGATGTACCTGACCACAATCCGGAAGATAGCAATGTACGTGGACAAGGATTGTGTGTCTGTGGCCAATATTCTGAACACGAAGGCTTGCTGACTAGTCCCCTTGGGAAGAAGACCCTCTCCGGAAGATAGCAATGTACGTGGACAAGGATTGTGTGTCTGTGGCCAATATTCTGAACACGAAGGCTTGCTGACTAGTCCCCTTGGGAAGAAGACCCTCTTTGCGCAGTCAACGCAAGCGATTTACCTGACCACAATCCGGAAGATAGCAATGTACGTGGACAAGGATTGTGTGTCTGTGGCCAATATTCTGAACACGAAGGCTTGCTCGCAATATTTGGAGGAGGTCAGAGCGTGCGGGGTCGGGCCATCAAGGCTAACGACGGCGTGCGATGCCCTGTTGGCCGCCCACAGTTTCCTTATAAAAGTACCACGGACGACGAACCCCAGCTAAAAAACATAAAAAAATCAAAAAAAGACTTTCAAGCTGTCCGTCTCGTCTACCTGAAGCTGAAGAAAACCCAGAGTTTGCTGCGCATGGAGGACGAGGCAGACAAGGACGCTGACCTCTCCTCCATCTCAGCCTTTCTCAAGAACCCCGAGGTAACGGAGGACATCGAGCGCCTGATGTCTGAACCCTCGACACCAGACGCACACCGACACCTTGTCCACTAACTCGCGGTGGCATTGGCGTTGGCCAATGGGCAGAGGCCGAGTGCAGTCATCAACATGACCCATGATGAATACGAGAAAGGAGTGAAAAAAATGGGTGACGACGGCAAACTGGTGGTGGGGGTGAGAAATCACAAGACCGGGGCTATCCACCTTGCGTTTGTGTGCGCAGACGGGATCCAGTTGCGTGCCATGATGCACTACAATCATCAGTATCGGAGACTGAAGGCCGCCAGCAGCGACGCCTTTCTTCTCCTCCCGAGCGGTGGACAGATTGAGTCCAAGGACCATAGCAAAATGGTGACCTGGATCGGAAAGAAGTACGGACTCAAGATGTCCACTGCAACGGAGGGGAGGAAGCTCATAGAGTCAAAGGTCCACGTCAGCAGCGCCTTCTCTGAAGTTGATGTCACTCAGAGAAGGTTGCTGCTGTACTCTTTTACTGACGCTTGTATGTTATGGATAAACATCTGGAGAACCTTCAGCTTGTCTGTCGCTTTGGTGGCCAGCGACTGTCCTCAACTAGTCATGGCACGACTTATAGGGTCTCCAATTACCCAAAAGGAGTCAAAGCTGTGTTAAAATTTGACGTACTGCTTGACAAAAGTGATACTCACCCACCACAGATGTGCAGTAATTGTCATAGAACTATTACAAGACATTATGAAGAGAACAAGCCATTGTCTGGCTCAGGGGGTTGTGGATCTCTGCAAGAATAGTCTCCACATTCACGCACCGGCTGTGAGCTATGTATGAGCCAAGAGTGTCAAGGGGCAGGAAAAAAAATGATGGTTTGCAATTGCCGAGCGCCTCCTCCTGTGAACCTTGCAGTACCAGCTGCTCTACTGCCAAATCAGATGCATTGTCTGAACCTTGTGCACAAACATCACCTACACGCGCCAAGGAAACACTTGACGAAACAGTGCACACTGTCTCTGCAATAGCAACACCTGTATATAAGGCAAATACCGAGCTTCCACCGGAATGCTTTCCACAACCGTATGCCGGTGTACAGTGTGCAATTTGTCTCCACATTGCCAACCAAGCAGTGGAGTCACCATGTTGCAGCCACTTATACTGCCCGCCTTGTATTTCCTTCTGGCTAGCTATGCACAACAAGTGCCCTATTTGCAAGAAGGATCTTCACAGCAGTTACTTTCTCCACACCGCATTGTGTCTGGTATACTTGGCCAGATGGTGTTGCGTTACTTGGGTAGGATGCATGAAACAAGTAGAGCTACAACACCTTCGTGCTCATGTCGCAGAATATCCCCACAACCCACACACACCATCCACACCACTAACTCCTACAATTACAGCCAGTACTACCTTTACCGATTTGCTTACGGCATCACCATCCAAGCTACGTGGCAATGTGTGTGACACAGGGCTGGCACACTTCGTTCGAGGTGCCCATGCCCATGGTGGACAGTACAGAAGCCAGTCCCAGTACTTTGAAGAGACGACCATCACATCTCAAAAAAAAACAGCAAGAAACTGTGTGTGGCAGCGCTGCTGGAGCGACAACACAACTCGCTTCCACTTTGAAGAAAGTGAGCAAAAAGGATAGTGATCCCCTTCTGGTTGAGGCTGGTCGTCGACCTGATTTTCTAGCCAGCTTCTTGTTAGACTTGCACGGATCGCATGTAGACGCGCACGCGAATCCATAGTGATCTACCGTATCCGGATTTATGGCGTATTTTTTTTCCGAAATGTGCCGCCATCTTGCTAAGTGGGCCTGTCGTAACAGCCGTGAATCAATGTACAGAGCAGTTTGCAGCGATTTATATTCGCGGATGTGTGATGGTCGCGAAAATAGCGAAATTTATTTTCTAGCGAAGTTTCTCACTTTACAGTATACAAACCACAGGGCACACCACTGATAGCAAGAGTACATAAGCTCCCAAGAGTGTGCAACACTGGATACCATTTCTATGGGGTCCGCTGACGGCAAAAGCTCACATCATGTTGTGTTGACATTGGACGTTAGCAAGCCATTTTTTTTGCGAGCAGGAGTAGTAAAATTAGCACTCCCTGACAGAAACCCACCCAGCTTAGGGGCCGTCACTAATTATCGATCTTAACTAAACTTTTTCGTTTCGTGAAAATTATCGATAATGCCGGATAGCCCCGTATGTGAGTAATCTGCATGGTCATGGCAGATATCCGGACTGCGCGCACTTTAGTTGTGTATCGTACGAAACGTACTTGGAGTATGTGATTAGAGTTTCCGTCGGAGACACCATACTGTAAAACGGCTAATTTTAGCGATTTTAGCGAAGAGTGTTTTCACTAACGTTTTGCTGCGCCAATCGAAATTTAGCGTGTAGAGTGCAGTACTAAGTTCTTTTTTAATACTCTGAAATATTTCATCGTGAATTGGCCCTGATTCAGAAAACGCTAGAATTAGCCGTTCTACAGGATGCAGAGTCGGTCACTCTTGGGAGCTCAGTTACTCTTGCAGATAGCCGAACGTTATGAGAGACAATGTAATGGACCTACTAAAGGTAGGCAAGATATAGCCGTCTCACTCACCACAAAGTCTTGGATATGGTCCTGCACTAAATTGTTTGCAGCTAGGGTCACAACTGGACGGCCAAATGTGTCAAGGTAGGTGTAGTGCAGCGTCTGGGGTCCCTGCTCCATGGTATACGGAGTTTCAACCTTGATGTTCCTGAAGCAGAACAAAAACGCCATCATTCAAAGCAACATCAATGGACAACGAAAAGGATTGCAATAAAATCATTAGGGCCAATCAGGGGCAACCCAGGGTTCCCGATTTCTTTTTACTTTTAGCCCGCACACTTTCGGCAGCTAATAGGCGACGCAGAGATATTAGGGAGGTTTTGCTCTAAGTAATTACGTATGAAAATCCGTATGTCATACGCGCCGGGGAGCGAGGGCAACTTTCATACGTAAATCTCTCTACGGATTTCCGTAGGAAAGCTCTTTCCTACGTTGGGTCCTCCGTAGGACTTTTTGAAATATTTTTTCGCATTTTCCGCATTTGTCCATGGCAACATTCAAGCCGCGCGAAACACAAGGTACACACACCGTACACCACGTGCAAAATATAATGGAAACCGCGGTTTCGGTTCATGGTGCATGCGCGCATGCAGCCTACGCGTCTCCAAAGCAACAACGCATGTTTAGCAGTTGTTGAGAAATCACGTAGAGCGAAACCCAACAGCTCTGATTTTTACGTATGAAAATTCCGTGCAGTTCATACGTTATTTTCATACGTAATTCTGTACAGCGAAACCTCCCTATTAACTAAAGAAAAGAATACTAGTTATTAAGTCCCGAGTTTGAGTCACTGGCGGGTTGGTATTTTTTCCTCTTTTCAAGCAGCTCATTTCTCCGACTGATCCTTTGAATTTGAAGTTCTCCCAATCCTTTCAAAAAGTTACTAAAGAATACCAACAAATAGTATGAATGCAGCAGTCATCACCACACATCATCGAAGTCACAGAAGACTTGGGTGAAAAGTGATTCTGACATATCAATGTCAGCTTGTCAACTGGTGAATTATGTAAAAAATATATTTAATAATAAACTGCCCGATGCTATCTGAACTTGAGTGAAGGTTCATGCGTTGAACATAACATTTTCAAATGAAAATTTGTTTTGCAAGTCGTACATGTCCCGGGCTCCTTTTTTGTTGATTCCAGCAAACCTTTCCAAACAAAGACTCGAGGACCAGTGCTGGAACGGATTTGTACCACCTCTTAGTTGCCTCAGAAGAACTGAATCCATGGCCAAGTCAAATGTTAGGCGCATCGCTTTGTCTTTTCCGCCCACAGATGATGGTAAGGGCACTCCAGGCGAAGGGAGTAGAGACACAGTGGAGAGGAGCAATCAGAGGTAGCTGACAATGCTGATGTCGATGGAGACGCCTGCGAAGTCATGACCAAATAAGAAACCTTTTTGAATAAAGCACGCTCTTCTACAAGAAAATTCTTCCAAATAATACTCTCAGCGAAGTGAGCTTTCCCCGAACATGCCGAATCTTCAAGTGCAGTTTTGACCTCGCTCTCGCTTGCCGAATCTTTGCCAAATTTCGAAATGCAAAACCTCTCTATTATAGCGCATGTGCTTATATGCGAACGAGTGCTTGTATCCAGATCTACGCGCCCGTGCCTTTGTGCGCGGAAGTACAACTGAGGCGAATCTGTATGGTGGCCCTAGCACTATGAAACCAAGGCTGTTGAGTGAATTGACCCTGTATGACATGCATATGTTCATCTGGAGGAAGGAGGGGATAGGGAGAGATGAAAAGATATCAGTTTTATGGCCGACCCCTTCCAAAGTAACAATAATTCACCCACATAATCATACAGATCCCGGCAGATAATATGTTGACTACCACTTCCTACAGAAACAAAAAAAAAGCTTAGCGACTTTGATTGAACTGTCAGTTCTACTGAATTGAGTGATGGTGACTCCGAGTGAGACTCAAACGGTGCCAATTTCTTTTGTACAATGTACTTAAAGCATATCCACTCCTTGTCTTGGAACTCTTTAACCCTTTATGTACCGCGCCCATCTCGAACCGTAAAAATATTTACGGTTCGGCACGCCGCACTTGGACACGCCGTTTGGTGGCGTCCTTTCTCTGACTGACTCGCGGTTTTTTGCAGTGGACAGCTGAGATCCCACTGAAAATTTTGATGTATGGTATGGGCAGGTCGCCATTTGAAAGTATGGAGACCGATCGCGGCGAAAAGTGCGTTTCGCAAATGCAGCGCTCTGCGATATATTTTGCCAATTTCGATCGTATTTTCGTTCCGTCACGCTGCTGCTAATAGAGATATAGCCTTCTCCAGCTAATGTCGACGTCCTCTAGTCGTGGTAGACACCTGGAGAGAGCTGCAGCAGCGATATCTCCACAGGATCTGAATCGAAACTTCCAATTTTCATCGCTGAAGCCATCACAGCATTTGCTCTCCAAGTAGCATCGAGAGGGAGGGCAGCGATGGCATAAAATCACCAAGGCAGGCGGAGGTCATCCCCTAGTAACTATTTCTTGTCTTCTCAATCACCAATCCTCGCTCGACGTGAGTAGATCAGCAAAAACTACATATTTCAAATCTGAAATAATTGCAATAATTTGAATATTTGACGCAGTTGTTTGCGTCTGGTATTTAGACGATACATCCGTTTTCCGCCCCTTCTGTTGCTGTTCATGCATGCAACTAGTGCCTGTGGTATCCTTCTGTCACCGTGCGTCCCAATGGCTGTCCCTGATACATCTATACTTTATTTCAAATGTAGCGATCTCAATTGTCAGAATTACGCACAATTGGCTCATAATTGGGTATTCCGTGTATGCCCTCTACTTATAGCTGCATGCTGGATTACAGTATGTCGACAAATGGACCCATTCATTACTATAGATTCAGAAAAACATAACTTGCACATACAGAATGCGTCTAGATTTTATCCTATGTCCATCATTGACGAGGAGTACCCTACGCATACATTAGATGCGCGGTACATAAAGGGTTAAAATGTGAAGAAAAGGTCGCAGAGTTTTTGTTTCCGGAGGAAGTATACAAGAGGTTTCCACGAGCACTACTAATAGCATACCGGCATGTGATACCGGAAGTGCTGGACAACTTCCACACCCTGTTCAGCCCACTGTTCACCAGTTCCCCAAAAACAATGATTTGCCCTAAGTGTGATAGTGGGTGTTGACACGAATAGCTCATCAATTCACAATGAACGCCATATAGTGGACTGGGAAAGGAAAACTCTGCACATGCTATGCTCTTCTCACTTACTTTGCACCTTCGGGCAGAATGACGCGTACAGTAAGCTTCTGAACGTGCTGGTCATCATACACATGGTCAACAGCGCGCATTGTCAAGCGATATTGGCTGCCATAGCGCTCCAGGTACTCATGAGATGGTACATTGTAGCCAGTGTAGTAGTGTGTCTTCCAGCCACCGAAGAGAGGGAAGCGAGGGCGGATATCAAGCTCAACGGAGTCTTCCTTCTCCAGCATGTGCGAGGTGGAGATGTTACCAATCTCGTCACGGTAGTAGACATCACGAGCAGTGGCTGGCAGGATGGTCTTGAAATGAAGTACAGCAGCCTGGGCAGCCTGGGCGGGGTTACGCTGGAAGTCCAGGCGAGAGAAAGATCCCTTCAGCTTAGCGCCAGCATGGACCATGTCAATGGTTTCCTCGACAGCAACGTTGCCCCAGTGAGAGATCTCAATCTTGCGGTCAAGGTCGCGAATGGACAGGTAGGGAGCATTGTTCTCGTAGTGCAAGCTAAGCTCATCAGATGCCATCGCTGCAACGTTCTCGTACGGGCCATACTTGATCTTGGCCTCGTTGACATTGACGGGCTGGAGACGGCTCATCGACTCGACATTCTTGTTTGCTAGCTCCACGCTGGTGGTCTGGCTGTCAGTAGCATAAGGAGACAGCACATAGTGGTTTCCAGAGTAGCGCACAAGCTGCTTCTCGGACTGTGTAATCTCAGCCGGGAACGGGGTAACAATGGCAGGGATGACAGCTGACACAGTCACCGTAGTCTTTGCACCGGCAGCAAGAGGCGAGGCGAAAGCAATTCGTGCAAAGTATGCATTGCTGCAGACACAAAAACAATGAAAAGCATACAGCTTAGTAGTGTCAGTCTGTTGGACAACGGCCTGGTGATATAAACAAACAAAAAACTTAATAGTGTATGTGAGTGTGTGATGTGTGGTACGGCGTGGAGTGGGTGTGTGTGTGCGCGCGCGCGTGGAACTTAGTCCAAACTATTTGCCATTGCAAGATTGAGTCGTGGAAAGAGAGCAAAATACGACTCTTTGCACACAGTAGTTGGGTGCATGCAGCAGATACATGTTGGGCCGAGAGAGAGCATACATCAAAAAGCATGCTGGAGTGAGATTGAGAAATCTTGCTTCGCTTAGGAATTGGACCCCATGGATTCTGACAACGAAGCCTGCACATGCATTGTCAGAAATTCTACAGTTCTGACCAGAGAAACCCAACCTCATGAATAAAGCACAGCGGCGTTCGAGAGCATAGACCAGTATGTGCAGTGATAGGGCTGCGTAGCGCCCGATGCAATATATTCATGAGGTTGGGTTTCTTTGGCCAGTACTGGAGAATGAACGAAATAGTGCAATAATACACGGCCGGTATAATTCCACCAGAATTCCAGCTCCAGGTAGTTGTGTGCAGTCTCGTATGTTGTTGTTGTTTTTTTTGTCGCATGTATGGTGCAAGTGTGACGTGGAGTATGCTATTGAAAATATGCTGATGTGAAGGAATGGTATGATATGATTCTCATGTGTCATGTTTTCCTGTTTGTGTGCTGCAGCTGATGAACAACTCAGTCTTTGGCAAGACAATGGAGAACGTTCGTAATCGAACACGCATCGATCTCTTGCGAGAAGAAAGTGAGGAGCAGGTACTGAGGGCAGTGAGCAAGCCTACATATGTGCGGCACGACATTTTCCCGAACGGGCTTGTCGGAATAGAAAAGCAGCACACTGAGATCAAGCTCAACAAGCCGGTCTATGTGGGTATGTCGATACTAGACCTGTCAAAGGTGCACATGTACTCATTCTACTACGATGTGCTGAAGGAGCAGTACGGTAGCAGAATCCGGCTGTTGTACACCGACACCGACTCTGTTATTGTGCACATAACCACCGGTGATGTTTATGCAGAGATGGATCTGTCTCTGTATGACACCAGCAACTTTCCCACTGACCATCCTCAGTACACTTCTGCCAATAAGAAAGTGGTTGGCAAATTCAAAGATGAGCTTGGTGGGAAATCCATGGTGGAGTTTGTAGGTCTAAGATCGAAGATGTACTCCTACATCGGGCAGGAATCGGCCAAGCGGGCCAAGGGTGTGCGGAAGGCAGTCCTGGCAAATACCATCACCCACAAGGACTATGTAGATGCACTGCTCAGTCATCGTGTGTCTGCCAGGCCTATGACGGGTCTCCGATCACATTGCCACACAGTGTATGAGGAGGTAACCACCAAGGTGGCATTGTCTCCATTTGACTGCAAGCGGTATATACTGGATGATGGCATGGCCACACTTGCGCGTCACCGGCATGTAAAAGGAGCCGAGTTTATAGAAAATTGAGGTGAAATGGTCTTGTTAATGCATGCTAATTGCAATGCCATCTTGGTAGCAAAAGCCTGTCATTCTATCCTATAAACAAAAGTTTAAAAATGTGTTGGGCCCTGTGAAACTGAACTGGCAACACTAGAAGTACGCGAAGATTGTGTACTCGCTGCTGAGCATAGAGTGGGAACCCATCAATTTCAACACCAAGGGCATGTTCGATTGGTAGCACCGGGATCCCGATCCAACGGATCCACTGGATTCGCACCCTTTCGATTGGTCGAATCCGGATCCGGATCCTTTGGATTTGGATCCGGTCAACCCACCTTGGGGAGCAGGGTTCACCGGATCCAACGAATTCAAATGTGACCTTTGTGCGCATATGGCGGGTAAAAATCATTTTTGTACACATTGTGGTACGCACACGTGGATGGAGATAGAGCTTGACTTTTTGTATGGCACACGTGATGAGTACGACGTTCACCCTTTTGGGTGACTTGTGAGCGCCAAATTGTCAACATGGCAACAGTCAAGGTCCAAAATAAAGTGTTCAGTTGAATCTGAAGGATCCGACGGATCTGAGATCTGGATCCCGATCCTTACCAATCGAACAGGCCGCAAGTCTCATACTTGCGCAGAATCGGATTTCACAAACCAGTTAAAAAATACATCCAATATTCAATTTAAAATTGCAATGACTAAAATAAAGTGCGCAGTCATTCTATGTTATCATGCATCGATGGCTCTTACTTTGCACATTCACTTGACACATCAACTTGTTTAATACCTTGATATTCTTTGTTCACCACTCAGTGATGCACTCCAACTGAGGACCATCACAAGAAAAAGTTCTTAGAGACAACCAACAATCATTTCATGATGATATTTGCACTAGTAGATGCATGATAACATAGAATGACTACAGTAAGATCGGGCGCCGAAGAACACCTCGCCGAAGAACACCCAGGCTGGAAAACCGGCAAAATTTAAGAACAGTCCAGGCTAGAATTATCAGATTTAAGAACACTTTTAAAATTTTCATACATGTACTTACACGAAGTTGCGAATTTACACGTAGATCTACATTGTACATGTATGGGAGGTGAGTACATGTCATGTACACGTGTAAACAGTAACTGCTACATGTACAGTCATTCCCATTTACGACACTCACTAGTTTAGAAGTACTACATTGCACTACATGTACATGTACATGACAAACGTCATGACGTAACTCGACTCGCCGCGCGCGTGTGAATATTTAAGAATAAGAACGGTCTGGCTAGAATCAAAAAATTAAGAACTTTCCTAGGCTGCGCTCGTGCCCCTGCGTTCTTCGGCGCCCGATCTTACTGTATGCACTTTATCCTATTCATTACAATCATAAAACTTTGTCTCCTCGTCGACTCTTCCAATATTCAATTTGCAAATTGAATACACTGTACTACATACAAGTACACAATCCCATCACAAGACATAGATCATCTAATTTACATGTGAAGCGTACAATTCGAATTGTGCTGTACAACATCTATTTCAAATGAACTATACCATAATTTACCTTGAAGGTTGAACTTCGACATTCTCAGTGACTTTCAGTGAATTCTTTTCGTCATCCTGTGACAAATAAACAAGGACTACAATGACCACTTTGTCTCCATGGATAACAATACACATGACACTATCTTACAGTAGCTCCGAGGAAGGACAGCTGCTTGCCATGGTGTGACTCCAAAGCAAATAAGAAATTAGGGACAGCACTCGATCCAGTATTCTCAATCACATACTCGTAGCTGATGTGGGCAACTTGCGTCTTCAAATCAATATGCCGTGTGATTTCACGATTTACTAAATTACTGCTAACGCCATTATTTCTTGCCAGGCAGCCCGCTGCAAGAAGCAACAAGGCGAATAGCTGTTCCCGCATCATCCTAACCGAAAACAAGTAACATAAAAATTACTTGCAGAGATTGGGATTAGTAAGTGCAAGCCTCGACTCGAAGCTTGAGCCACGTCTGCACAGAACTGTTCGGTTGGAAACCAAGCCAACATGGCCGACATGCGCATGCGTAGGTTTTATCACGTGTGCCCTCAGACAGATCTTCAGTTCTTCACTGACGAAATCGGACAATGAACTGACTACAAATGACCAGGGAGTCGTCAAACTCGACGACTCCCTGAGTATGACACTGCAGTACTCGGTCGGTCACAGTCAGTCTGTCCCCGGGGAAAATTGCGGAAAAAAAATCGCAAAAAACGCGGCATAATATGGCATAATTTGCGGTGTGTACGTGTAGTGCAACAAAAAAGTTCAAAAAACGCGGGAAAATCGCGGAAAACGCGGGCTTTTGAAAAATCGCAAAAAACGCGGAAAAAAACGCGGCCGCGGAATCGCAATTTTCCCCGGGGACAGGTCAGTGCACTGGCACTCAAACACTGGTCACGTTTTGTCCCTTTTCCCAAGTCCCAATCTTTGTTCCCAATCTTTGTCTTCAATATTATTATTATTATTATTATTATTATTAAATTTTGAATAGGGCAGTCCCACTAATATGAAGTCTTTGAAGACCACACTTACGGTAGTATCAAGAGTAAAAAATACTCTTGGTACAGTCGTCCCTCTCTAATCCGGCACTTTATAATCCAGCACCCTCGATAAACCAGCACAATTTTCAGTAGCCAAAATGTCCTCTTCATGCACATTGCAGCAGTAAATCAGATTTGTTAATCCAGCACCCTCCCTAATCCAGCAGATTTTCGTGGCACAAATGGTGCCGGATTATAGAGGGACCACTGTAATACAGTCGTCCCTCTCTAATCCGGCACCTTTTGCTACGGCGTTTTCTGCTGGATTAACGAGGGTGCTGGATTAAGAAATCCTGCCCTCTGACCCGGCCGGGCCGGCCTTACTCGCATGCATGTATCATAGATTCATACGTCAAAACGCAGGGTTTTTCCGTGTCGACCCCAGTATTTGGTGCACGGCTTTATATTCTCAACTTTTCTCCAGGAATATACACAGTGATAAAGTAAAACAGAGAACATGTTCACATGTATACGTACTCTTGCACACACACGCACAGTCGATTTACGACTGCCGGATTATGAAATCAAACTACGTGCAGTTTGAGCGATTCGTTTCAAAAAGTCACTGCCGGAGGCGGAATTCAAGTGCCGGATTAAGATGTAGGAGTTGAACGAAAAAAATCGGTTTCGTCAGAAAGTGCGCCGGTTGGCAAGGGTTCCGGATCAACAAGTGCCGGATTAGAGAGGGACGACTGTATAGCAAGAGTACATACCCTGGCCCTGGGTCATAACAAGAGTTCATAACCCCCACCCTTGGTCATAACAATCACAATGACAGCATGAACAAGGCAGAGGCCCAAGCCGGCTTGCATACCATACCCTGGGTCATTACAGTACAGTCGTCCCTCTCTAATCCGGCACTTGTTTATCCAGCACCCTTGCAAACCAGCACACTTTCTGGCAACAAATTATAATTGTACCTAATTTGATTTTCTAATCCAGCAGTTTTTTTACATCGCATACTGTCAAGGAGCATTGTAACATACACAACACATGTACATGTAGCACATGACGGGTTTACCATGTTTACGTGGCTCTAGTAAAAAAAAAAAAAAAAAAAAAAAAAAAACCTACACTTGGGAATATCCTATGCTTGTACTTGTTGTAGTGCATAGGATATTCCCAAGTGTATGTTTTACATGCATTCCACAAAGTACTTGGATTGACGCAGAAAATCCCTACGTTTTGACGTACACCAACATGTATGCTAGCAGGAGGGCCGGGTTGGAGGGCAGGATAATCCTGAACACCCTTGTTTATCCAGCAGAAAACGCCGTTGCAAAAGGTGCCGGATTAGAGAGGGACGACTGTAGTACTACCAAGAGTACATAACAGGCCCGCCGGAACCGGTCCGGTTGGTCAGGTTATCACCGGACCAACTTGTTGGCAACCAATACATGTTTACTGCTGAGGAGGGCACGTGTACCCGCCATATACACAAACTGTATGAAAGACTATGGTACCACCGGACCAATTGAAAACTACTTTCGGCGGTGCTGCATAACATAACCCTTGTATCGGTAGCAAGAGTACAGTCATAAAGTACTCTTGCCGGTAGTTGTAGTCAGGAGCACTGTGCCTACCCTTGTAACATGCTGTCGAAATCCAAAACATAACATAACCCCCCTGCTATCAAGAGTAAATAAGCAGTCGCGGACTGGGAGCTCTTGGTAGTATTAGGGAGTCCCTAATCACAACGGGTGCAGTACGCACATTGAGAATCACCCTGGCTGTTTTGCCGATTCAGTGGATGAAATTGCACGCTTCACAAAGTCGAGTGGCCAAAACTCCAAAAAAACGCCCTCCCGGTCTGGATATTGCTTGTAAGAGTCCACAACGGTTGTGGATTCAAGGCTTGACATCACCAGCCTGTGACCAGGAGTATAGCCGGCCAGCAGTGGATAGATGGCTTCTACATGTATCTGCTTCCAGGATACTGTACAGTCAATCACTTCACAATACAACTGTTAATATCTTTGTTGACGTGACACTGGACTAAATAATTAGAAGTGACATATCGGTACACTGAACACTGCGTTTACTAAACTCATCAATAAAGGAAAGCCATACTTCAACTAAAAATATGTACAACGGATGCAGCAGATCCACTCTAAGACGCACACAAGCGTACGTGTAAGAATGCAGCAAGAGCCATAACACCTAGGCACTACCTCTACTGGAGGTAGCTCTCTAAAAAAACTTTATTATAAATAGAAGACAAAAAACAAGAAGGGCAGCAGCCATGAAAGAAAAGAACATCGCTATCGCATCAAAAGCAGGAAGTTAGCATCACTCTCATGATTATAAAAAAATAGAGGAAAGAAGAAAATAAAAAGCATTGTAAGGGCAGGGTCTACATCATTTCTAAATGTTGCTATGCCTGAAAATGCACATCTACTCGTTGGTGTCATCTATTCCATCACAAAAATAAAGTTATTGTTCCTAGCACAGAAAAACGCTACGAAAATTACAACAAAAGAAAAGTGGGCTCAAAACCAGGTTAGCTTTCCATGAAGGACTGGGGACGGGCAACGAAACGGACAAAACTGGGTAAATAGACAATTCTGCTATAAAAAGGTGGACTGATTGACCAGTGTCTAGTACATAGAAACACTTCCATTTGCACGCACACAGCATCACTCACTGGGTGTCGACGGCCCACGTGACATAGGCCACAGCACAACATTGTGGTGGTTCATTGCAGGCGTGGTGTTGGCGGTGACCGTGGCTGTTACACTTATTGTCAGGATTGGCAGCGGTGGTATCGGTATTTGTGGTATTCGTGATATTGGTGCAGCTAGGCAAAGTTGAAGTCAACAATAGACACACAATGTGTAGTTGCACAGGTTTGTGACTTGCTAAGGCGAACAGCTCGTTGTCGCAGCTGACCACAGTAGAGAAAGCAGCCAGCAGAGTCAAAAGGTCCACGGTAGGCAAAGGAAACCCAGAAGTTATGAATCTGGTGCCATTTAGAGATTATCTTTACGCTGTGTGCAGCCTACAGGTCGCAGCAGGCAGCAGTGGCAAGCAGTAAGATGCATGTTAGCAACTCAACGCTACACCACCCATGGCACGGAGCACACAGCTATTCATAGCTGGCTGCCGAGCCAGCCACAACACCGGAATCGCCGTCAAAGCCCGCACTGCCATTGCCTGTAAGTTCAGCAGCCGAAGAGGCGGACGGTGGTGCGGACGCCTCTCCATTCTCTTCTGCTTGCGGAGTATTGTAGAAGTTAAGGAGCTCCTTGGTCTGTTGGGAAAACTCAGCCTCCATTTCCTGAGAAGCAACAAGTAAGAACAACCACCACCACCACACAAGGTTCACCTACTGCTACATAGAGTAGGAGCAGGCATTCGAAACAGCTCACTGGTGTTCGTGACGTAATAAAAGTAGGACTGAAACAGCTACAATTTTAAACTCCTTGGTTTAACCGGAAGCTTTTAAACGGTTGACCAAGCGACCACAATCTACTTTGAAGTATACTGCACCTACTCTACTTCCATATGACATTGTGCATAACCTGTGACCTCACGCACTACAACAACATAATATTCTATCCATAAGTTTGACAGAGAGAGAGAGAGAGAGAGAGAGAGAGAGAGAGAGAGAGAGAGAGAGAGAGAGAGAGAGAGAGAGAGAGAGAGAGAGAGAGAGTTGAAAACAGGAAAGGTCTGAAGAAAAAAATGGACTGTCACCACCCGGACTCGAACCAAGCACCCTCGCTTATGGCCAGTGATGCTTTACCACTAAACCCTGGTGTAGTCGTCATCCCAACAGCGACCGTTCGACATGAAAATGTGAAATTTTCACATTTTCACAACATAGTAACGTTGGACATAAGCAGAATGCAGGTGATTGCTTGCTCAATGCTTTTCAGAGCTGGTATATATTAATTTCATGTTTGTACTTGTATGCTTCATCGGACTCCGACTGCCACGCCACTTCGTGATAACCGCAACTGATGTGTATAAACGATGAATCACTCATACATTCTTAGGAGTCGTCCATAATTATCGAACTTTTTAACAGCTACGGAGGTGGTTAATTAACCGCTGTATCCCTAGGAAAAAACACCCCCATAGAACGAGGAGAAGCCATGAAGCCATGGGATCCTCAATGACGGCACTCACGCAATAGTGGCAATACCACAGTCTGTTTTTCAAAAAGCGGTCACTTACCGTCTTGCGAACGTGCAGCTTCTCCTTGTACTCGCGCACCTGCAGCTGATGATGCTCTTCGTGTTCTTGCAGCTTGGTTTGCTCTCTCTCCACAAGCAGAGCACACTTCTCCTCCTACATCCATGATGCACAAACACAACGCACAAACAAGGAAGCACACTTTCCACATACAAGTCCAAGGCTCTAGTCTCACCATTGAGATGGGATTGGATGCCACATTGGATACAGGATGGGAGCAAATGAACTCAAAACTACACCTATACATGAACTAAAATAGTGAATAGAAACAGCAACAATACTCCACAGACTGACCTGCAGTAATTTCAGCTCATTCATGGCAGCTGCGTTTCGGGTACTGAACTCATTCAACTCCTCTTCGTGCTTCTGCTGGAGTGTTGCCAGCTCAGCACGATGTCTCTTGGATTCCTGCTCCTCAAACTGCACCGGGAGAAAAAGACATATGAGTGACAGCAAAGGAAGACAGGAAGTTTCAAGTATTAAAATGATTTACTAGATACATGTAATAGACCATGTGCCAACATCATTCTGAGGTCATCTGTACACATTCCCCTAGACAAAGCTGTGGTGTGCGGACCTAAAACAGTGCCGATGCCCATTTTATGAGACAGGTCTGCACATTAGCACCGTGCACCCTATCTATTCCCTCGAACAAACCACTGGTTCATTGCTTGGGACTAAGAACCAAGAAAATGGCAGGAAACTCAGTTAGGGGCCGTCCAAGGTTACCAATAGAATTTTCAAAACGAAAAGTTTTCGTTTGGGGGTGGGTGGGTTTGCAGGAGTTTCGTTTTGAAAATAATTATTTAATGCAGATGGAGAATGCCCAGTTACTTCTGGGTGTCGAAAATTGACATCAATATTTTATTGGAATTCGTTTTACCTGCAGAAAAGGTAGGTGGGTGGGTGGGTGCTGAAAAATACTAAAGCTTTTCGTTTTGCAAAAACTATTGGTAACCCCGGACGGCCCCTTAGGGGTCGTCCGTATTTTTCGAAAAATTAAAAATCCGTCCTCAGGCAAAAAGGGGGTGGGTGGTCAAGAGCGCTGGCGAAATTAATTTTTTGATTTTTCGTACTTTTTCTTCTTCTTCTTCTCCAATGACTTTCATACACTTGTTGCACTGACTGTGTAGTGTACTGTAGACGTAGTGTAGGATCAATTGTCGCAAACACCAGTATCTACTATTCTACTATGATATACATGACTTTTCAGACTTTTCACGTATTTGTAGGACGTGCATGGCCGTTAGTAGACCTACTACTCACTGTACTTAGCTACTAGTACTTGACACAGGTGCAGTCAGAAAACAAGGGGTCCGGAGTTCTTATTTTCCAGCTGGGCATCGGTAAAAATCAAAAAATTAATGGGAAAAAATGGGGGTGGGTGGGTGGGTGGGTGGGTCAGAGACAATTTTGCACGAGGACGGGTTTTTTTAATTTTTCGAAAATTACGGACGACCCCTTACAGGGTGCTACAGTCCATTCAGGAAAAAAGATGATCAATCATCTAACTAAAAGTAGAAGGGAAAAGGACATATGGAAACGAGTTAAGAGTAACTCTCCACCACTGTAACTAGATACTATATACAGTCAGAAAGTGCAACAACTAGGCACAAAACTGACAGAGTACTGAGACATTCGACGTCCTGACACCTAGCTTCAACACATCTCCGTAGCCCTAACTGACAGCCTTCCAACTTGGTGTCAGGACGTCGAATGTCTCAGTACTCTGTCAGTTTTGTGCCTAGTTGTTGCACTTTCTGACTGTATATAGTATCTAGTTACAGTGGTGGAGAGTTACTCTTAACTCGTTTCCATATGTCCTTTTCCTTTCTACTTTTATTATTGGCTCAATATCCGAGTTTCAAATCATCTAACTTTCCACCATAAACAATGTGTTTTGGTCACAAGGTGATCTCTTTCGGGTAGGGCTGAAACGATCGTGGATTTTCACCTATCGATTACTCTTTAGCTTAACGATCGAGTAATCGATTATAACCGTTACCAAATAGTGTCTGAATTCTGTGCAAAATTACTGTGTTTCCACAAGCTATGCCTTCATAGTACCAAAAAATCTGCATTAGTGAAAGGGTAGCTCCAAAACATGGCAGTTTGAAGTCAATTGAACCTCAGAACATGCACCATACCCCTGGCAACTGCACACTCACAGCGGAAATTGATTCAAATTTCACAAAAACGGGGTTTTCAGTACTTTTTGGACTCAAAATCCCTCAACGAGTAATCTATAACGTAACGATTACTTGATTGATAAGGAATTGTCAATCGATTACCGAGTAATTGGTATAATCGTTTCAGCCCTACTTTCGGGAAATCCAACGAGGCATGAATGATTGCTCTCCCTCCATGTTTTAGGTCTATTCATCAAAAGAGGGGGCCTTCAGAAATTTATTTTCTGTCAGGTTTCGTTGCATATTTCAAACGAATAGACAGAAGTACGAGACGCACACTTCCCAAACCCATTTCTGGCAGAATAACAACCAAGTTAGGAGCCCAATTCGATCTGTAAAAGCCCAGAGCTCAACTAATTCAGAATGAAACACAGCATTGACCGAGAGGAGAACTGCCCCCACCACACATATACAAGCACTCGCAACAACACACATGCTCATTCTCATGTCTTTGCCACAATCCTATACCTTCTTGATCATTTCCTTCTCCTCATGGCGACTGGCAGACTGTTTTCTGCAGGTTTTTCTCAGAGCTGCCAGCGACTGATTCTTCTGCTTCTTCAGCTCCTGTGGCAGCTGTTTATTCTCAACTGCATGCCGCCTCGTGATAATCTCCCTGGTGAGCTCATCCCTCCGGGCGTGCTGCTCCAACTCCTGCAAAGGCAAGCACACATACATACAAAATGCCTAAATTCACCCAGTGTCAGGAAGAGTGATAGAACCAAGAAGAAGAACAAACTAGACAGCGACAAAGCACTACAGTGCACGTTTGATTCCCATTATCTTGACAATTATCTTACCTTCTTATGCCGTTCGACCATTTGATGTCTTTGTAGTAGGAAGGCCTCCTTCAGTTGATGCTTAGAGAGTTGGTAGTGCTCATGCATGTGTCGTTGCTCCATGTCCCAGAACTCTGTCTCTCGGCCTGGCCAACAAAGAGAACCAACACACACTTTTCTTTTCGTACAATACTATTGATCTGATCGATCCGCTCCAGGTTGATTTTCTACTTGTGAAGCTACTTCAGCGCACAGCATGGTGTTGAACAGAGGTATGCACTGTTGTATGCAATACACACAAGTGCCGGCATTCCTGTAGACGGAACTGTACAATCCACTACGGTCAGTCTCACTACATGTATTCGGGTTGTTGCTGTGCATACGCGCTGCACTAGGCAACCGTGATCTGAGTCCCGGAATGTACCGTAATAAACAGCTGAGAAGTGGCACAGCGCCTGCGCACGCGCGTGTGTGTAGAGGGGAGCAATGGTAATTTAAAGTATACCCCAATGAAAGGCCCGGAAAAGCCATAGTGGTACCTCAAGAACACAGTGGTGAAATAAAAAAGTGGATGAATGTGTGGTGGCGATCTCCTTGTCATCACTTACGTCGGATCAAGTCCTGCCGGTGTGTTAAGAACTGAGCCTCCAAATCGCGCATGGCCTGGCGATTGTTATCCTTCCAGATCTGACACTGGTGATCATGCTCCTGATTTTGCTGTTCGCAGAAATCATTGTCCTGAGAGGAGAGAAGATGGCAAAGATATGCCACATATCAATGCAAAACACATACACATGAAGGAGAACTACTGACGGATAATAATCTTCCTCCAGAGTACATCGATGTTTTGCAACTCAATGATGAAGTGAACAGCACTTGATAACAATTTGCATTGAAAAATATCGTTATCCACAGACAACCCCTAAAAGAGTATTGCAGCTTCTATTATTGTATTCCGATGTGTCATGATATATCGAGCTGTGAAAGTGATGAGCTTATTCAACATGGCCTTTGCAATAAGACGTCCAACTCTCCACCACTGCATGCGTTCCGTGGCATAACCCGTCAACTAACGTGACTTTACTTTAGATAGGGGTTTCTCCGTTCAGCTATTTCGCTCTTACAGGGTTTCTTCATTGAAGGTCGAGGAATACCGAACCTCTTCGTAGCCTTATCAAAGACACAAGGTGTGACAGGATGCTGGACAGGTACTTACGCGCTTCTCCAGTGTGCGGGTATGTTCGTCTTTCCATTTCTTGAGTTCAACTTTCCTTTCGGACTTCTTCAACTTGTCCAGCTGTACACCACATACAGAAGAACATGCAAAGCAGCACCCCATAGATTTATATATTTTTTATTAATTATTAAATATGTTCAAGTTTTCTTCACAGCATCTTGCACAACTCCAGCACTCCTAGTCTGCATGGATGCACAGGCAAAGAGCATTTATTCTAAGTTTACGAGCTAGGACTCTACGTGACACACACCTGGGGCAGGGAACAAAGCACAAGTTTCAGTATGCAGAACAAGTTCTCCATCCCCAACCGTATTCAAGCCATGGTTACACGCAGCTGGAAAAGTACTACTTACCTCTACTGCAACATCCTTCTCCAGGCGCTTTTCGTCCTGCTTCTGTGTCTTTCTGAACTTCTTCAGTGCATCACCCTGCAGAGACCACGTCACAACAAGCATCAAGTTACTGTAGGAAACAGATATCAAATTCCTTCACTAGTGGGAGTGGAAATCATCGACCATTGTCAACTGTAGCTGGGAATACTAGTACATGTATATGGAAGATGATCAACCTGTATGAAATGAAAATAGTAACATCTTGACTGATAAAAATTCTACTAAGGCCATGGTAAAAATTATCTTTGATTCTCAAGTACGCGCGCACCGATTTTTGGCGGTGCACCGACGATTTAAAAAAAATTCTATGCATGCATATGCGCGCATTGGCCGGCCGGCCATGCATGATGTACAAATACGGCTGCACTGTACAGTCCTGGCATGCTGTGTACTAGTTAGTGCTGAAACGATTATATCGATTACTCGTTACTTACTCGATAAGAAATAGATCGAACGGTTATTTCGATTTTATCGGCTAAACGAGATTTCCCCCCTTTTGGGGGTCGCACATAGCCTGCATGCATCGAAAGTGTTGCGAGTACGACACGAATATGTACATGACTGTCCACTTGCAACATCGATGTACGTGTAAAGTACAAGAGCGATCTGAGAAACATCGACGTGGTCACCGTCGCCGTCTTTTGAGCTGACTACTTTTCTTACATACAGTCAGCATGCAGGATGGGCAGGCTCAGTATGTGTCTACACTACTCACTAGCTGCAGGGGCTGGAGTTCCCTCCACGTGCGAGTAGTCTTGAGCTAAAGACAGTAAAGAAGTCTTCAGTGTCATGTTTTCCGTTCTGTCGACGGTTCACGAACCAGTTTGCTCGACGACGAGCTAGGCCTTGCGTCTGGGCCTATTTTGAGCATAGACAGGAAAAGCAACTAGTTACTTGTTGGTGCGCCTCAAGTCAGTTCATCCGTCGAAATCCGCCGATCTGCACTCCTGGCCGGCTTCTCTGACTTCATCGTCGGAGTCAGCGAAGTCGCAGGCGAAGGGCACCATCAGCACTTGGGTTGCAACCAGTGAGTTGCCTCTGTCTTGTCTGTATTCGCCTGGTCAGTCCGAACAGCTGACGGACTTGTTGCGGGATCATCGGATCTATGCGCCCGCTTTTCGTCGTTGGCGATGTTGGACTCGTAATTTTGTTGAAATTCACAGAATGTACACGTACTGATGTAGTTACAATAATAATCGTTTAGCCGATAAGCCGATCGTTATGGTATCAGCTAAGCCACTAAGGAAAAACGTAATCGTTTCAGCACTAGTACTAGTACGCACTGCACTGTTTGTATACAGCTACACGTACATGGCAGTGCTAGTGAGACTCGACGTGTGCATGCAGTGCAGCACTAAGCGTGTGCCAGTGCAGTGCAAGTGGATCCAAGTTCACATCCGGAGCAAGTTCATGTGTAGGTGTGATCATGTTGCACGACTCGATCGAGTGTAGAGAACCGGACTGGCTTCGTTGGCGTCAAAGATGCTGCTTTTGAAGCAAGCTCACCACTGCGCCACGCAACAGAGTTATCATCACTGATAGCGGCGCGCAACCTCGCCAAGCCGATGCTGTTCCTGTACAGCGATGGTGGTCCAGACCACCGTGTAACACACTTGTCCACCAAGCTCTCCCTGTTAGCGTTGTTCCTCAAGAATGACCTGGACTGCCTGGTGGCTGTGCGCACTCCACCGCACAACAGCTGGAGGAATCCAGTGGAGAGAGCTATGAGTATCCTGAACCTGGCTATGCAGTCAGTGGGGCTGATGAGATCCAGCTGCGAGGAGAGGTTCGAGAAGGTCTTGAAGTCGTGCAACTCTCTGTCACAGATCCGTGCTGCTGCGGAAAAGGACGCAGGGCTGAAGGCTGAAATGCTTGATGCTATGCAACAGCCCAAGTCCCTCCTATCGGCGCTGTTCTCACGGCTGCAGCTGAAAGGTACGCCCTTCGGCACATTTGCGAGCGCAAGTGATGCAGAGATGCAGGGCATGTTCGAGCTGCTGAAGACCATCGACCCTCTCATCACGCCTGATGACCACCAGCAAAGAGTCCTGCCGCACCGTCCTGGTTTGAAGCGCTTCCTCGACAACTGCTGTCAGAGCCGCTGGTACTCCTTCTCGATCAAGAAGTGCGGCGAGGAAACGTGCAGCATCTGCAAGCCACGCCGTCTGCCTGATGAGCTGTTTGAGATCCTCCACCACATCCCCGATCCCTTCCCAGATGAATCTGGTGAGCACTACCGGCCATTTGAAGAAGTGTATGGCCAGAGGACCACGGAGCAGCACCGTCCTTCCCTTGCCAACGGCAAGCAGCAGCATGGCATTCCGTTTACGCCATCAGCCCAGACAGCAAAGAATGTCATGAGGACTGTTGCGTGCTCCGAGTGTGATCGTCCACGGGTCCTCTACTCAGAGCGGAAGCTGAAGGCTCAGGATGTCATTGCGCTGGATGCGAAGCTGGCTGATATGCTGTTCTCTTGTGGCGCATCTATCCAAGACTTGGCTGGTGATACATCTGCTGACGCCAACGTTGCATCACGTGTGTATGTTCGGGGAAACCTGACATGCACGCAGGCATTGGAAATGCCCTACTACTCGGCTGGCTGCTTCCCAGTCGTCTGCATTCAGTGTGGTGGGTCCGACAATGTGCTGCGCGGAGACGGAGTCGAGCACATGCCTACATGCCCTGATTACCTTGCAAGCAAGCCGCATATTGGCAAGCGCAAGAAGTCGCAGGTTGGTGCCATCAGCGCAGCAAAGAAGGCGAAGAAAGCGGCTCCGTCCACAGAGCCTCAAGCACCCTAGAAACAGGCAACGTGAAATACACCGAACATGTTGATCAAATATGATTGCTTGACTGCTGTACTTGAAGTGTGATATAAATATAGAGAAAACGGTCAATGCGAAAGGCATGAATCAGGGAGTAGTAAAATACCGGTATTTTTCTACTCCCTGGCCTGAATATATGAACATGTGACCATGTACATATGTGTGACCCTATCTTTGGAAATAAAAAAAATTGTGGGGAAACAAATTAAAAAATCGCTCGCTCGCACCAATTTTCACAGGCTCATGACCTGAGAATCAACTTTATTTTTTACCATGGCTTAATGTTCTACTCAAAGACATGTCTGATGTCTGATTTATTTGTCTTTTTTGAGAACTTTGAAGTTCCATTGTCAGGGGCGTAGCCAGGATAGTGATCAAGGGGGGGGGGGGGGGGGGGGTGCGGGTGCTGAGACTTTCCCCACCCAAAAGAACAATCATGCACTTATGTTGGTCCTGTCATGCATATCATTATCGTATTGGTTACGCTCGTAGTAGCCTGGTTTGTCCCTTCTACCTGAGTGACACACTAAAGCAAGTTTGCTGGCATTTCTCTAACCTGTGCTACTTTCATCTTCTTCAAGTTGTTGGCGTACTCATCACGCTGGCGCTTCTCAAACTTCTCAACCTCCTTGCGCTGGCTGCGTGCAGTGGCATCCAGCTGCGTGTCGAAGCGCTTCTCTAGGTCCTACATAGCACACAACACAAGACCAATGAGCACGCATGCTGAAACAAGTTCCCAAGGGATCAAGATATTCCTGTCCCTCAGCAGCATTCTCAAGTCGCAGGCTAAATGTGATCGCACAGACTATTGCCGATGCTACCATGACAGCATAATGCACAAAATCCTCTGTGATGACCCGTCTCCCAATCCCTAATACTGTAAAAGCAGAAGTTTTCTGTGGTGTTTAATTTTCGGTAACTTCGGTGCCGACAATTTTTACCGAAAAAAAACGCACCGAAAATTTCGGTACTACTGGTACTGTATACATTTAGTACAAGTACACTTACCTGGAAAACGGGTTTTACCAAAAATTTCTCTCCACCGAACCGCCGATTTTGGAGAATACCGAAAATATCATACCACCGAAAATTTCTGCTTTTACAGTAGCCTGCCCTACAGGTACCACGCAGAATTTCCTTACCTGTCTCTGTTGTTCAAAGCGATGTTCCTGGTCATCTTTGTCTTTCTGGATCATTGAGAAAAGATTCTGGGCCTCCTTTTGTTCCTCACGCTGAAGAATCTTCATTTCACGATACTCAATTTTCCTGTAGGAAAGTCGGGTAGTACAAGAGTGAAAGGTCTTCGTTATCATGGAACACATGGCAGACGAGACTAAAGGAGTAGACTTGAACGAAGGTAGAAGCAAAAAGGGAACCGCAGCACACTCTGCACATTCAATATTCTACACGTAACATGACTCACAGAGACAACTAGCACAGTCACGCAACATTTAAAATTAGGTCATTCTTGAAAACAAGTTACAAGCAGCCGTGCACTGACCTTTGCTGCTGTGCCATCTTCTGAGCTTGTTGATCTGTTCCTTTGCCTTTGTTTACATCAATCACGGCCTCTGTAGTGCTAGTGTATTCCTTGCCATCGACCAAGAAAGTACGAGTGCGACGTAGTGTCTTATACGCTGGATCAGCCTGCACAGAACAAGACAGTGGCCGGACAGAGCACGCCAAATAAGAATCTGCTTGGCGAGCACCAACGCAATCAGCAAGCAAAAGGCAAATGGAAGGCAATAGGATAATCCAGTATCAGAACGAAGGAGACTAGCAAGAGCAGGGACAACTTCAAAAGAAGACTTCACCAAGTTCCAAGTTCAGTTTCGCCTGGTGGTCTTGCGAACTTGGCATGAAGTAGTCTTTCCTAGTTACTTGTAAAATGCTACACCACCTTCAGAACCGCATGCTTTGCATGACCCTTGATCAGGAAACCACAAATGAATGTTACTACTGTACCGGAAAGTTGCATACGAAAGCAGTGCTTACGGCCACATAAGCCGGCGTGCAATAGCATGCTTATGTGTCGATGCATTCTCTTCCATTTTCAATGCTTCCACACGAGTCAGGCCTGTATACTACCGACGGTAGCCTCAACGTTTTTTACTACAGTGCAACTCCGATAAGTAGTACCCACATATGGACAGTAGGAACGTGTACTTACGTGTACAGTGCTGGTAACTGAAATCTGACCTCTGAGCTCACACCGCAAAGACCCAACACGGGATTGTAAGACTACGAAATAGAGACCGCTAGAATGTAAATGCACTGCTCAGGGGTCGGATTTCAGTTGCCAGCACTGTAGTATCCAAGATATTTCTTATCCCACCATACTTCAATATTGGGCAATACACCCATACCCCGAACAATGCTCGTACTAAGCAAGTGTACTAGCATGTCTTATCAGAGTACGTACATGTACTATGTGAGTTTCACTGAATTTTAACAAGACAAAATATCACGGACGAATTAACTTTGCGAAGCACTCTCCGTACAAGTGTACACCTACAGATTCGACGAAAAGAGAAGAAGGAGCTGGAGGAGAGATGTCCACGATTCCGGATACGAAAGGAAACTAGGCATCATGTCCATCCATGCTGCATGTTGCGTCTGAAGAGCCTGAAGAGAGGATTGAGTACAAGCAACATACGTAGAGGCCATCAGGTGGCCAATGTTTAAGAGCGGCAGTCAGCCGGTTGACACACAAAGTCCACCGGCAAGTGATGAGACATGGGATGGCGGCAATGTGGTGAGGGTGGTGGAAGAAAACAAGTGACCGGAGACATGCGACGGGAGGGACGTGGCGAGGGCAGTGGAGGAACGTATGACAGTGGCAAAAGACTGGATGTTGCCGAAGACACCCGCTCTTGCTACAAGGGCAGGTGAAGTGGCGAGGATGACGAAGCACAAGGTCGCAATAGGGCAACACATGACTGGCTGTGACAATTCGAAAAGGGACAGGCATGAGGCTCCGACGAAGATGGCAATGGCGAGAAAACGATGGCAGGACCGGTGTTGACCGTGGCAGGAAAACCTAAAATAAGATCAGGCACCACTAATCTCAAGTGAAAAAAGTCACTAGCTTTAATAGAAGCTGCGATGAACTATCACAACAAATGTAGCATACCAATAGCAGATGGTCAGTAGAAACTTTCAAAAAGCAGGTAAGTCGCAAATATGTCAATAGCAACTTACAACAAGCACACACACACACACACACACACACACACACACACACACACACACACACACACACACACACACACACACACACACACACACACACACACACATTCCAACCACCCAGCACACGAACTCTACACAAACACATTTGCAAAACTCCTTACATTTTCCTTGCCACCGTCCTCTTTAGGAGTTTTAATTGTAGGTGGTGCATCGATGTTATCCGGTGCACGCTTGACAACATTGCCGACGCCGAATGAGCGAGTGTGTTTGGGTGCTGCAGTGGATGCAGCAGTGGCTGAGCTAGTAACAGATGCAACGGCCAATTGGTCGTCTAGCTCAGCACCCAGAGTGGCCGCTAGTGATGACTTTCCGGATGAAGAAGACGGCGCACTGGTGCCCGCCACATCTTCTGGCTCTGGCTCTCTGCACAAGGAATGCAAAGAAAGAAATCCCGGGGAATGAAGAGCAATGCCAGTGCCCGGAAGGCACGCATCACAAAATACACACTGCCAAGCATGCCCTTACGGCAAAGCTAAATACCCATGTGCCAATAAAAGACATACAGCTGCATTGTTGAGCATACCGCAATGGCCCACCAAGGCATGTTCCGGTGAGCATACCGCAATGGCCCACCTAGGCATGTTCCGGTGAGCATACCGCAATGGCCCACCTAGGCATGTTCCGGTGAGCATACCGCAATGGCCCACCTAGGCATGTTCCGGTGAGCATACCGCAATGGCCCGCCTAGGCATGTTCTGGTCTACACTGCCTGGAACACAATACAGGACTAAAAAGAGCGCATGATCCCCAAACATGTACAACTGTTCATAATTGTGGGATTTCTGATACTAAACACTCACACCACCCACCATGTGGCACACAACTACTGATAAGTTACATGCAGGTCAGATGGTGGAAGGCTCCAAACCTGTCATGGAATTTGTGCAATTTCAATCAAAGGTAGCCCATTTTTCGTCCCCAAGATACGAACAACAATGACACAGAGCCACACGAGCTTTTGATGTTGATAGGGAACAGCGAAGCCAGTTCAAGCTGCACACACTTGCAGGGCGATGTACTCGAGTACTCGATACGATCGTTTGTTCCCTACTCTTGATGGTGGCGCTCAGTTCAGCCACCGTCTGCAGCACCTGCGAAGGGTATAAACGCACAGTGCCGAGAGTTTCAGCACAACTGCCCAACACAGAACATTTCCCTTGGCACACACATATTGTACTACATTCACGTTAGTACTCACAGGTCATGTTCATTGTTAGCGTTGACAGCATCCTGTGCATCCAGAAAGCAAAGAACAAACGTCAGAAAAAGCACAAGACGAAAGAGGTCCGAGTACATACACGTAAGATGGGATTTCGCTGACTCACTAGCACTGCGCACCATTCAACAGTCACATCCACCACACCGTGCTGTCTCACCTCAGACTCGCCAAGCTCCTCCACAGTTTCCACAACTGCAGCCCTCATCTCTGCATACAGGCGGCGAGTAGCAGTCCAGTCGGTGACACCCTGGAGGAATGGGTGCTGTACATGTACACAAGTCACACCACACATGCGCACACATCAGTTGCAGAGGTCAAGACCTGAGAAACAGCTAAATTTAGTGATGGTGAAATTTTAGTGATTTTAGTGAAGATGCTCATAAAAAGGACACACTTCAGACTCTTTACGAACATCTTGAAAGTTTTTTTGGTTTCACAAGTATACTTTCAAGCCTTCTCATCAGGTGAAATACAGGCAAAGGAAAAGGAACAGGAATAGTGGATTAAGTACAGTAAGGAGGTGGTAAAACATGAGTATTATCGCATTTTTGTCTCAGAGGAAACTGATTTTAGCGAAAGAAGTGTTTTAGCTCAAGTTTAGTAGTACCAAATAAAAGTTTGCATTCAGCGTAGCATACAATACTTACGAATGCACATTATAGCGAGTCTGTGCATTTGATATCTACAGTATTCCATACCCATGGTGCAACAAGGCAAGCACTTTTAGGCTGTGATTGTTGGGTCGGATCCAGATCCGGATCAACAAGATCCACTCGATTTGTAAAGTAAAACAAAAACGGAGGATAAACAGAGGACGCATACAAGAAAGTAGGGAGCGTCGCATTGGTACGTACTAGGAAGGCAGGGACAGGCTCATTTGACTCAGAGGCTGCTTTCACTCAATCTCTGTGGTACTTTGCTGCAGGATGTTCACCGGTAGGGATTACCAACTGGAAACGGTGGCAGCAGGAAACAACCTCAGCAAGCTTCGCCAGATACGGAAGGGAGTGGTAGCTGGTTCGGATGATGGATAGTGAGAGAGACAGGCGAGTATGCAGTGTGCCTGATGGAATATTTGTCGCTGGCACCGGCCACATGGCACCAAGAGGCTGAGAGTCAGGCAGGTGCGATAGCATGCGCAACAACAACAGTCCATGCGATCAGACTGATTCGGGAAGAGAACATAACAAAGTGATAGACAGTATACTTACGGCCATCATGTCCTCTGCAGTGGGTCGGTTATTCGGATCTTTCACCAAGCACTTTGCGAGGAAGTCATTAAATTCTGGTGACCTGCATGCATCCCAAAAAAAGGGGAGAGAGAGAAATCTACATGCGAGGACAAATAATATCCAACATTAAATAATTATTAAATAATAACAATAATAATAGCAACAAGTACTCAGATGGTGAGCCAAGGAAAAATTAATATTAAATTGAAACAAGGAAAACGGTGGGGCACAAGTGCACGTCTGACTGTTCAAAATCTGGATTAGTCGGCGGACTCTAACGCAAAACTTGTGCCCCACCGTTTTCTTTGTTTCAAAAAAAAGCAATTGCTCCTGTTGAATTCTGTGAGAATTTCTCCATGGCAGCCCAGTCTACTGTTCCAAGACTGCGACTTACCAGCGTGATGGGGCAACCAGCCTCGGAGGCTCGGCTTTGGGGATCTTGAACAAGACTCTCATAGGATGCATCTCATGGTAAGGCGGTTGCATGTCGGCCAATTCGATAAGAGTGATTCCGGCAGACCAGATGTCAGCCTGCAAGCCACAACAAGAAAACGAAACTGTTGTTCGATCATCCTTGTAAACGAGAATGCACGGCGAACCATGTGGCTGCCAATTGACAGCTTGAGTGCATGGAGCCAGACAACTCTGCAGACAGCAAGGGCAGACAATCGTGGAGTAATTCACACGTGGCAAATGTAAATATTACACCTACCCTGTAATCGTATGGTAGGTCCTTGTTCGTTTCACACACTACTACTTCCGGTGCCATCCTACAACCAACGGCCGAAAAAAACCAACACAACAAAACAGAAAATGGACATAGTAAAGTGGAGAGCGGACTCAAGAAGAGAGCACAGTTGACCTCCAAACTTCACTGGGCACATGCCCTGACTCATTTCTGTGCTAGTCTTCAACCAAGGTCCCGGTAGCCAAGTGACTAAGCATATGTAAACGCAACGGCGACGGATGGGTATCACTCACCAGAAAGGTGTTCCAATGAATGAGTCACGGCGTTGCTTCGTCTTCTTGTTAATTGCAGATACACCAAAGTCACCTGCACCGTCAACAAATAGGCCGACGCCACCAATTACGGCAACAACAGCAGGAACAATGCCCGATGCCCAGTGGAGAACATGCGCTGGATCCAAGTACTCAAGTCACATGAAAGCTACTGTCAGTTATTTCAAACAACTTGAATGCATGTAACATTCCAATAACGTCACACATACCTGCAGCGGTGGCAAGCAAAATCCAACTCCTGGTTTCGCATAGTTCAGTGAGAGCATGCGGAGAGTAGACACATGCATGCTTGCAAAACAGTGTAGAACTTAGAACTGGGGTTCACCTGCCACCACTTAGAGCACAGAAAGACTCAGAAACGGACAGGCAGATAGATAGGAAGGGAATTGAAAAAGATTACCTAGCTTGATGCTACCGTCAGCACAGAGCAGAAGGTTGCCTGCCTTCAAGTCACGGTGAATGATACGCTTGGAGCGCAGCTCTATTAGTGCCTGCAAACAATAAGCATTCAAAAGATATAAAACAATTAAACTTGACGGTCACGTGTCGCATCTGGGCCAGGACACACAACACACGGACGCATGAAGTGGTCAAATACTATGATTTGTAGTGCAATTTAGAGGAGAGAAAAATTCAAAAGTAACTCAGAATTGGGATGGTAATCCATGAGCACAACTAGGAAACAGCCTCACCCGAATATTGCAAAAGCAGATCTGAGTACACAGCCTGCAACAACATAAACAGCAGCAGCAGCAACAACAGCAACAGCAGCAGCAGCAACAAGTAATGCCTAGGGACGCCACCGTACCTCAAAAAGGTGCCGAGCGGCTACCTTGATCTGCTTCTCTGTTAGGCCACGGTCAAGCTCTGTCAGGCAGGACAAAACGAGAGAATGACACCAGTGCCATCAATGACCCGTGCTGGGAGATTGCAAAATATTACAGTTGCAGCAGCTAAAATCTAAGCAAATCCAAAGGCTGCACGACACAAGCGCCAGAAGCACTGGGCTGCGAAATGCAACCAGCGCTCCGGTGGTTGGACTTTTCTTGTCGTATTTGTAGCCGAAATTACCATACACCATGAGACCTGAAGAAAAGGGCTGCTCCCAGGCGCACGCAGGCGTTTACACGTGACAGAGCACCAGCTCAGCTAGTGCACTTCAAAACGCTCCTGGTGATGTGGAGGACGTACATGTCCTATGCTAATGCCCTTTTCCATGGGTTGCAGGTTCAAATGTAGGTCAGGACAGTTCTGAATATTTCTATAACCGTACACGAATGCACATACATATTATTTAAAAAAAGATGTATTCACTATCCTACAAGTAACATCTCTCATATCCGACCTCCGGAAATGCAATTGCCCACAAGGGTCTGGATTACCAGTTCTTTACTGTACCTAGCATGATGTCGTCCATTGCACCACCAGGACAAAACTCCAACAGCATCTGTGCAGATAGAAAAATGACAAAATTCAAAGTTTCAAGCAAAATACATGTACATGGTCAAGTTACCAAGAAAAAATTCAAGCTAACCGTATTTCCATCCCACACGTGAACACACTTTCCATGCGATGGATGAACATGAGCGAGCTGAGAACGTGACACCTTCGGCTAGATATTTAGAGATATTTATTGCCTAAAGTGCCAACTTCATAAACTGTCGGCACAAACTGCAAAATGTCCTCCTTCTGCATGATGACAGGGTTCAACTTACCCAGCGGGTGCACTTTTATGTTAAGAAATTCAAATTATGCCGTACAGGTCTCCATAGTAAATGGAGTCTATCTATTGTCGTCTGTTTGTTATAGCAAGCCGCTGTGCATACAGCCAGATTCTGGAATTGACCAGCTGTGAGTTTTAGCATTGATAAACAAGGGAGGTGAGTACAGTCATGTAGATAAGACCCACCACAAATTACTGTAGTCAAAGACCGAAAATCCCATTCGCACTACTACTGCTTTAGGAGCTGCATCTGCGCCTTGGTTGTCGAGGGTGGTGGCGCTCTTACGGATGGAGAAAATTCAGTCTAACTGGGTCTCAAGTGAACCGTGCAGTTTATATAATAGTTATACAGTGGGACTCAAATAGCCTGTGCCCGGATACAATCCTGCTCAACACAGACAATTTTCGAATGGCGGACTTTTCTCCCATAAAATACACAAAGCAAACCCTTTCAGATTGCTTGTACTTTGTAAGGATTATATTGAGTGTGACCCCATGGAACATCACCATAGACTAGGGATATGAAAAGAACAACTATAGTTGCAGGCTCTGGGCAGCAAATCCACAGGGTATTGCCAATGCTGGGAACGTTCTTACCCATAGTTTTCCTTTGAACAGATACGCCTCTTCCAGCGAGAGAATATGTGGATGGTGCCCACATGCTGCTAGGATGTCAATTTCAACTACAAAGTCGTCGAGTTCATCACCATCACCCAGCTCCACAATCTTTGCAGCAGCAAGCGAGCCTCTCTCGCGATGCTTAGCCTGGGTAGAAAAGTGCACACAGGAATACAACGCAGGATGACGTCCTCCCTCGTGAACTACTCACCCAAACACACTGGTACGCAATCGCACACATGCTGCTTCTCTTCGCAACCACTTACTGGAATGTACCAACAGGATACATTCAGCCACACCCAACAAGCATGTCATATCATCAAAGTCCCAGGAAGTCCATCCTGTCAGAGTATAATATTATAACGTATTAACAAGAAATCTTTACACAATTTTCACATTTTGGACAGAGAACGGATCAATATGTATATACGAGGTACTGGTATGAGCAACAATCCATCAACTGAACCAGGTAATGAACAGTCAAATAGTGTAACAATTAGGCACGCAACTGACAAGGAGAACTGAGACATCCAACAGCCTGACACCCAGCTAGAAAACAACTCCGAACGCACACAACTACAGCGTTCCTACTACATGTACCTAGAAGGCTGGAGTTTGAGGAGAGTTCCAAAAGAGGGGAGAGAGACATGCTGAAGACGAGTACAAGCTAAAATTCACACAGCTACGAAGGTGCTGGCCATTGAATGTCTCAGTACTCCTTGTCAGTTGTGTGCCTAATTGTTGCATTATCAGACTGACTTCTAATTTCACCTTTAGTTTCAACGAGTAATTCCCATTACCACTCACTGAAGCTTCAGGATACGCAGTCAAGCTCTATTGCATTTTATTCAGCTGTGCCATTGTGCTCTGCGATTATACAGGTACAATGCATACAGCTGAAGTGGGCCATGGATTATGAATCATCCTCGCGTAGCACAGTACAGAGCCTCATTTATTCGTGCAACTATGGCTGTGCACCGCGTTCCGCATCCAAGACCAATTCTGTAGTTCATTGGTCTGCTACCGTGAGTAGCACAGTGTGACACGTATGCATGGCGATACGCTGATCGATCAACTTATTGACAGCCGATTGCATTATAGGTACATGTAGGTGGTAGTTTGGATAAGTAGCATCAGCAACCCAATGTAGGTGCTAGTTTGGATAAGTAGCATCAGCAACCCAACCCACCTTTACAGTGAGAAAATCAAGATCCAAGATGCGGTTGTAAGTACATGTATGACAAGTTTTTTTTTTTTTTAATTTCCCTTTTCATTCCCTCGACCAGTGAATATTGCTAAAAAATATACACAAGAGAGAGTTTGGAAGCTTTGTTACAACTCTGAGTTTCACGTATTACTACGATCATCAGGCAACTGATGGATCCAAAACGGGCAGCCAGAACATAAGGGGGAGCAAGGTGGGAAATTCTAAGGGGTGTCATAGGCGACGCGTATCATAGCGCAAGAGTCTAAAGCTAAAAAATATAAATATTTACAGTAAAGATTACACCAATCGAGAAGTGCAAGGACCACTTGGCCCCATCTAGATTCTGTAGGTACTAGCACCTCCTTGTACATGACTTGTATACATTGGCAGGCATGCACTGCCTAACGAAGACTCTGTAGTCTGCAACTACAGAACTACCGTACTGGCAATATATGTTGCCGCAATGAGGCCATGAAGCGTTACATTGGCACATGTTTGCCGCACGCAGGGCGTTACATGCAAAGTCGCACAGGAGCCGTTACACAGGTTTCTATATTGCCGCAGTCCTTTTTTGGCTATTGCCGCATCACTTTTTTTCTATTGCCGCATCATTTTTTCTTTTCAAAAAAAAAAAGATCGCCGCACCCCGCCGGACGCGCGTTACGAACTCAACGAAAATTTGTCGCACTAGCCTGGTCGCGCGTTACGCCGCACCCCCCTGCGTTACGCGTTACGCGGCAACATATATTGCCAGTACGGTAACTACTGGAAAATTACCATACAACTGAAAAGAATTATTTCACTTGCACTGGGCTGGAAAAAGAAATACAAAAACCAAACCATGCCCTACTCAAACTCAGTCAAAGCACATATCCACCATTCGCCCTCAAGTGCTCTCAGACCCCCGCTGTGAAAGTAACTTAGTTCCATTCAGAGATAATTATTATGCTCCAGTCTGCACAAGACAGTGTGTAGATTTTGTAATGAAAGTGAAATTGACTGAAACAAAACCCTCAAAAAGAATAATAATAATATATCCATACACCGATCACTGACATTAGATTATTCTTATTCTCTATTTGCAGGTCCCCAGTGAAGCCCACTGAAGCAAACTCTAGTAACGATCACGTACACCATCATAATAATCATAGTGACACCCCACACACACCACCACAACTCAAGTCACATCACGATTCACTGCAGATTAGACAGCAGAAGTGTATTGCAATCCATAAAGCCATGCTCAGTCAAAGTGGGGGCGTAGTGAAAAATAGCACATGGACCCTTCAGCAAACAACCCTACTTTCACAACTTCACAGCAATATTTTCTCACTTTGTACACTTTGCCAAAAGCTCCATCGCCAAGTTCGCCGACGATTTCCCAAAAGAGGTCAGGATCTTGATTCATTTTTATATTGGGATATTCCCGTTTCTCTCTGGCAGATTTGCCAAAAATACTCTTGAAGAACCCTGCCATGGTGGCAGGTCCGACAAAGTTCGTTCTCAGAAGAGGTTCGAATAATTATTGCTTGAGATTGGCGACCTACTGAAAGAACCCCAAACTGCACGGGCCTTCTGCTCAGCCAGCTCTGATACCGCAACCAACACACAGTTCCACCGCTAGCGACCAGCTGAGCACCCTACCCAGGTCAAATGTGTGCAAGCTCGCCCACAACACAACACACTTGACGGGCGCTAGCCAAAGGGCAAAGACTGTGTCGTACACATGCGCAGGCTAGTGCCTCTAGCGCGTGGCAGCGCTGTCGACATAGATGTGAAAATCTGACTGCTAAACTTGCTTTTGGCCGATTTATAAAACCTCCTGCCGGCTTGCAGTAAAAAATCGCAAAAAATCACACAAGCGCCATATTTTGGACTTTCTTGTCCTTCGTTCTTTCTCTTCTTTCCCGTCGCAGCCATGAAGCGGTCTTCGGATGTGTCCTCCTCAAGGAGAAAGTGCCGCAAGGCCCATTTCTCTGCTCCATCCAGCGTGAGGAGAAAGCTGATGAGTGCACCTCTGTCCAAGGAGCTTCGTCAAAAATACAACGTTCGTTCCATGCCCATTCGTAAGGATGATGAGGTGGTTGTAACCCGTGGCCATTACAAGGGAACCCAGGTCGGCAAGGTAATCACAGTTTACCGTAAGCGCTTTGTCGTCCACATTGAACGGATTCAGCGCGACAAGGCCACTGGTGCTACCGTAAATGTTGGAATTCACCCGTCCAAGGTCGAGATCGTAAAATTGAAGTTGGACAGAGATCGCAAGTCTATCCTGGACCGTAAGAACCGAAACAAGATGGACGACAAGAACAAGGGCAAGGTCCAAGAGGAGGAGGTTCAGGCTATGGAAGTGACTGCATAAATTTGTAAGTCTTTGTTGTTCGTCTGTATCAGTTTAGGGATATGCAAGCGGTGTGAACTATACCTGATTATTGTTGTTGGCATGCGTGCGTGCATATGTGAATTGTTTACACTTAATGTCAGACAAGCAGTTCTGTCGTCCATTGTACCAGCGTAGCACGATATAATCATTGCTTCGTTAATTGTCTATTATATGTACTTGCATGGTGGAGGACATCAGCCATGATGTGTTATTCACTAATCTACACAAAAAAATTATGTCACAGGTAGCCCAAAATAGTTATATTTGAAAAAATCTGTGAGAAGATGGTTCGGGATGATATCAATAATTTCCTTATACTTTGTACCGATACCTGTAAATATTCTGTAGGATAATGGTGGAACGTGTCAATTGTAACAAGGATACTTGTGCTGGTGAAAACATCTCCATTGATTTTTGACGCTATTCTCCCAATTTTTTTTGCCGAAAAGTGTTGTCCACAACTTTTTGTGTACTATTAGAGTTCATCGCTACTACCAAGAGTAGATAAACAAGAGTGTGCAACTCTGCATCTCTTCTGCATAATCTGAATATCTCCCGGCGCACGGCAGAAATTTTGTTGACGTCACCTTTTTCAGAAAACTGCATTTTGCCTCGGAGCAGTGTGAGAGAATGTGCTGGGCACCCACCTTGTGACGTAATACCCGGCCAATTGCACGAGGCAAAACTTCTCAAAAGACTCGCAGCGTGTGCGACGTAGAAAAGATTACACAAACAAAAAATTCCGCCATGGGCCAATCCATCGGGGAGTTGCACGCCCTTGTTTATCTACTCCTGCTACTACTATGCAGCTATGGCCAATTGTGCTGCACACTGCCATCATTAAATCTGGCAACCTTATCTGTGAAGTGCAGGATCCTTGGCCAAACTGTGGGGTAGATCTGAAATCAAAATTGAGGGCTTGTGCCAGCTTGTAAAGCAGAGATTGGTGTTCTGCTATGAGCAATCCTGGGCTTTGAGTGCACAATTACAAGGTGTGCTCTTCACCGGCATAATGTAGGCAATGTAGTGCGCATTTGCGCACACTCCCAGTTTAACGCTCTTAGTTTTAACTGTTTGCGATGCACACCGAGGTCTTCCGGATCTATTGGGGAGAGTTCTGTATGACGGGCTTCCTAGTAAATGTCCCTGGAGAGTCTTAAATCTTTTGAATTCGTAGTTGGCATGTGAGGTGGCATTTTCTCTTGGTATTGTAGGTGTGAGCTGTCTTGAGTTAACCAGGACTGGAGACATGTTCTGTAAATGTATGTTGCTTCCCTTTACATTTGTGTAAAGTCTATGGCTGTGTTACCTTATTAGAGTTTCTGTTTCTATCTGTGTGTGCTTCTGCAGCTTTGCCACCAACTCTTCAGTCATATGTACAGTAACATCCTTTTGTACGACAATTAGCTGTGCGTTTTGTGCTGTGCTTGCGGGAATGGTGATTGTGCATGTGGGTGGACAGACAGTTTTACCATACATAGTTCTATGAGTGCTCAGACTGAATGCTGGTACTATCAGGGTATGTGAAGTCAAGAGTGTGCTGCAATCAATGAACGTTTGCATGCAGAATAGAGAGAAGCAACACACTCTCTTGACTTCCAGATAAGTGGCTGGTTCCTGCTGGCAAGATTACAGGATACCCAGGGTGTGCAGCCTCTGGCTTTTTTCTGCATGGTCGTCTGTTACATCGGAATTCCTTGATTACATCATATTTGGAGCAGATATGGGTTGGGAATTGACGTAGTGCGTATAACCAAGAGTCCATGAAACTGTTTATGCTCTGTTGGAAGTTGATATAGCCAAGTAAGGGGCCGTCCGTATTAAAATATCGATGTTTTTTTCAAGACGATATTTGTTCATTTCTCCCTCCCCCCTCAAAACGAACATACAGTGACACATGCTTATGCAAGGGATCGATGTTTTTTAATGAAGTTCAATTTCCTCATGAAACGTGACCAGCTGCCACTCTAATTTCACCACACACCTACATGTACATGTAGGTTTATGTTGCCACGGTCGCACAACCTTGCCATGGCTATGCTCCCGAGGTTGACTTTCACTTTGTGTAGGTCATAAACTACATGTACATGTTCGAACAGCACCCGTCCATAGATAGAGTTCAATATTTTTTTCTGCAAAGACGAGACGAACAGGGCCCAAACCCCCTCCCCCCCCCCCCCCCCAAACGAACGAATATCTTCTCTAAAAAAACATCGATATTTGCGGACGACCCCTAAAGGAGTACATAGGCTGATAGCTAGCTAGGGATGTCCACAAAATGTTTTCGAATTTTTTTGCATTTTGGGTAATTTTCACACTTTTTTGCAATTTGGGCAATTTTCACACTTTTTTCCATTTTGGGTCAACTTTTCCAGCAATTTTGCCGCAGGAGTCTTAAGGCCGATTCACAATACAACTTTCTGCGACGCGACACGCGATTTGCGAGAGTTGCGACAAGAAACTGCCTGTCGCGAGCTGTCGCAGAAGTTGAAGAAAGTTCAACTTTTGCGACATGCGACACGCGACATACACAAATAGAGTACAGTTTCGACCCTGGGTGCACGTGCAGTGCACGTGCATAGTACTACTTGTGCATGATGATGTCGCAAACATGAAGAATATTGTGAACCGTGTGTCGCTGTCGCAGCTCGTCGCATGTGTCGCAAGTCGCATGTCGCGTCGCAGAAAGTTGTATTGTGAATCGGCCTTTATTCGCAGCTTGCCCGGAAGACTCTACCATGGAGATGGTGTCGGATTCTTCCTCGCTCTTCTCATTGGAGTCGGAGTGGACCTCCGTCAACACACTTGGCTCGCTGCACGCCATTTCCACCGCGGTACCGATGTTTCTGTAACAGCTGTAGCTATTCTCGCAATACGGCTCGACGACTCGTAGATCTGGCCAGATCTAGTACATGAAGCGCCATTTTGGTTGCCATGTCAACAGTCACATTTTTGCGCAATTTGGGTGATTTTTTACAATTTTTAAATTTTCTAGAGAACTTTCAAAAATATCCCGAAAACATTTTGGGGTTTTTCTGCACATTTTACATTTCCATTTTAGGTGAAAAAAAAAACATTTTGTGGACATCCCTACTGATAGCCCCCAAGAGTGTGGAACTCGACTGCATGTGCATGGGTTTCAAGTTGACGTCATTTTTATGATGCAATGCGCACTGTACACAGACTCTCAGACGAATCCGGAACCTATGCTATGTTGAACCAATTTCCAAAGCCTATCTACCGGTATCTGATCCTGCACAAATTATTGCAAAGGAAAACGTGTGAACGTGATGCGTCAACACCGTATGTCGTAAATCACCGGTGGAAGGAGCATTGCATCATACAGTAGAGTCGCGCGCTGAAGAACGTCCTGCCTGAAGTTCTAAGAACACCACAGCTAACGCTAAGAATGGCGGTGGTCATTTTCTGGCATCTTATGGGATACATAATTATTATTATGATCCAATGCGGATTGTTTCTAAGAACGCAGCCAGCTTGCTGAAAAATAAAAACGTCCCAGGCTAACCCCTTGGAAACAACATTCTTGGGCGCGCGACTCGACTGTATTTAATAACTGAAATTCTGTGGGAGGCAGCTCAGGGTATGTGAGATTATTGCATGTCACGTGAGGGTTGCCTGTACTACAGCCAATGAGCGCTCTTGCTCAGCGGTCTGTATTTCTCGGTATTGCCCGGCAAGTTCAAGATTGCCCGCTCAGTTACATGTACGCGCATGCGGACTGTCAATCCTGTACTTTGTGGTTCGTGATCAGATCAAGTTGATACAGTTCGGAGTTTCAAATTTGAAACACAAAACAGCAACTAACTTGATCTGACTACAAACTACAAAGCACGAGAATGACAGACCACACGCGCGCGCATGTAACTGAGCTGACAATAACTTACTTGTTCCAGCCACATGAACCAGCCGCCTCAGCAGGTGAATGCAACCTTGACATCGATATCGATGCGTTGGTGAGCAGCCGACGAATTTACTTGACGAACTGAATGCGTTTGAGACGAAGTTGTGGAGCCCATCCCAGTTTCAGTTCCTGTTCCAGGACTTCCTACACTCAGTGCTCAATCACGAACAACAACACCATCGATATCGTAAAGAAATAGAGAATTTCAAAACCACAAACGACGTTTACCACTGAACAAGTGTGTCGGGAGACTGAGAAAGTCGGAAAGGTTTCTCTCCATTCTCTGGAATGTTTGGGTCAAGCATGCAATAAATGATTTACTGCGCCTCGTACGCACTCGTACACGGGCAATACCGGCTTGATACATGACCTCACGGCTGGCGCCGTTCGGTCATGTATCAGCCAGTATTGCCCTTGTACTCGTTTGTACTCGTGCAGTAAATCATACGTTGCACACTCTGGGAGTTATGTACTCTTGGTAAATTGATCTTCTGACTTCAGTTGTGCATCAGGAGACTCTTGTGTGCAACCATCAGGAAAAAGCGATAGTCTGCTATAACGAGGCTAAATATTAAAACCAGGCATATGCACACCTAAAGACTAAAGTCACAGAACGACGGTGTCGGTTTACGGCAGCCTTTGGGATACATCTGATCCAGCACGAATTGTTTCTAAGAATGTGCTATGAGAACGCAGCCAGATTATAGAAAACATAAGAACACCCCAGGCTAACTACTTGGAAACAACGTTCTTGGACGTGTGACTGTATACGGTTTAGGATTTCGTGCATCAGTACATTGCAAGGAGAAGTGCAATGCAGTATTGTACCCCTCCCTGGCGGCTTGCATGATTTGTAGGCTGGCTGTATCAATAATAGCAAGAGTACATGTACTCTTGATAATAGCAAGAGTGCATAAAACTGTTTATGGACTCTTGATAATAGTGTGTTCTGTGTTTTTTTGCAGGCATGCTTGGTAAAATAATATTTTTCATTGTTAATAATAACGACCTACTTCTTGCGTAGGGATGTCAATTATCCTATCCACGATGGGAATTAACCGTATTGCGTGACCGATCCTTTCAATGTTCTAATCTTTACTTTTCCACCTGGACTCCTCCTTGGTTTCCTTTTTTGTTGTCCGATCTGTCTCGTGTTGGAACTATTGCTGTAATGCGACAGTACTGCACGATTGACTGTGTGAGGATGCCACCTTTGAAGATACAGTCTGGTTGTACATATTGGCTGTGTAAATTTTACATTAGTTTATATTAATTTTATTGCATGCATATACCATAAAATCCACAAAACACAACCCAATTGTCACTGGGATTTTCTATTTTTCACTCCGTTATCACTGCGGTAAGTCCTATTGGACAATGAATCTCATTCTGTGATCTATGTGTTCCCAGACTTATTCACTGAATACATGTTCCATTCTTGAACCATGGTGCAGAATACATTCGTATTTGTATTATATTTTCTGCAATTGCGAAATGCACCAAATTGTTATAATATCCTAAGATAAGTAAGATAATACAATGGTGGGTATGTGTCATAGTTGTGGCCTGCATAGATTAGACTAAAAAATCTGAGGAAGATACACTTCAACAGGCCAGGACGCCTCTCCAAAAAAACAATTCATACGACGCCAAACATATCGGTGACCTCCCAATTTTTTTACACAGTCAACATAAGCACAACCCAAGGAACAAATTCACAAGTTTATCTAAACTTTCTATGTTTTAAATTTTTTTGGAGTTCGGTGGTCTGAGCCTCCTCAAAATGTGGGGCTTTGAATAAAACAATGTCAATACTCCTCCCTGGCATACTATATTGTAGTAATGTGCATAAGGACCTTACATCACAAGTCCCCAGAAAAAAAGAAGTTTCTTGTCCTTTTCTGCAGCACTCCACTGGATTTTCTGCATCCTGTGGACACTGCTGGGTTCCGCAGAAATTCTACAATCTCTGGCATCATGGAGTTCACGGGGAACAGAAGTGGAAACAACTGATGCCCCCCAAATTCCAAACCACTATCACAACTGGTTACCGAGGGTTTCAGATCTAGATCTGTTTGGTTTTGCTCAGTCTTGCATTGCCAATGTGGCTCAGAATGTATGTAGAATGTTAAGTCAAATCATGGCATATGCAGAGCGAGCAGATGGGAGTTGAGAATGAGACGTACGTATGAGAGACAACAGATCATGATAATAAAGTAGTATGAACGTGCAGCCGACAAAGGGCATAGTGTTTTTCATGGTTCTAGGCAAGCATGGCGGATCTACACAGGAAACCAAGGCTTGCTTTTGGAAATGTGTACATATAAGAAATGGTATGAAAAAAGCATGGGGTTGGCAATTTTAAACAGGTCAACATGTTGCAAACAGCAAAAGGAAAATTACAGCAATGTTCTAAAAGTCAGCTCACAAAGTATTTACAGACAACAGGTCTAAAAAGACGGCAGGCCACATGTTTGGAAAGAGAAGGAAGCGACAGTAAGCATTTTCGCCATTGTCTACTCAACTTCCATGTCTTCAGCACTGTCCTCGTCTTCTTCATCATCATCCTCATGGATCTTCAGGGAGAGCTCCTGCTCCTGATCACAGCCAAGATAGGCATCACACATGAAGAAGAGTGTGTACTTGTATGATCCAGCAGATGGAGCCACGAAATCGAGCTTCACCTTGGACTTGTGCTGGAGGGTAACACGCTTGATGGAAATCAAGCTACAGCAGGGAAAACAAAGACATACACAGGAATAGCACATTCAGGAAGTGCAGACAAAGAGTACACAATCACGCAAAACCCAACAGACTACACACAAAACAAACTGGAGAAGAGAAGAAGAAGAAACAATACAACAAGAATGCCATCATACGGATAGTCCAGACATAACAAGTGCATCATACTATCGACAGTCATGTGTCTTACCTGTTAGTCTTCTGGTCACCGATAACAAGCCACCAACCCTCGTCGCGTTTCTAAAAGCAGAAAGAATCACATTGCAGCTGTCAACATTGCTGCCACCATCAATAATTTGTAGCCCAAAAGCAAATGGTTCAAGCGAATTTATTCCATACTTAAAGTACAAGTTCAACTGAGAACAGCCAACAAAGGTACATTTCATTATTTCGACTGGCCTCAACTAGTCTGCTGTGTGTAAAGGCTAGTGCATTCGCTGTGTTCCTGCATAAAGAAGCTAGCAAATAGCAAGAATGAAACTTACCTGTGGGAAGTGAGGTGCAACAACGGGTCCCACAACCTCACCCTCACTTTCTACCTCACGCTCCAACTTGACGTTGATAACCACAGGTTGCCCACTGTGGAAAAGAACACAATAGCCCGATAAACGCATGGTTGACATCTTCACAGCACTTTTTCTTCATTTCATTTGACTGATGTTTTGAAGGCAAATGAATGAATGTTGAGGGAACCATCGCATAAACATACTTCTTTTTTCGAAGTAAAAGAGTCTGAGTGCGAGGGTGAGAAGAAGAGAATACGGTGAACGAATCTATCTAACACAATACAAATGAATGCATGTAAATTGTTGGTATGCGTGTTTCAACATGGGGAAGGCAGTATGGGGAAAGTGTGACTTGCACAGCAGATGTACAAAGCATTATTGGTTTCACAATTAGGTACAGTATTGGTTGATATGCGTGTGGGATGTCCAAATTACCATTTCCACTTTGGGAGAATTAAGACTCGCGATTTAAGAGATAAGGCAAATTGACGTGACACATTTCACCACACTTCGAAGTAATAACAACCTCCTTGAGCCCTGCATTGAACATATTTGGTACATACCTTGTGAGTTCCTCGGATTCAACGATGTCGTAAGACAATTCAATGTTCGGGTAGCGGTTGCAGAATACGGCAACATCCTGAACGAGAAGCATCACAGTGAAACATGGCAGTGAACATGTTTGTATGTGTGTGTCGGCATCAGCTCAGGCTCTATAGTGATCCTAGCAATGGGCACGATTCAAACAGTGTAAACTGACCATGGCAGTCTAGATTGCGGCCATACATTACGCCACATCCTAGTCCGGCAGTGCAGCCCTACTTGCGCCCTACCAGACTGTGATCGTTGGTATAGCAAACAGTGAATGCTGCAGCTTACCCTGAGTTGCCAGTCCTGCATCTTCAGCAGCTCCAGACGGTCAGCATCCTCCATCTCCATCAGATCAAACACATCGTCGATTTTCTGAAACACACACAGGCATTTAAAAAATGCGTTATAATAATTATATTGAACAAATTTACAACTGCAACACTTCTCCTTTGGTCCACGCAATACCCAATAAAGACTAGAGAGATCAAGAGTGCTACAAGCTTGCTGGTTTTATACAAGTAGGGGTTTCCCTAAACTTCCCAGTAATCCATGATAGTCTTATTGCTGGACATTTAGAAGCATTCTACAAAGTCAACACCAGCCATATACGTGCTACATGTAGAATGACAGAAGATTGCCCTCAGTCTTGCAATCATAATTATGAAAGTGAGAATGCATCCAGACTGCCAGCAGAAAAAAATGCAGAAGAGAGCACTAGTTACCTTAGTTGAGCATCGCTTCACAACTTCGCTGGAGAAGTGAGGAAGCTGCTTCAGATAGGAGTCGCGTCTCCACATGGCTTGCGTAGTCTGCAAGCAGAAAAGGGAGAAGCACAGGCACACAATGACAAGTTAGCCAACAACTTTCTTGTGACGTTTGCTCATGGCAGTGAGCATGTTTGCATTTCTACTGACTGCGCACCCTGCAGATGGCCTACTGAGAAGTGAGAACACACACATGGCTAAGTACGCAATTAGGAGGGTGCTTTGGCTAAACGGGGTATCATTGTATACACTGTACTTGCCAAACATTGGGAGAAGACAACACCAGATCGTGCAACACGCTACAAAACCACAGAATAACGCCGAAAAATGAGATCCTAAAAAACGACATGCAACAGCAAAGAAGGGTGCAGGGATTGAACTTACCATCTGCGCCAGCTCCATAGCAGCCAAGGCAGGCGACAGCCAACCATTGCTGCTGAGTACGTCTACGCAGGCCTGGATCAGGCGGATAGCCTAAAGATAAATCACAGAAAGTGCCACGTGTGAGTGATTTCATAGCAACAAATGGCAGAAATCTGCCAATGTGCATAATGACGACATCACACAATATACTAGGTAAAGCAAACAAGGCTCAGTGGACAGTCAAGCAGCTGCCATGGGTTAATAGTGAGGCAAGGTCTTCTTCACTTTACCTGCTTGAGGATCACCTCAGTGTCGGCCTGCATTTCAGCATGCAGCTGGATGCGAGACAGGTGAGCCTGCAGGAGTAGATAGGTCTTGACATGTGGATCGTTGAACTGATTGCTGCTAGGCTTGTGTGGCACCCGATGAGACAGCTGAGTAGCAACAACAAAAGCAGCAAAGGCGAGAAGAACACAGGGTACCACATTTACATGAGGCAGTCCGAAATACTACACGGTTTCCTAAAAACTACAAACGCACACAGGTGTACACACCGGTTCACAACTATTTTTCCGCAACATTTTAAATATGCGTTCAGTAGTTTGGAATCCACCGATTATGAAATATAATGAAACGAACATTCTTTACTGATGCAGGAATAGATGTTCAAACATTCCGTTAAGTGTTAACACCCCCTGCCCATCCCGGCCCTGGAAGTCCACACAGTACACACAGTCCACACTGAATACTGGTACAGACAGTACAGAGTAACAAACCTTCGCCAAGACAGAGTCTTCATGATGGCGCACGGGAATGTCCGAGTACTCTGCAGCGTTGGAGATAATCTCCAGCAGGCCACGAAGCTTCGTCTTGGCGTTGAGCGACATACTGAACAGTTCTGCAAAACAGAACACATCAACACATACAATCAGTCACATGTTGTTCAACATAGATTGCAACATTGCTAATAGCCCACTGCGCGGCACTGCACACTGGTACATATGCCTACAAGACAACGTTAGGCTGCTGATATTACAGATCCTGCACGGTACTGCGCCGAGCAGTACACACAATACATTCAGCTGTACCGGAAATTACACCATGTCTACAGTGAGTCACTGTGCAGTCCTATGCACTGATCATCAATCATGCAATGAGCGAGCTGGAGTAGCTATCTAGGAGTACCATGCAGGAATAGCAATTGCCAGGATTCGATGTCTGCTCTACAACACGCCGCACAGCACACATAACCACACACATAACCACACACATAACCACACACATAACCACACACCCACACGCACACACACACCCACACACATACAGCACTCACCGATCGTCGTGTAGTTGATGTAGTAGTATGCAGCAATCATGCCCAAGTTGAGAGGATTGACATCCATCTCATCCTCAATGGAGATACACTAGTGCACAAGCACAGCAGTGGGTAGTGGGGAAAGACGACAAGTGTTGGCACAAACCCAGTGCATCAGTAAAAGTACAATCGTACAGAGCACTGTAACAACGCAATCATGTTCCACGTCAACAAGGTTTCTCAAGTACAGACATGTGGTCAACATGCGGTCAACTTGCAGACAAGATAGCATCATGTGGATTTTCTGTACCTTGGACTGCTGTAGGTCACTGAGCGTGGTTTCCACGACCTCACTCAAGTGATCACTGAGATGACGATGTGTCATACCTACAATGTGGAGCAGTCCGAGAAACAAACACAACAGTCAACACCACACTATAATGATAACAACCATGTGAACGCTGGGTTCTGTGCAGTGTATAGTTGCTGTTACGGGTAACATGGATGCACCAAATGGGACTTTCGGTCTTTGACCACCCATCGCTTCAGGAGCTGTATCTGCGGAAAACTCTGTCCGACTAAGTCTCACACGAGCCGCACCATTTATTTTCTCTATGTTATTCATAGGTCGAGGGAATGGAAAAGAGAAAAGTCTGAAGAAGAGATTGACTGTCACCAACCAGGACTCAAACCAGGGAACTTCGCTTGAGGTCAGTGATGCTCTAACCACTGAGCTATGGTGTAGCTGTCATCCCAGCAGAGACCGTTCAACATTTTCTTCACACTTCCTGCTCGATGTTATAGTTGGTCTTCCAAGATGGATCATCCCAGCACAACGCTGCACCGTGTGCATGCTTCCGGATGCGTGAATATACCATGTTGGTCTTAATCAGGATTCGTCAGGTGTACCAAGGGAAAGACATCCCCAAAAAAATTCGTCAAGGGTGGATTAGCAAGTAACCGAACATACATCAGGCACAGGGCATAGGCCACAGGGCGTTACTATGAAATAGGGCCATGGGTGAAGATTAACATGTACAACACGATACATGTACATGGGTTTATTAGCGTCTAACCATCTACACAGTGAGTTGACAATTTCCAGTGCAACCACATACACAGACACACCACACAGACACACCACACACACACACACCATTGAGACCATTTGATGCCCATCGCCAGTGGCGATGATAGCGATGCTACAGCAGAAGCCATAGCAGCTTGTGCTGGGATTGCACCATTCAACAGTTTGCAAGGCTGAAGAATTGACCGCCACTATTCAGCCTGGTCTACACCACACAGCTATAAAGTGGCTTTTTCTGGCCAGTGAATCCCTACTTTTTGGTCTTTTCATATTTTCATTTTTTCATGCACACACATCACACCACATACTCCGGCATGCACTGGCTGTTGGTAACCACCCAGGAGAATGAAAGATAAGTCAGGAGGAGTCTGAGAAAGAGAAGAAAGACGTGTGTGACCATAATCGTCGGGAATCGAACCAGCAACCTATCAACTAGAAATCGCTGCACATACCACTGCACCATATGTCACACCCACCCACATCCACCCACACCATACACATACACCATACACATACACCATACACATACAGTGGCGGATCCAGGGGGGGGGGGGGGGGGTTCCGGGGGTTCCATGAAACCCCCTAAATTTTGCAAAGTGTGCAGCTGAGAAATATCGAAAAATATCATGTGTGCACAAAAGGACGTCCGTCCGATCACAGTCAGTGAAGCCACTGAGTCAAGGAGCACAGACTCAGTCAGTGCACTGCATGCGCGTGCGGTAGATCGATACTGTACGGATAGTAGTCTGTACTGGTGTTCACGTCCGTGATTTACAAACGGACACTGTAGACAACATTGGGTGGTTGTTTCCTTTTTGATCTTTCGAAACGATCCAAACTTACCTCCATTGGCGCTGTCATTCACTGCTGCTCAGGATGGGTGTGGTGTGGCCAGTATTCCTTGGACAAGTTTTTTGCAGAAGAGAAAGGATGTTCCGAGTACTGACACTCTTCAACGAACTTCGAACCGTACACGTAGAGTTCAAGCTCCTCAGAAGATGAGGGCTCCGACATCCAAGCAAAGTCAGTAATCTCTACCTGCTGCAGCATGCAGTAGTGACTAGTTGTTCCTCCGCAGGAACGGAGTGCTGCGCCAGCGATGTGTTTTAGATGACATTGGAAGGATTGTACAATTGTCGACACTGTTTCGCTGTTGTTGTTTCTGCCACTGAAGTGAAGACGATGCTCTTGTCCTGTGACTATAGAGCATTTCGCATCGTACAAACGCCAACAGTTTCCGAAAGTACAAATGGACAGGGAAAGTAACTTAGTTGTTGTCATTTCGGCATTCCTGGCTCTCAACGTACCCATGGCTTGCATATTCGATCTTTACAAGAAGTTGAAAGGGTCTTCAAGCCCTCACTGAACCTGTGTGCCAGTCGATTGCATACATGTATATGATTATGTGTCCGTACTAATAATGTAGGGTAAGCCGCAGCATTTGGCCCTGTACAGGTTTTTCACCGTCCACCACACCACAACTGCCCTCTCCAGCGATGGTGGTGTGCTGTGGCAACGTGTCGAGGCCGGCTGGAGAGCGCAGTTGTGGTGTGGTCGATGATGGAAAAATATATGTCCGTAGTGTGTTTTAAAAGCATGCGATTCCCACTAACACAATCGGATTGTCAACCGCACATCTGATTCCATAATATTTTGGCTGTTCAATTTTGGTTCAACCGGAACCCCCCTGTAGAGATCTCTGGATCCGCCCCTGACATACACACACCATACACACACCATACACATACACACCCACACGCACGCAAGCACGCACACACACACACATGCACGTAGACAGACACAAAAGAGGTAAGACTGTTAGCTACTGCAGTGGCTTTCCTACCCTGGAGGTTGTAGTAGTTGGGATTCTGCGTCATGCGACGGTAGAGGAACGTCCAGGTCAGGTAATCCACTGCATCTTGCTTGTTCTCTATTGTCTTCGTCACAATCTCAGCGTTGAAGTGGTCATGAAGGAAGTGATCCAAATGGGACTACACGCACATAAGCACACACACACAGATACTAACATTAGTTCAAATTACACTTCAGAGAAGGAAAGAAGCATGTCTGCACAATCATGTTATAACTAAAAGGCAGCCCGTGAAGCGGATTCACTGAAAAAGGAGGATAGGGGAGAAAGATTACCCTAATCAGACAAAGCGGAAGATCACCCTTGTGGACAAAGATCTACCATACTCTACTCACCTCCACTGGCAGAGGCTCGTAGAGGAACTTCTTGTAGAGTTCTTTCTTGGAGTTCTGGCACATGAGGATGCACACACCTGCACACCAGCAAAAGACAACACACAGACAGCAGCAGTAAGTACATGTAACCAATCGAAGTGTGCCACACAGTGCAGTGCACACAGCCTGTACACTACTACATTGCACTGCAATGCCTACATATAGTCGGTGGCGGGGGGTGGGGTGGTTGAGAATTCCGTTGTTTCTCTTGCCTCATTCCTCTGCTGTTGTGCGAGGGTGGCACAACACAATGCACCAGATCCATGCCTACCGTATTCACTTACATACAAGTGTGTGCCCTTATATGCGAAAAAGCGTTTTTTTCCCATTTCGCCAGGAAACACATGTTCCGGATACAAGGGCATGTCTTTCAATACGAGTATTCAAGTCTTCAAAATACACTCTCGGGTCTGGAGTTTTTATCCCATGCCTTTATATGTGGAGGTGCCCTTGTATTCGAATATAAGTACGTGCCCTTTTATACGCGCGAATACGGTCCATAGATCACTGTATTTTCCTGAGTATAAGCCGCACTGGAGTAGAAGCCACTACCAGATTTTTTTGGCACGAAATACAGACATCTTGCCTGTTTATCGCTGTTTATTTGACCATCATAGTATAAGCCACAGCGCCTTGTTATTTTTCGGAAAATACGGTACTACAACATATTGGCGGGGGAGTAGTGTAAAATTACAAGGGTATGATTGTGGACTAACCGACTTCATCTGCAACGTTCACTCGATTAGCAAGACCAACCATCTGCAGAATATTGGTGATGGGATAGTCTGCATATCTACGAAGGAAGAAAGCAGTAGACAGAGAGCACACTGCCGAGTCATATCACATGGCAACACACAGCTGCAGAATTCCCATGTACAGTTTACCAAAGGATGGTTTAGGAGTGGAGGTGCCAAGAACTGCCTTGCAAGTGCTGTACTGCAATATTCAAGAAGTAAGATGGGGTTGAACAGGCTACACACAGTCAGAGTTAGTAGCCATACAGCAAGGAGTGAGAAGAAGTCTGCCTGCAGCACAGCCGATGCACATACCTGTGATTACGTCCGTCAAAGTACTGAGTGTCCATAATGACCACCAGGTGTGCCTGCATGTCCAGATGCCAGGCCACATCACATGATGCTACCACCACCTATCACCAACAGGTAGCACAGACAACCATGAGAAACAGTTCAAAAGAAAGAAAATATAAACTGAGTGCCCACGCGCGCACACATGCCCGCAAACACGCGTGCACATGCCCGCAAACACGCGCACAAATGCGCATGGACACACACACACACACACACACACACACACCGGTACATGAATAAGCAGGAAAGTTTCCAGTGAGAATCAGAGCTATAAGTCATAGTGTTAGCCTCAGGCATTGCACGGCGGCCTAGCAACATCATTGCTGGAGCCCTGCATTATCATCATTGGCAACTTTCCCATGACTCTCTTAAAGACTCGACAGTAATTCTCCATGACAAATGCCAGCAACTACAGCCAACCAGAGGAAGGTTTCAGGAAACTGAAATAATAAAAACTTGAACAGGTGCTGCTCCAGTAGCGGGACCACTGAGCTGGCTGCTGATGATGATGATGACGATGATGATGACGGCGATGGTGCCGGTCACTACGGACATGATGATGACAGTGATGGGCGTGATTCTCACGACAATTCTTCCATTTGACTCTCACAAAAGCATTAATCACAGTCGTACATCAACAGTGTACACCACATGATCCGCATCACTCTCTCTCTACGTCTCTCTCTCTCGCGACCATTTTCTGTACCTTTCTCTTTTCTCTCTACTTAAACTACCTGGAACCTCAGTGAGCAGGAGTCACGTGATACCACAGACAGCTGCAATATCATCATTGGTTGCCAGGTACATGTTGCAATATGAGAGAAGGAGAGACTGGCAACCCTAAGAGAAAGCCAGGATCAAGATCACTACTTCTACTACTTCGAAGTAAATAAGCAAGAGTGATGAGGACAAGTTACCTGAATGGCGCCTGCATTGAACAATGCTTCGATTGCTTTGCGTTCAACTTCACTGAGACCTTCGTGTAGGTAGGCTACACCTTGTGGAATCATCTCATGCAAAGTCTAGTTTTAGCAAGCAACAGGAAACACACAAACAGGCGGACAGAGACATAGACAGACAGTTGGAAAGACAGACACACAGACACACACACACACCGGGTATGCACACAGACAGACACATAGACAGGCACATAGACGGACAGACAGACAAACAGACAGAGAGGTGCACACCTGGGGATGTCTTGTGTACAAAGACCATATCATCAGGAATATGCCTAAAAGGGACCAAAATCATCACTTTCTTCAGGAAGTTATAAATCAAAAATAGTCGCAGTTTCTAGCTGCATATATAATTATATTTCCTAATCGTTAGCAAGATAGCCTTCTATATACACATGTTTTGAATTTACAAGATTTGAACAAGTAAACTTGACACCACTGACTAACTGATGAAGTTATAAGCGATTAATCAACCGCTGACTAATCAGAGAGTAAAGAGTGTGTTCTTTTTTGTTTTGTTCACTAGTGTGAGAACTTATGTCTGGCCCAAACACCATAAAACATGCACAAGTGTTTGGCTGCAAAATGTTGCCCTATTCACTATCCCTGTGTGCTGGAAAGTTATCTATTCACCATAAGTCGCAGTTTATGTATACGGATTACATACCTTGTCCTTGATTTTGCTCAAGTATGGCTTCAAGTCAGAGGCTTCACAGTGTAAGAATCTGTGTGCACCAAACCAATGATACGTACACACGATGCATGGTTAGATTTCAGTAAAACGAGAGCACAGTCGGCAGACTTGCGTCCCATGCGGGCCAAGAAGTGCATTGCCACTACTGATATCATTGAATACAGCATGTAGCCTGTAAAGTGGGGAGGGGAGTACACTGAGTGACCATCCAACGAGTTATTTGTTCCACATGTCAGATGTAGAGAGGAGGTCAGCACTTTCACCCTCTCAATCCTGGAGTAGTTCGGAAATTGCTCGCATCATGTTGACAAAAGCTTTACATCTTCACAAAAGCATTGTACAACACTCGACAGCCTCACAGTACCATATCATTTTCGCAATTTGCCTCGAGTGCAGAGACCACAGCAGACCACTGACTCCAGGGCATGGAATGGTGGGGTGTCAGATTAGAGATAAATGAAGGACAGCAGTTCAGATGACAATATTGCAGATAGTTTAGGAAGGTCGACACACACCTGAGTGGCTTGTTGTCTGCGGCGACATATGCCATGATGTCCAGAGCTGTGAGACGGGCCTGCTTGCGACTCGGCACAAAGATTAGTGCAGGCTCGGCTGGAGCATGCTTCAAGATGGCGTTGTACGTTGGCTTGATCATGGCAAGAAGACGAGACATAGTGTGGCTGATGTTGTAACTCTATACATTGCACAAATGCAAAAATCAAACACATAGTAGTTGACAATTAAATACAAGGAAACAATAATAAATTAGAGCTATGAAAAGACTAAGTATGAAAGCCGCAGACATCACCACGCAAAACATCACAACTTGCTGGAGGTATAGGGTTTTTGTTTCCAGAATCGATTTTTCTAGCTCCCACCATCAGTGGAGATGTGGAACATATCAATGAGCTCATAAGGATCCACACAAGCTAAGGACTCATGTGCCCAGGAGCAATGACCAGCACCAGCACCACCACGCACAGGTCAAAGAATAGCATACTCAGTCGTACACACCTGAATGTGAAGTTCCAGTGGCACAGGCCGCACATTGGGATGGAAGTTGAACGTTGCGTTCTGCGGTGCACCAATCCACTGAGCCAGGTCCTGTCGCAGGAACACATGCGGATTAACAATATTACTGACCTTTAATAGGAACTAGGAAGCAGACACAACAAATACTGGAAAGTGAATTGCATCACAATCATGGGAACACCCGCAACGTGCCAAATGCCAGCATGAATATTGACGAAAAAAAGAAAAAAACTGAATGCCACAACTTGGATCTAGCCAATCGTTGGTTCACGTTCAACAACAAACCAATCACATGTGCAGTGGCACACTTGAAAGACAGATTTCAACTGCGTACCCGTGCGTTAGATACTGGCGCACTGAGTGCAATGATGCGAATTGAGCGCTCAATCTGGGAAGAGATGTAGCGCATCCGAGAGCAGATCACCTCCATCACCGGCTATAATAGGACGTACAGGCATGGATAGAGACAACAGTAAGTCAGTTGATTTCTGAAACAGGTGAACTCATCAAAAAGCACCAAGGTGGACAAGCAAACTGGGCACCACTTGATATCCACAACTAAAGTTCAGCACAAAGTACTTTCTAAAGTGGTATACATTGTAAAGAGGATAGAACATACCGCTTCACCGCTATACAATTTGCCATGTGCTGCTGGGTTCTGAAAAGCAACACGCTGATTACAGCGCAGGGTATTAAACGTTCCAATGCACAGCAAAAGCGAAGGAAGTACACTGGACTTACACCAAGTTCACCGCCGATCAGATGCGTCTCGTCTAGAATAAAGAGATGCACGTTCTGCACATTCTTCCTCTGCTTCCATCGCCTGGACAATGTATCCCACTTCTCTGGGGTGGAAATGATGATATTGCCCTGAGCAAGCAGTTCACAATACGTGGACAAATGGACAACCATCAATCAGTATAAACCTCTTTCTCAGCAATATGCATCAGTTGATCGCACTTTCTGTGATCTCGCCTCAAGACACTGCGAACAAAGCCCAGTATTCTTTGCAAAGGATAACACATATACTGTAATTTCACAAATTTTCGGTGTACTTTTATTTTCGGTACTTTCGGTGCGTCTGTTTCACACCTAAAATTTCAGTACACCGAACAAACACTAACACACATAATCCAATAGGGAACTGATTCTCTGTACCGAAAATTTCTGTTCACCTAACCTAGCCTGTTGCCCTCATACCGAAAATATTGAGCACCGAAAATTTCTGAAATTAGAGTATACAGTTTCCCATGAGAAGCACACAAAAGATAACATAAAGAAGCAATGGCATGTACGGAAAACAGATCGACAGCATGGGCAAGTTGCCAATCCAATAGGCACAATATCACAGTACATGCACACCGATGAACCACTAGACGGTACGATAGTCCATACCTTGGCCAAGAGTTTGAGATCATGGCTAGTCTCTCCAGTCAGCATGACAACACGACGTTCCAAATGGCTGCCAAAGCGAACCTTCCAGTCCTCATACACCTGTGTAACAATAATAGCAGCAGCACGAACCAAACACAAACTCCATCAGCCATGAAGGTGCATGATGGACACACATACGTACATGCAAGTACACACATGCCCCCCCCCCCCACACACAAACATACAACTACCACTAGCAGACACATGCACCAATCAAAAGGCAAACTCATGCATGTGTGCTGCTATATGACTCACAATCTCAGCCAGGCACTGCATGGGTGCAATGTAGACGCAGCGTGCGTCAGGCTGTGCCAGCGTACGCAGGATGGCAAACTCCGCACAGATGGTCTTGCCACTGCCCTTGGGCGCACCAAGGAAAACATTGTTGTCAGTGTTGTACAAAGTGTTGAAGACTGGAGAAAACAAAACACACAGGGAAAAGAAAGCATGATTTCCAAAAACCCCGACTGACTATGTACTGCAATGACCAAAACATTCTGAAAATGTTCAACCATTGATCCATTTATGGTCAAAGCAAGATTATCACCTTTTTTTCCTGAATGGACTGTATAAAAACACGCACTGTACCTTGTGTTTGAATTGCATTGAACTCCTGGAAACGTCGCTTATAGATGAACTCGTAAGCAACGTTGTGCAGAGCCGACACAGGCAATGCCTGCAGATCAAGCAACTCAGTAGGCGGTGGGTACTTCTCCGGCAGAATGAGATGACGGAAGGAGACAGCCTGCTGCGTTTCCGAGGCTGCAGTCAACAAAGAAACAAGCAGCATAGTTCACTTGCAAGAACCAACCACACAAGTTGCGGAGACTCTACCTTGGGGGGGGGGGGGGGGGGCAATGCCATTTTATTACACCTACACGTTGTATAGGTCTGTACATGACAAATCCATTGATCACCGAGCTGCAGAGAGTGCTCAATGTCATAGACAGAGCTTAGAGCATAGCAGACTCGGCGGAGGATATTCAGGTTGGTTGTAACTGTGAGTTTCATGACGTGAAGCAATCATCAGACAACTGATATTGGGGTTCTACATAGCAGCACGCTTATAAACACATAGGGCCACAGGCATAAGCAAATTTAGCGCTAGGTGCAGGTGGGTGCTAAGTCTGGAAGAAAGCTAGCACGGGCCGAGGTGCTAGGAGAGACAACAGGCGGGTGGAAGTGCCAGGAGGATGGCGAGCAACAGGCAGGTGTGAACGTTAGGAGGTCTACGCCTGGAAGCATCAGCTTGTGAAAAAGCGTGGACAGAGGCGCTGGGGAGGCAGTGTACAGCAGATGGGTGGAGGTGCTAGGGGAATGGCGGGCAACAGGTGAGTGAGATTGTTATGGTTTTTTTAGGTGACGGACGGGCGTGAGCAGAGTGGTATAGTGTAGTCAACAACAGGACGTGATATTGGCACCGTAATTCCGCGCATATGCCCACGGGCCTCTATCCGGCTATAAGCCCAAACGCAACTCGTGTGTCAAGTAGAATTTTTCACAATATGGACTCTTCCTACCATGGTACAGCAGGTCAGTGCAGTTTACCAGTAGAGTATGGTAGACCCACTACGAGCACGGACTTGAACTTTTTCGTGAACCTTCAAAATTCGAATATTGGCCCATGGGCTAAAACAAGAACATGTTTTACTGGATATTTTATCCGCAAACTGCATTATTTCACATATAAGCCCATGGGCTTATACGTGTCCGCGCATATAAGCCCATGGGCTTATATGCGCGGAATTACAGTATATAGGGATGCTGAATTTTGAGATAATCTCAATCGCTTTTTGAGCAGGAGCTTCTTCTGTTGTCTCTCCTAGCGCCTCGGCCCGCGCAATAAAAGAAAGTACATGTACACCAGCTTACCAAGCCATCTGTCGGACACCACACGGATGAAGTACTGCGGTGGCAGTGGTTCAAAGATAGGTACGTAGAAAGTCAGCAAGTGTTTCTCTGTCGCATACTTGGACTTCAGCAGGAAGAACTCGTTGTGGAGAATGGCTTCTCCATCCACATCTTCGACAAACACCCAGAAGCCCTGGGAAGAAAACAAAAGCAATGTATGCATGCACACATGTAAGCAATTACCAGGCAACTAAGAATAACACAACACAAGGATCAAAGCGAGATACTAGCAAGTACAATCACCAGGGTGGAATATTAGCCACAAGCATAATATGCTTGTGGCATATTACGACTGCTGGGCAATGGTTTTACATAGTGCTAGGCTTACATGCCAGCTTCCAGCGAGGACGCGTATAGTGTGTGCGTGCATGCGCGTAAGAGAGAGAGAGAGAGAGAGAGAGAGAGAGAGAGAGAGAGAGAGAGAGAGAGAGAGAGAGAGAGAGATGGAGATAAAGAGAGGCTCAGGTCAGTTGTAGTCACTAGTCATGTGGTAATTGCTTGAAACAGCAAGTATTACAAGAACATCACCTCTGTTGTACAGTAAGTCCACCGGTGGCCTCTTTTCATTTTTTTCCTGTTTCGTGATACTGTACAGATGCCCAGTTGAAATTTTGTCGATGGATCATGAAACACTAAAACACCGCTGAAGTGTCTGGAATTTAGTTTCGTCCGAATGTTAGGTACCTCCTCCCGTACAACCTCTCCCAAGCTGGCCTGCATGCACCCCATACTACGTCCTTTTTCGTACTCAACACGAAGATCTTTGGACGGAAGTGATGAAATAAATTAAAGAAGTTGGCTGCTCTCAATATGGAGCTCGCAGTGGAACTGGGGATGTTTTGGCTTATACACTAGTAGTGTGAGTTCTGCAAAACAACAACACGTTCTGCAGTTACAGAACAGGTCTCTCAACACCAGGGCATTTTATCTACATCACTCCTCACCTCAGACTGTCCATGAATTTTCTCGTCCCATTGGAAATCAGGAGTGATGGTGAGTTCAACTTTCAGAGTGGATCTACAGAAGAAAGGAGAAGGCAGGTGATAATGGTCGAGATCACACAGTCACCAATTGCAGACGAATACCAAAGTAACCACTACCAGTACCGAAGATCTCAAAGTACATGTACACTGACTATACTGAGACATACAGGGACTCCATGTGTTCATAGTCAGCAGAAACCAAGGATAGTCACTACACGACTCCGCGGCATCAGCATACCTTGTGATCGGTTGGATGTGAGTGGCCAGTTCCAGCTTGGGGAAGAGGTGTACAAAGCGGTGGACGATCTTGCCCATCTTCGGCATGCGGATCAGCTCACCAATTTCGTTGGCACTGAGATCATAGAGTCGCTCCCATGTGAAGGCTTCACGCTTCTCCACCTTTTTGGTGACTTCGTCTGGCAGCTTCTTAAACTGACGCAGCGGGGTCATAGATAGCCACCTGTTTTCGTTGCAATGAATATGCACAGACAGAGAAATAAACAACAGCTACTCGTCAGTCAAATAAAAAACTCCCGGAAAGAGCTACAACAACGGGCACTTCCATTAAAGAAGTTAGTACACTCCTCCAGGTTGTCAGGACAGAAGAGGGATTTAGGAAATGGAAGCTGCAAGATTAGCTTCCATGCTCAAAACACAAACTCAAAGTAAGCAACATACCAGTAGAGAGCAAAGAAACATGGAGGAGATGGTGTGTGTGTGTGTGCATTGGATTGGCTGCTCGTAGAACATGGATATTGATACATGTACAGGTAAACACAATACAGGAATAGAAGCAGCTGCTCACATTCGTTTGTCAATCATCTTGCACATGTTCAGACACCGATCAGCCAGTTGCGCCCAGCCACGATGAAGAACAATTTCAAAGACAGCGCGCATCAGACGACCCGCCGACTGTTAGCAACACAACAAGAAGAAAAAACATTGACATTTTGAGGTGGAACTAGCTGGAGTGCTTGCTATAGCAGAACCACATAATACAGGGTCTCAGGATTGCAAATACTTCTCAAACTGAGTGCAGAGCAACAACCATCACAATTCTAACAGTTAGGCCGAATAGTGCCCATAGCTCAAGCTGTTTGTCAAAGAATTCAGCAAACAACTGCATACACAAAGAGCAAAATGCCAATACCTGAGTGACATAGACCATATCTGCCATTAGCGCCAGGCCATCCAACTTCAGTTGGGAAATATACGCCTGCAGCAGCACATTGACCTGTAGCAACAGCAGAAAACGCATGATAAATGAAACAAATCAGCTAACCACAACCCAGTCCCTATCCACATACCAGGCAGCCATCCTAGAACTGCCCATCGAGAGTACAGCACAACAGAGGGAATGCCACTTGTCAGCGAACGCATACACCTTGCATATGATTGCATTATCGATTTATCGGCCAAACAGCTGAAAGAAAGAAAATTACAGCCGCCGCTAATCAATCACAGCATGCCAAAAACAACAAAAAAGAAGAAGACAACATACTCGACTTTGTTCATGTGGGCTGCTGCGGGCTCACAACTTGAGTGTGAAGTAGCATTGGTAAAGACCATTTCTTGGCATGTGAAATGTACACCTGAAGTGCCGGAAACAATGAGTTAGATCGATACGACATACCTTAGCACTCGGCTCATCAATAGTCTCCTTGATCGGAATGGGAACACGGTCCATCAGCTTGGCCAACTCCAGCTTTTCCTCCTGCATGCCGAGTTCGAAGGACAGAGATGGAGAACGTGAGTCAGTAAACACATCACAGACTATAGAAAACAGTGCCTACATACTGTCTGGAAAGTAAACACAATGTAGTACAAGCAACAAAGAGAATTCATGGAGCACGGGGGACAAGCCTTACCTCGCGCACATTCAGGTACTTGAACTCTGACGAGAGTGAGAAGACACGCACCAACTCAATCTGGCTCAGTGTCGGCTTCAGCAAACTGTTGTACGTCGACATTGTCTCCACGGTGCAGTAGAAGTGACTAGCGATTCGTCCAAGGTCTGTTGCCTGCCAGTGTACAAAAGAACAGAACCAATATGAAACAAAACTACACCGCGAGTACACAGGGGTCATCAATATTAGTGTACAGTTCATTTTTGAACAGGGCTGCATAAGCATGGATGGGCTGCAGCAAATGCCTAGCACACAGCACTTTCAACAGAGGATACTGAGTAAGATCCATACACACCGGACTATTCACCAAGTGAACACTATGTGCAACTGTCCCCAGATTGATATTCTACGCATACACACTCACACGCAGCGTAACTGCCTCTGTGATCATGTCGGCAATGTAAGAAAACAGAATGGCAGATCCTTACCTGCAACAGCCCTGTGCGCTTGTCATACTTGATCAGCTGTGCCTTGGCCAGCTGTACTGCAGCGGTGTGAATGACGTTCAAGCAGAACTAAATAACACGCAAGAGAAACAAATCAGACAATCAGCTGCACATTTAGTATAGAGACAGGCAGCCCAGGTCTAGAGGCATGGCTCAAGGTGCTACAGAACATAAAGGGACAAGAGGTTGCAAGCTGCTTGGTAGCACAAAGGCACAAACACGGTGCAGACAAATCCAGACACAGTCTTCTATTGCAACACCAATCATCGAAACAATACCAACAGGCAATGTGCTACATGTACATGGTCAATGCAACTCACAGCCTCCAGTGATGGGTCGGCCGTGTGTTCGTCGTGGGAGACACCATACAGTGTTGGGTTCTTCTGTACGCGAATGTTGTAGTACGAGTACCCTGCAAGGAATAAGACCAAGACGAGCCAGTTTTATGAGCAAAATGCCATGTTGAACGCATCATGGCATTCTAGAACACTTGATTGGTGATTGGCCTCACATGCATTCTAGAACACTTGATTGGTGATTGGCCTCACATACCGACATGTATACAAAGTATTCACTCTCTTGACACAGAAGACACATGTAGGGGAGAGCAAAGACGTACACTGATGATGCCGATATACTTACGGAGCCACGCCAGTGCGTCCTTGATGTTTTGTACACTGCCCAGGACAATCTCAGCATTGAGGTTCTCCGGCAAGCGCTTGACAAACTGACTCTCAACCGGCAGCTGTCCAAAAGCACACAGACATAATTATAGAAACATGAAAAAGTAAAAAAGACACAATGGGGTGGGGGCACAGACTTACTGACTTCTGCTCAAGTGGGCGTAAGTTATTCCTTACTGCCCGCCACTGTGGCCAGTGTCCACAGTACCTACAAATACACTACAGTGCAATGGTTTGAAGGCCCGGTGGATAAATTCTCAGAGAAGCAGAGGTTAACTCAAGTCTGCCTTAACCCATCCTAAAGCTACTACAATTTATTTCGGCATGCTTGACGACTGTAATCTCCCTGGCTTCAGTTCATTAACCCTTCCCCTTCTCTGTCCCCCAATCTCCCTCTCTTCCTCTTCCCGCATTGAAGCCCCTCCTCATCCACTTTTAAATTCAAGCCATGCTCGATGTTCCTTCTTTCACAGAGACTCCCATGACAGCCATTCGCTTGTCTTTGGAGAGTCAAAACTGAATTGAACATATACATACATAAGCATGCATACACAAAATGGCAACGACAAAGTAGCACTAACATATGCTACTACTAACCTGATGATTAAGCAAGGAGAGGTAGTATTGCAGTTCACTGTGGTTGGTGATCAGAATGCCTTTACCCTCGCGATCATACTGGGGACGACCAGCGCGACCAAACATCTGCATGAACAGCCAAACAATCCCCAGCCAAGAACACACAATAGACAAACAATCAAGTCAAGTCAGTACTGATATAGGCAAGCAACTATCACAACAACCCAGATATGTCACATAAGGTTCTGCACATACTCACATAAAGCACAGTCGGTTAGGCATCATGAATGAGAACCTACCTGCATGACATCTAGTGCACCCAGTTCCACCCATTGGCCCTTCTCAGGACTGTAGATCTGAGTACAGAGCAAAAAAAAGGAAATAGAAAATACACAGTTGTCAGACACGTGAGTAATAGCTGAAGTTCCAGTTCACAAATACATGGCACGTGACTGTGTACATCGCAGAAGAGTATCCAGGTGCATAGACAGAGCACAGTACACTGTACTAGCAAGACCAACACTCAGGACGTGTAGTATACACCGAGGAGTACGGGGGACACCACTGCTTACCTGAGTACCCTTGATAATCACGGTATGAGCTGGGAGATTGACACCCCACGCCAGTGTTGCTGTAGAGATCAGAACCTACACAAGGCAACCAGCAGCAGCGAGGTATTCCAACATCAAGGATAACAAATGGTAGTGCACAATACAGCGAAACCTTGGAATTCTGACCGCCTTCTGGACCGGGCAAAGTGGTCTGATTCGTGAAAATAACTATCCAGTATGCATGTTTGCGGAGAAAATTTCAGGAACAAGCAAATGTGGTTGGATCGGTGAGGTGGTTGGAAAGTGAGGTTCCACTGTGGACATCACTACACATGTTGCAGAATACAAAATAGGGGCCAGCCAATAGCTCCTGTGTCTGTGAAATACAGCACACTACAAAAATTCTCGCAAACACATACATTGCCTATGCTATAGTTAATTCCTGTCCATCATTGTTTTCAAACATCAACCTGAGATTGCGATACTCTTCACAAAGATGAAATATTCAGAAGCCAAAGAGGATACAACAAGAAGCCACAACAAGAAGCCTACCAACACCAGTGTAGGCACATAACAATGCGGGCAATTCAACAGATAATAAATTCCCCGTGCAGGCGTCCACAAAACAAGTAGAAGATACGGCAAGTCAAAACTAAACCCTACCTGAATATGCTGATCGCCAAACAGATCTTCAACTAGCGTACGATCAACTCTATATTATTGACATGGGTTCAGAAAAGAAACAGACACAACAATGCAGGCATACCAGTATGTAAGTGCACGGCCAAAAACCAACCGCCATGCAACATAAGGTGAGCACTGCAAACAAATAGTGGAGGCAACGGCAGCGGGAAGTACGCAAGGGGTGCAGCAAGGAAGTAATGTGACACATCAACTAACCTGGACATTCCAGCGTGATGGACAGCAAAGCCATACGGAAGCAAGTCCTTCAGGTCGGCATTCTATATAGCACACAAATCACGCGACAATTACCACAATAAGCGCCATCCTCCACTCCAAGAAAGAACACTTTAACATTGGACACTGTGCACAGAGAAGCTGTGAAAACTATTCAAAAACACACCAGAGCATAACGTATTGTAGCCATCATCCATAATCGCAACCAGAGATGATGACATACCTTGACCTCTTCAGCTTCAGTGCGCAATACTTCTGTACTGGCCGAGGCTTCTCTCAGAAACAGACCAAGCTTGTCGCGCTCCAAGCAGAGATCACGGATAGCTTTCGCCGTCTTCACTGTCTCCTTCCGCGAATGCACGAATACGAGAACCTGCCAAGACGCAATCACATTGCATGCACAAAATTTGCCAATTTAGTAAACCAAAGCAGACCGATTAGCCAGAAATATACAATGAAAGTGGTACTAACAGACATTGTGACTTAGAATCATTCACCAGCATGTATGTATCCTCACCTGACTCTTTCCGGCCTCTTCAAGAAT
>NC_088643.1:70752479-70855814 GCF_964019385.1 Sycon ciliatum
CCACCACCTTTCGAGGATCAAGGCGCAGATGCAGCTCCTAAAGCGGTGTAGCAATTTGCAATGAAAGGCTTAAATAACTAGACCCGTTCTCCAATTCGGGAACAGAGGCACAAGCAACGTATACATGGTCAGAGTTTACACTTGCAGAGGAAGATGGGCAAGGTAATAGCATCTTACTCATTGCCAACATAGTCATGAAATCGAGACAACCAAGAATATTGCATACAGGTAAACAGCAAGCAGCCCACAGTCCAGTTCTGTAAAATTCACTTCAGAAGTAGTAACTAACCTCAACTAGATCCTCTGCCTTGATATCGGTGAGCGCTTGCAGGATTGGCAGCAAAGCAGGGTCAGCCTGCATCTTGGCTTCAATCATTTCGCGCTCCTCTCCAGCAGCAGCACGAGCCAGCAAAGTGCAGTACAACACTGCAGAAAATCCGTACACAAGCCAACTGAATAACGTTACACCAACCGCATCCACAAAACCATTCAACAACACAAAAAGTGGAAGTGCGAAAAGAAGATTCTTGCTGCAGCATGACAATAACACACTGGCAATTGCACTGCATCAAGACTTCCAACACAAGTTGAGTAACTGGCCAGTGATCGGCACTGATCCGAACAAACTGAAACAGTTTTTTATTACTAGTTTTATTACTATTACTAGTCATACAAAGCCAGCAATCCATACCCTTCAGACGATTCTTTCGCAGAATCTTGATGAAGTCAAAGTTGTCGAAGCCGAGGAGCATGACGAGCTTGGTTTCAGCTTCACGGTCATCATCTGCATTCTACAAAGTGAAAAGTTCAAAAGAAAAATACACATAAGTACCTTCACAACTGGGATCACTACTTCTTTACATTGGAAATGGCATTCAATCATACGAAAGCCAACTGATTCAAAAGTGAAGACTGAGGAGTAGAACTGAAGTTACGATCCAAAAAAAGTGAAAATATGCAGATTTTGGAATATATTTCCTGTGACTCAAATGGATAGAGTCATTGGTAGGTGTTTCAGGTCAACAGCAGTAATGATGGCGGCTGACAAAGTATACTCAAGTGTAAATTCGGATCAATGATTCAAAGGATTTGGCAAGGACTCAAGCATAACTAAGCTGCATAAGTGAATATGACTTACATCAAGGATGGTAAGCACCTCGGTGGCTTTCCGTTGAGACGCCTACAGGACCAGCAAATGCAGAATAGCATGATAGTAAAACAACCAGCATTCGGGTACCAATGGATGTATCGACACATATCGTGAAAGACACATTATTTTTCACACACACACACACACACACACACACACACACACACACACACACGCGCGCGCGCGCACGCACACACAGGGCAATACGTCACTGGAACAACTGTGTACTAGTAGTTGCAACAACAGCTGGTTACGTAACAGAAAGCACGCATAAAAAGCGGACTTGTGAAAACAGTGCAGCATACTGTCCATAGGCACACTTTCTCGAGCAGATACAAGCAGGCGTACACACTTACCACGGCATCATCATAGAACTTGTTCAGCTGTCGTTGCAGCCAGAAAGCATCAATGGTTAGCGGGTCTACGTCATCACTGTCACCTTTGTTGTCTCCATCACCATCCGTCTGTTGGGAAACACACACACACACACACACACACACACACACACACAAGTAGAAAAAGCCCACATACAACCATGTTACCGCCATGGGACCCCACCGAGCACTCTAGCAATAGCAGAATCAACAAAAAATATACTTTCAAATTATCAAAACTTCAGTTTCCAAGAAGAAAGAGGACCGAAGAGCTACAAGAGCTTACAGAGCTTTGGTCCTCTTTTCTTCTTATAAATTAATCCTTGGCTCTCCACCCGAGTCTAACTTCAGTTTCCATTGCTCAATTTCCACCCTGGGCATTCTGGAAAGTCTTTTCCATAAGGAATTCAAAGATCCCACCACCCAAACTCCGACTACTGCACATCTAGCACTGCCACTTAAAGTTGTCTCAGTGCCAGATTCGCAAATGAAAGTGTCTGGCCACTTCACTCTCATTCATTGCATGACCATTCCCCCCCCCCCCCCCCTACAGAACACTGATTTCATTGCCCATGCTGGAAGCAAGTGTCTGGTGAACTAATTCATGCAGAAAGATTAAATCTGACCTCGAAATGTGCCAATGTATTCATGAAATCAGGTTTTATAGAACAGCACTGTAAAAACATGTTCTTATGTGCATGGGATTATGGTATACTGAGAAAGAATAATTGGGAAACTGAGGTGAGCTGCCAATCCTCCCTATATACATGTATGTACTGCTACCATCACAGCGCTTTACACCACACAGAACACATTCATACCTTTCCTGCAATGGTTTCTGAAACATCCGCATCGTCGCCTTCCTCCTCTTCTTCTTCGCTGCCGGACTCATCACGGACAACGTCAACTTCCTGAGGTTCAGCCTGCAAGACCATAATGTATACAGAGAGAAGAGCACGGGGTGCCGAACGTCAACCGACTACTACAGCAGCTATGCACAGGGCCCTCAAAAAGGTAGCACATACAGAACACAACACCACAAAATGAGTGCAAGACCGTCATGCGTGTAGAGCATCCATGTGTGCAGATGATGGTAAGGACTTGGCAGGTGGCACAAGAATACTGGGAAAAGAGACACAGGGGCATGAGAAGTGAACACACACAAAAGCCTTCCGGCACTGACCTCTTCTTCATCCTCTCCAAACACCACAGCCACACCAAGCTCACCGCTCAGGTCCTCTTCTGCAAACAAACAAAAGACCCATAAAAGGCAAGCAAAAACATGACATTGATCCACATCAGTCAACTGAAAATGGACAGAGGAAAGAAACCTCCAATTCTGTGTGTAGTGACTTAAACAGCAAAGTGGTTAACACTCAGCTCTCTATAGACTTAGTATAAAGTCTGTAAAATGGCGGTAAACGCACGCCAAACATCACACGCTCTGTCTGGCTGCAAACAACGCTCTGTCGCATCTTGCTAAGCTGATGCACCAGCCTGTCAAGCAAGGTATCGTCACCCATCAACTAGGCACCAGGCGCGAGCTGATGGTGAGAGGAGAAAATTCGGATTTGCAACAAGTGACAGAACATTGTTTGCAGCTATACAGAGCGTGTGATGTTAGACATGTGTTGGCCGCCCTTTTTTACCGACTCAAACAGCACACGGAAATTTTCATTCTCGCTCGAATTCAAAACAGTCTCATACTTGAACAGAAGTTGATAATTCTCACGAAACATACCCGGCTGCACGTGCTCCTTTTCTGTTCCATAGTCGGTGATTTTCCTACACAGATTCACCAGCAATGCAAAGCGCTCTTCTCTCATGGAGCCCAGCAGTGCCTCAACCTCCATCTTTTTCTCCTGGTCCTGTGCACAATCAGGATAGCGAAAACATGGCAAAGTTAAACAAAAATATACAAAGACAGGAATGCCACAGCCAAAGATACAACACGGTCACCTTGAAAACATTCCACGATTCCTCGATTTTTCTGTAATGCGCCAACAGTCACCTACCTTGACACGATCCTGCTTCAAGCTGGCTAGGACTTCATCCACAGCTCCACAGAGAATGTCACGAGGCTGAGTATAGACAAAAGGAACATATGAAGCATGAAGCACGCACACAGAGTACATATCATGCAAACTCCAGCATGAGCTGAAATGAGCCGTTCCTGCAGACAAAGCCACATACTCCCTAGTATCAGGGCCAAGGCGCAAATGTTGTGAGTACAGAAAGCAAAGCAAAGGCAACAGGTACATGTACAGGCACAAATTATCACAACAAACAATTGTGTACACGAGAGAAAGCAATTCGCATCTTACCTGATCACCAATAGCCTCTTGGATGAAGCTCAAAAGAACCTCGTATGTCTGACGAGTTTCTCTTGTCTTAGGTCGATAATAGATGCCCGACATATCATCACCGTGCCCAAGGACACCAACTGCCTTTTTTGTACTCTTAGATTTCTTTCCGCTCTTGCCAGCCTGAGCTTCGCGCCTGTATACATGAGACCACATGGCATGAAGGCAAGAACGCACGATATTAAGTAAAAGTAAAAAGTAAATTATCGTGTCCGTTCCCAAAGGGAACTCACGACGGCCGCTAACACCCGATAAACCCTAGCGGCAGATGCAGCGCCTAACGGTGGGGGTGAGTGGATAAGTCTCACAACCACTGGCACAAGTGCCGAAAACGACCCCATTAGCTGCATCCATGTACCCCTTGTGCCTGGCCACAAGTTCCCAGTTGACTGTGGGTGCATATGTATAAGTACGGAGATTTTCCCGATTTAGGCCAAGGCCTGTGGAGAATCCCTAAATACAAATACAGTCAGACCTCGCTTATCCGGTCTTCTTTTATCCGGATCCCTCGCCATCCGGAAGAAAATCGCTTGTTAACGATTTACAGCATATGCCACGCATACATACAGTATTTGTGTTCGATTATCCGGTTTCCTCGCCTATCCGGATATTTTCGTGGAAAACGGATGTGTGCGGTTAAGCGAGGTCTGACTGTACAATGCAAATGCAATACAAATACAAGTAAACAGGGCGGACGTGTACATCTGACAATGGTATGCTGTATTCCACTTGTGCGTGTACAACGTAAGAAATGTCATACTGCAAGTGTGGAGCGTTGAGGCAAGTTTTTCGCACCACTATCAGCTCTGTGCCGAAAGGTCGGCTTCATACATTCTTCTCATACTTGAAATACATGTTTTTCTATGCTGCACATGTGCTGCTGAATTTTGTGTAGGTTTGCATAACTATGTCCATAATGTTCGACCAATACTCCTCCTCACTACGAAATATCTCATTTGTATCACGTGTGTTGTGACCCGAGTTTGAAGGTGGGCCACGCGGCGGCTGGTAACAGGTGGTCAACTCGCTAACAAGTCACATTCGAATCATGGTAACTTTGAATCATACCATAAACTGTAGTTCATTAGCTCTGTTTCACCTTTTGCGCCTCACTTAGCATACACATTATGGAAGCACGCGGTTCATACACTAACATGGACACAGCGAATCCAGTCGTGCACAGCTGTGCTTTGAAAGAGCAGATTACATCACCAGTGGCTGAACAAACGTGTGTGTCGCGGCATTGCTCTCCATCAAACACCTGGCTGCTGAAAGGAATAATGCTACAAGGCATGCCTGTGTTGATGCTGAGCCGGTGCAGCGGCAAATATCCTAAACTCTTGCTGTGGCCGAGTACATGTACACCTAACATATGGGTGATGGTGAAGGCTGCTTGGATGAATCGCACTAGTTGATAACTTGCTTGGGTTTTGCTGCATGATGAATGTCCACGCCGCTGTCACAGACCGCTATTCCTTAGTCCGGCATGACCTGTTCCAGTAGAGCGAGAGGCGGCTGAAGTGGCTGCTCTGCCTTTGAGACCTTAAAACACGCACGGCTACACGAGTTAAGTATGTTGGCTGAGGGAACACATTGGCTAAGGGGTCGTCGCAAAAGTTTTCTGTCGTCCCTGAAACGAACATCGTTCATTTCGTACTTGGACCCCCTCCCCTCCCTCTGAAACGAACACAGCTTGCTATGCTGGACGACGAAAATCGCATGCATGTACATGTCATATGTACAGTGTCGGTCGACTTGCGATTTTGGCTCGCACCCCCTCCCCCCCAAATGAATCATGTTCGTTTCAGGGACGACAAAAAACTTTTGCGACGACCCCTAAAGGCTTTAACACGGGTGACCGCAACCACCTTATCATCCGTATGATACGAACAAAGAGGCCGGCAAAGATGAGCCGAATACGGCAGGAGATTTTGCTAGGCTGCGGAGGCTTGTACAACAACTAATATTAAACTACTTCTATACATGTACATAAAAACAACATAGTGGCACTCACTTGGCTGCGCTTTCCTCATCTTTCTGCAATGGTGCCTTGCTTCTGTGGAAACGATCACCCATACGGGTTCCGTCCAAATGCCCCGTGAGCGACTGAACCTCACCAGTGGGCTCATTGCGAGACCGGTAGTCAATAAGGTTCCTGTCGTGACTAAGTACAAGGTTAGAAGTCTGTAGTGCATCAAACAAGCAGGGGTGGACCAACAATTTTTCGGATATGCCAATATAATACAATGTGATTCTCAAGTATGTAAAATTCTCAAGAGGATAACTTACGGCTTGGTACTCGTACTGGTATCGCTGAGCAGCTTGTTCCGCCATGGCTGCAAGTCAGCAGGCAGCTGCCTCGTTGGCAGCTCACTCCTTCCGACGGACGATGTGAAGGAGATTTTCACAGCAGCCTCAACATTTACGAGCCTGCCTACAAACTTTCTCAAGGAGCAAAATCATCGAGTCCACAACAACTTTTCTCCAGCGAATCGCGGAAATGATTTATTTTTTGGACGAAACTCGAACGCCATATATATATCTTTCCTCTAACCCGGCCATGCTCTCCAGATCTTTTTACCAAAATATTTTTAACATTTCGCGGGAAGATTTTCAAAAAGGAAAGTGTTAGCGCACGTGACGACGATTCATTATGCAATGTTTTCAGCAGCGATCGTGATTCAAGATTTTGATTATTGTTTGTTCAACTACAACTAGTTCCTTTCTTGCCTTCCAGTTCCAAAAACTTACTTACTTGCTTCTAAGTTAGTTAGTTCTAGACGAAGTGAAGAAGAATTTCAGGGAAATGAAGCGAATATTAGATTTATATCTTCGCCAGCTCTCCAAGCGGCCTTGGACAACACAAGCGGTCACAACAGGTAAGAGTAGATTATTGAACTGAATCGTGAGAATTTTATTGGCGAACTCGTCACCCTTTGGTTTCAGAGATACAAGTGTAGACGGTTGCATTGTCGTCGCATTGGTGGAAGGTTATAATATTTGTCGTGACTGGATCGTCAAATGAATCCCCCTGTCCCGGATCGGTTATGTGATACTGGTATTGCTTCTGACACCCTGACTATCCTGGCGTGATCGCCAACATGTGCACACGCACACTTACTCCAGGTCGTCAGGGCCCCAGCCTCCCAATGCATCAGACACATCTTAGAACATGGGACGAACTAAAAATTCTACATACTAGAGGACACGACGGAGACGAATTTTTTTTTATATTTTTTTATTCGGAAAACACTGAATTGAGACAAATATATGACGCCATGCTAGACTAATGACTATGTGGAAGGGTCGAGACGAATAAAAGAAGACAGTACACGACGAGACAAAACTGAGAACTGAACAAGAAAGGCAAACATCTTGGCAGCATATGAGCTTCTGCAATACAATACATAGTCACACACGTGACAATGACGTCAATGTTTATTACTAGGGTGCAGTGCACAGAATACTGCAGCCAAAATAATGCAACAAAAGTAACTTTAGTTGCCAAGGAAAATGCAAAACAACACAAAATCAAGAGGCCATGAAAAGTCTTTCACTGAACACCGAACGAAGCAATATCGCATAACCCATCCGCTACCACCCCCGCCACCACCAGTACACAAAGTACTAAGCTTTCAGTCCTGCATGCGTCCTCCCGCCCCAACAACCCAAACTCGTGCATGTCCGAGCTGTGGTGGGACTGGCTGAAAGTCAATGGCATGTATAACAGTACGTCAAGTGGTGTCGTCCATTGCTTGATTTGAATAATTGAGCGATAGCTGAGAGCCCGGCTGCTTTCCTACCCCTTGTTTTAGATGACCCAGTTTAAGCATTGTAAAGCAGGCTGTAATAAACACTGACCCTGCATCAACTTTTTTTATAGTGGTATACAGTGGTCCCTTTATAATCCAGCACCAGTTGTGCTACAGAAATTCCGCTGGATTAGGGAGGGTGCTGGATCAGCAAATCTGATTACTGTTGCAATGTGCATGAAGAGGACATTTTCGTTTCTGAAAATTATGATGGTTTAGGGTGCTGGTTTATAAAGTGCTGGAGTAAAGAGGGGCGACTGTGTTCACATTATGAAGCTGAAGAAAGAAACTCGCTAACGGTGCATTCGTTCCGTGTGCTTGTGTCTATCTGTTTTGTCAGGTTTTCTATTCTGTGCAGGAGATGTGATTGCGCAGCAAGCCATTGAGCGGCGCGGCACATCGGGGCACCAGTGGCGACGCTCCGCGATCATGACTGGTGTTGGATTCTGTGTTGCTGTAAGTCCAGTGGGGGGTCAGTGACATCTACCTTCATGAACATAGCACTACTGGACTCTGTATAGTCCAAGCATGACAAACATTGGAAATTCATGTGCATCTACTAGTACCAATGTACACTTGGACGTGACAGTGATGCAGCGCAGTCAACTTGGCTGGATTAAAATCGAATGGTCGAGGAGTAGAACTCTGTGCATTGGCTTGCCGCATTCATCGTCATACTTCAGTACAACATGCACAGTACTTGTCCAGAGCTCTAGTCTTGCCATCGGAAGACAGTTCGGGAATTTGCTGATCACGTGTGCCTGAGGCCCGCAGACTATTGTATGTGGCACAGCCACCACTGATGGTGTAGAAGCAGACCCCATGCTGAGCATGTGAGTGAAACTGTAGCTCCAAAATGGATCCTCTGCGACTACACCCCAGCCTCACCTAACATCACCGCTCACTGTGCCTACCCACTTCTCAATAAAGCGAAAAGTTGATTTTTAAATACCGGCATTAGAGAGGTTCTGCAAAACGAAAACGTGTACAAACTTTCGCTCTACGTCATGAAATGAGAAATTTCGCACGAACTTTTGCAACTTGAACACGAAACTTGCAGTGAACCTGAAATGAACTTCCGTGGGAAGTTTCGTGAGATCGGGTCATGGCGTACGTGCACGCGGCGCGTGCAAACTACGAAAATGTGCAGAACACAAAGTTTGTTCGAAAATTCGTACACATTTTCGCAAGGCCCGTCGCGAAACTTTGTTCGATTTTTTGTTTTGCTATACGTGAAACGTAGAGAAATCACGTAGAGAACAGGTGTGTGGGTTAGAGTCTGCAGCCTCACGTGTTTTGGGTTCAGATTTCTACCAGGAGATGAGGTTCTCTACGCTGTGGCACGCGCAAAGAAAATGCATACGGATCTGCTGGATATCGTTCAAATCAGGCTGCAAACTGACCTTAGCAGTACGGTGTCTGATGGTTGGGCCGGCCCCTCATGTTGTATGTTGGAGTGACGTTTTCCTGCACCGACAATGGATTCCCGGTCAGGAAGGCCATGTCTGGTCAGTGCCGGTGAATACCGTAGAATCCCGCGGAGAAGCCCATGCCCGCGCATAAGCCCAGGGAAAGTTCGAACATCACAAGGCTTCGTCGTACAAGCCCATGGGCCTAAGTCGTACCAAGAGTCCATAAATTATGGACTCTTGGTTGTACCATGTACATGTAGGTAGTAAGATCTACATGACTTTTGTACAATTGTAGGTTGTTGTTTTTTTTGTACATTTCAACACAATCATCGGTTGTTTTTGTTTGCACAGTGGCTTTCAGCAATGTACTTCTCACTTCCTTGGTACTTTTCAATAGCACAATTTTGGTGTCAGCGTATAAGCCCATGCCCGCGTATAAGCCCATGTTCTTGTATAAGCCCACCGAAATGTCCTTGTGAAACAGATAAGCCCATGGGCTTATCCGCAGGATTCTACGGTATGTAACCATAATGTGAAGGAAAGCACCCCATACAGGTACGGATCTATACAAAACTGGATCCGAGTGGTTTCAAAAATCCCCGTTGCCATGACTCTAGCCGTATCTTGGCTGTGAAATACCACTTTCAAGTTTCAAGCCCTCCTGTGTTCATGGAAATGGTATACGTGTTTATCATAATATGGCTTGCCATCTTGTGATTTTTGAATGTACATGAGGAGCAAACAGGTAGAGACAAGTCAGTAAACCTCACATCACCATGGCTTCACTTCATGACGGCGTTTCTATGGCAACCTGTGCCGCTGTATGTCGTACATGTATAATCTAATTATGTTTGCTTTTATAGGATACTAGTAACCTAAGCAGCGTACCAAAGCATGAATAGATGTGTAAATGGCCTTTCCCTTAGGGGATTGTAACTGTATCCCCTGAGAGCATTGCCACACCTAAAGCACCATTTCTGCTGATATTTCTTCATACTTACCTTGTACAGGGGACGCCGTGATCAACCAGGCGGCTCCCTCAGGTCGAGGCCCCTCCATTGCAGTCAGTTGGGGCTGAAGCCTGCGATTTCCCCAAACGTGGGAAAGTCGGGTGCGCAATTTCTGGTAGAGGGGGTTTGCGTTCGCGCAGCCCCTGAATATTTAGAAAAAAAAGAAGGGAATCCAACTGCAGTTATAACTTATGGTGTGTTTGGTTGGTACGATCTAGAACAGGATCGAACAGCTGGTGCACATGGAGCAGCCTCATGCCAACCAAACGGTACTCCAAAATCAGAGCATATTTTGCTTTGGGGTTAGACTCGTCGTACCGTACACAGATATACATACACATTTTGAAGAATGCACCAAGTTCGGCATACTTTTCACAAAAATATGCTCTGTTTTTGGAGTACCGTTTGGTTGGCGTGAGGCTGCTCCATGTGCACCAGCTGTTCTGGGTCGGCCCGAATAGAACCTGTTCTGCTTGCTCTGGCCTCTAGGCCGGAGCAGACCCAGCAATTTCACTTTTTCACAGTGAAACCTGGCGGGAACATCGATTTTGGTCCCAAATGATCACGTGCATACGCGTATACGCTTTTGGGTTGGACTTGGCATGCACTCGTACCGTACAAAGTGACCATGGTGACTTGTACCGTACAAAGTGACCAAGGTGACCCGTACACATTTTGAAGAATGCACCAAGTTTGGCACACTTTTCACACAAATGTGCTCAGTTTCTGGTGTGCCGTTTGGTTGGCATGAGGCTGCTCCATGTGCACCAGCTGTCCGATCCTGTTCTAGATCGTGCCAACCAAACACCCCCCAGGACTTTTCCTAAAATTTCCTAAATTGAGGCTAAGAATCAGATCCGCTCTTCATTCTTGTAGTCGCTTCAAGGTGGCAAATTAGTCAGCATACCAACCCGTTCTTCTTGCATTCATGCTCCAATTGGCAATCCTGTCTTAGCTAGGCACATGTTGATTGTTGTACTACACTGTACTTTGTAGTAGGTTAGGCGGCAGTACAGCGGCAGTACAGCGGCAGTACAGCGGCAGTACAGCGGCAGTACAGCGGCACTCAAACAATATGCACGTGATCTCCTTTGGCATCGGGGCCGACCGGGGGCCCACCCACCGCATATGCCTCCCGGCGCCGACGTGGCCCAATTGAACCAGACAACGAACAGCCAGAAAGTACGAACTGGCATGAAGCACTGTGACCTGACACCTGATTGTTACTCATAAATCGTACCACTCGTTCTTTCTTTAATAATTATTGTGGCTCAACATCCGAGCTAACAAGCAGCGTTTGCTTTTATTTTGTAAACATGTTCTGACCAGCATACTGACTTGTCACCATACTCCTTGTTGTGTGTGTTATCCTACTGGACCCCTGGGATCTGCTTGGCTTGCTACACGCAGGGACCTCAGTGATAACTGCAATGGCTGCAAGCTTAGTCTTTGATCCACCTGTGCATTGTTGCTTTGAAGACATCCCGATCCCGAGGGTGGACTGAGTGCAGGTATTTCATGGGTGCTGCATGTAGGAGTGAAGGTGTGAAGAGTTTTTTGTTTGATACTGTTGATTTTTATTCCCAGGCACCTGCACTGCGCGGATGGTATATGACACTGGAGCGGATATTTCCAGCCAATGTTGCCATGGGTATGTCTAACAGTTGTTCACTGTGTCTTTCCTGTATCCACACACATGACAGTAACCTGTCAGCTGCATGCAGACATTAGACTGTTCCAAGTCATGCAGTGACGTAGATGTATGGTTTGATGTGCCATATTTGCCGTAGTTGAGTGCTGTGCACTCTGGATGCGTGATTTCATCAGGCTCTAGATGTACCCCTTTGTATGGTTTGATATGCCGCCTTGGCCGGGAGTTGAATGCTGTGCACTCTGGATGCGTGATTTCATGAGGCTCTAGATCCTGGCTGCACGTTACGGGCTAGGTGGCCCTGTCATAGTTTATGTGTAAATACTAAATAACATGACTTGTGTTGCATCATGTGCTTTCTACTGCAGCTCCTTTGAAGAAGATGGTTCTTGATCAGGTTAGTTCTGGCCAGTGATGGTGTAGTGTGATAGCCGCACTTTATTTGCTGTAGAATGGCTGTCAATGTTATGTTGATTCAGCTGGTTCTGTTGATCTCAATCCTTTCAAACTGTACCAATGAGTTATTTAGTATTGACAATGGAGTGTTTTGGTTGTTGTGGTGATGTGCTGTGCTGTAGGCATTGTTTGCACCGACCTTCCTGGCTGGCTTCTTTGGCATACTGGGAGTGCTGGAGGGCAAGAGCTGGCAAGAGATTCACGGTCGCTACATGAACGTAAGAGCGCCAGTATTCGTACGGTCTTCACGTCTGAGAAAAGACCTGCTAGTAGTAATTGCTTGCACCGAATTGCACTGTGATAGTTGCTCAAGGCAATCCCATGTACATGTACATGCATTCCGCTGAATCACAGGATTTGGAGAAACACTCCTCACTCTGAACGTAAATGTCCTGCCTTGTTTTGGAACAAGAGAGGGAGAGGGGATGGGATGAGACTACATGTAACGTTACACGAGTGCCTATGTGGGGATAATTATGCTGAAAGGAAGGGAATTTGGAACTGACCTGCAAGAGTGGTGCACACATTTGAAGAAAATCCGATGTTGACATTGCTGCTTGGCGTATAAGTACACTGTACACCAGCAGCAGTCATAAATCATCTTCTGCATGTGTTTCAGAAGTTCGTATTCCCCAGCATGTACATTTGCAAATTGATGTGGGGCTCTTGCAACAAACAATGCCGTGTATGCGTGTGTGTGTGCGTGTGCGCACGCTACTTGGTTTGTCTTTATTTTCATAATAGGACTACATACCAGCTCTGAAAACCAATTACATGGTGAGTCAAAGCGGCGTGGGGATTTGCAGCTTCTCGTTTGTTTTTGCCTGCGTATTTCCTCATCCTGTGCCCCAATAGCCATGCTGTGATTTTTCCCAGTGCATGGATGCAGTGAGTGGGATTTTCGTGGTGGGTCTGAACTACTCTCCTCCTGTTACTCATCTGCACCTTGATCCCTGACAGTCGGCGGTGGTGTTCCAAACGACACGACGAAAACCGAAGAATTCTATCTGACTGAGTCTCAAGCAAGCAGTAAAGAAAATTCATTTCCATGTATTGTCAAGACTTTCGCTGGTGATTGTGATGCAGAAATGTTATCATAATTATACCAACTATGTTGCTTTGTTTGCGTATCATAAGCGTGCCAATGATCCCATTTATTGATAACCATGACGCAGTTTGTAACTATTGCAGACGATCTGCGCTATCCCTGGTACATGGTATACCCTGTACTAGTATCACTCCTGTGATTTGACTTGACTAGCTCTTGGCTCTCTTGTGTTGCTTTGCAGATTTGGCCGGGTGTTCAAATGCTCAACTTCTACATCATTCCGTTTCAGCACCGGTGAGGGACAGACAGACACACACACACACACACACACACACACACACACTCTCTCTCTCTCTCTCTCTCTCTCTCTCTCTCTCTCTCTCTCTCTCTCTCTTTGTAACATACACACACGCACACACATGTTTGCAGTGTTACATTCATGAATAGTGAATACTCTAGGCTGATAACTCCTGGTTGCCTGTCTTTCTTCTTTGGTACAGAGTTACATTCGTGAATGTTATTGCCCTTGGCTGGAACTCCTATTTGGCATGGAAAGCGCACACATGAGGCAAACCATGCACAGTTCCTACTGAAAGACTGCTCCAAGATGTGTGGTGTCAACTTTCCACGGTGGAATGTATGCCCATGTCTGTCTACCACCACCATTTATCAAAGCCAATGTTTTCGCCAACATCGACATATTCCAGCTTGCTGCACTCCGATAGCGGCGACAGCAGTATATACATGGTATGGATGCCGAGGTCGAGATGTCCAATGAATATGTTCTATTCTCTCGTGGGAAGTACAGAACGAACAGTGTAGCTGGACTGCAGATTCTTCCACCATTCTTCTTTGGTGTATGGTCACATCCGTTCATCTTGTCCTAACTATGTCAGTATGTGCTCTGGAGCTCAATACGAGAACACCTGAGCACCTACCTCGGTGTCCGTAATCCGGGCAAGCAAATGATCCTTACAACTGCTATGCTGCTGATGTATGAGGAGTGATGACTCTTGTTGTTTGGAGAGTGCATCACCTGTAGCATAGCTGCTGACCTAGTCTGTTATGCTTCACACATTCTGCTGCTCTAGGTATGGATACTGGATAATCCCTTTACTACAGTTGTTGTATGTTTTAGTAGATCACTTGTTGTGCTTCTCATTGCGTTCAGGCTTGAGTTTTCCTACTGCTAGTTGTTGCAATTCTGCTCTGCTGGCTATCGAGCGTGGCAAGATTACATGGATACTCTTGGTCGCGGACATGCATTACATGCCGCTGCTCGTGCCCGATGTTTACTCCTGATTCTTTGCACCCAAGACACTGAGCAATTGAGCAGGAGACTATAATTATCATGCATAACCTAGGCTGTGTTTACATGAGGCGTTTCAACCCGGGTTGAGTTCGACCCGGGTCAGATTTCAACCCGCCATGTGCACAAAATGAATGGCGCATTTACATGACGCATTGCGCTTGACCCGGGTTGATTTCAACCCTCCCCCCCCCCCCCCCCCCCCCAGGGGAGGGTTGTTGTGACCATACAGGACTGTAGAAGTGGACTTTCGGCGGCATATCAGTATTTGACCCGGGTCAACTGTCTTCATGTAAACGCTCACCTCTTTTGTCTGTCGTACAGACTTTCAACCCCGGGCTGAACTCGACCCGGGTTGAAATTTCTCATGTAAACACAGCCCTAGTTACTGTCGGCATCATAATTCCTTTGTCTAGGAAGGGATGTTGTTTAAATGGGATTCAACCCACCTGTGCCCGTGACAGTTTTTGTAAGCTGAGACTCAAGATATACCTGTACTTATAACCAAGAGTCATAACCAGGGAGTAGTAAAATACTTACTCCCTGCTTATAACCTTACTAGACTGTCATTGGGGAATTGTGTGCCGCCCCCTACGTGGGACGTAGCGCTTGTTACTGTCGTTGCTGGCCTACATGCAGTAATGACATCATGTTCAACTCCATCGGAAGCGTGGGCTAGAGATAGTGACAGTGATACAACATGATGACAATATGGCACCAGGCCAATAGCAAAGCTACTTCTTGAACTGCACAAGAAAAAAAAATGTACAAAACACTACAATCATTGCAAAACAAAAAAAAGAAAGGTTCAGACAATGCTTTTTTCTACTAGTGTAGACTGATGAGGTTAACAGCAACTTACAGCCCGCGCAGTAGCTCAAGTTCACAAGTACGTATAATCGCAAATATTAATAGGAAATAGATAAGCTTTCTCAAAAAATCTTGCTGGAACAAACATGATTGTGTGCCTGGGATAGGCAAATAATAATTATTAAAAAAAACCACTGCCCTACATGTAGCAAACACATGTTTTCACGGTGACAGCGTGAACAAGGCGAGGACGCACTGTATGGGAAACAGTGCTCCTGACTACCTGGTAGCGTACTGGATGCTGGAATACTTCAGTGCATTCTCACCTCACGATGCAGATGACTGCAAGTCAAGTACTTCAGCATGTCCTAGTGGATAACTCATGATATCAGCATGCCTGCGTGACCAGCACAAAGGAAGTCACTTCGTGCAAGCAAAAATTACAACACCTGATGTTTTTGCACGGTTTGCTGAGCAGGTGAGGCGAGGTGCCTATGGGCTAGGATTAAGAATGGTACGCAGGGCGTCTGTTTGGCTAGTCGGTGTTGTGCTTGGTGTGCCAGCGATCGGGGGCTTTGCTAAATTCACACTGCTGTCAGCTGCTGCAGGAGCTGCTGTGCTGGTTGTAGTGCTGCTCTCTGGAGCTTGAACTTGAGAGTCAATGGGAAGAGGTGGCACTGCTGGTGCTGAGGCAATGGGCATTTGAGTAGTGTGCTGAGTGACAGCAGCAGCAGCAGCTGCTGAAGTCATTGATGGCGACTCAGCAGGTGGAGTGGCGGCATTAGTGAGTGACAGATGTAAGGAAGACTGCTGATCAGTGCGATCAGACGACAGCGGCAGAGAACTGTTCGCAAATGCAGACGCAGGCAAGCGAGATGTGCTGATGTGGCCATCCTTGATGGCGGCTGCTGAGATCTCGTGAGGAGCTACGGCATTGGCAGCCGGAGTCGATTCAGCCTCCAGGAACTCAACAAAAAGCTCCGTGAAAGTTTTCTGTGTAAACATAGACAGAGATACATGTATACACCATCAGACTGTCGTCTATGTAGGATGCAGAAAGGAGACACCATATATATTCATTGGATTATCAGGATAGTGCACACCACCACAATGTATATCCATAATCCCTGCCCGATATAATTATGCGTTGGCACTACTAGGCAGTAACAATATTGGGTAGGACCTTGTCACTGATGTTTTTGAACTGTCACAATGCACAGCTGGGTTGGACAGCTCAGTAGCAAAGCTACCCATTAACACAAACAGCACAGACATGTTAACCAATGCTTACATCAGATGGTACAGCTGTGCCTGATGGTTTGCCATCCGCACGTAACCAAGATCCCAGCCAAGAGCTCTGCTGCTTCGCTACCTGATAACAATAAAGGACAGTCACAAACACCAGCAGGTTGGCTATGCAGCCTAGTCTGACACCATGCTTCAGTCGGAAAGGGTGTTGCACAACCAAACACAGCAAGAGTGCCCAGAATGTGAATAGACTAGCAAGGAACAGGTAAGCCATTTCCCCAGGCTCATCCCCAAACAGTACAGAGAGTAGTGTGGAACTACCGTCCACTCTGCAGCAAACCACAACAAGATTTTTTTTAAATACTAGAAGAGGGAGCAAATCAACTGCAATTATCAGCACATACCTTTGCCATCTCGTTGCCTGAGAAACCGAGAATACTGGCGACTGGGCGCAGGACCTCATGTCGCTTCTCTGCAGATGCCGTCAGGTATGTAAGCAGCAGGTTGCGTACAAGGTTGCTGCATAAGATATGGACACACACACACATCCAACAGGCAGGATTGCATATTAGTATGTAACATCGATCAGTAATACTCATGCACGGTGCCTGTAGATATGGTACACGCTATTCTGGTACAACAGCTGACGAAAGTACACGTTCTTTGTACTTGCAGAGTACCATTAATATCGATGTGCAACACGCAAGATCAGGGCAACATTATTCTATGAACCAGTCAAATGATATACCTCTCATTGGCCATAGGTCAGATAAGACATCACAGTTTACAAGCTGACACAATTTAAAAAGATGCAACACAAGCAGCACTCGGGAAAGACCTACATGTCTACTTTGCCCTCTGCTGCTGCCGCAAGTCTGTGAAGCTTCTCTTGACTGACATCCAGCGCAGTTTGACTGTCTTGTACTGGGCATCAAGACGAAGACGGCAGAGCACAAAAATCATGTAAGCACAAGAAAATTCTGCGTACTGATACGAAGTAATAGAAAATACCATACACTACACCCAGTAGAAGCAGTGTGCAAGCTGTAAGTAAGTAACAAAGAGAAGATTGAAGATTCGTGGACAGGGGTGTCTGGTAACTTGTAGCAAGCCAAAAGTTGAAAAACATGCTACAGTCAACAAATTACTACTGCAAACTACCCGAAAGAAGTACTTCTATACGATTGAGTGTTCATCAATGGAAATCACTCACATGTTATTCGTACGCCTTCAAGCTCCGACCGTTTTGCAGCCAAACTATCAGCAGTTGTGTGTAAGCGAGTACGGAGAGCCGACATCTCATCCAGTCGGACCTACACGCGTACATAACCACAACAAAAGCACAAAAACCGGATCAGGAGCATTCCCGGCATCGTTGAGTACGTTGAATGTGTCTGAAGTTGTAGTTGGACTCTAACACGTTTGAATTGTGGACAGTGTGGTACCTTGCTCTCAACTGCACATATGTAGTGTCGTCAGAAAGACTGCAAGCCAAGAACAAGAGTGGAACGGAGCGTGCAAATGCATACGTGGTGGGAGACTTATATTGTTCTGATTGCTTGCACCTAGTTAGACCTCTCCGTCTGTGGTGCCAAGTTACACCAAGTTACAGCAATTTAACCAACAACATCACAGAGTCCATAACCCAAGAGAATGCAACCCTGAGATTTTGACGGACATGGTGACCACATTATTTAGCCATGAACTACGGAATCTGCTAGACTGTTGCATCAGCACTGATCACCTAAGGTTTCCAGCTTCCAGGCACACCTGCACCTCGCAGGGCAACCGTAGCTCAGAGATCAGAGCTGCATACTCTTGGAGTTAGGGACTACACTGTCATCATAGGTCATGCTGTACATGCATACACAGTCCATGCTGCATACGCATACATAGACGATAGTCCATGCTGAACACACATACACAGTCCATGCTGAACACACATTATGTGACATACCTAGCCCATGCTGTACATGCTTACAAAGGCCATGCTGTACACGCATACACAGTGCTGTGCACACACATACGCAACATGGACACTACTCACCTGTAGCTGAGCCAGTTGAGACTTGTAGTCATCAATTTCATCATGACAACTCTGCAACTTTGCCTCAAGAGGCTCAAGCGCACTGGCAACATGTTCATCTCGCTCTGAACACAAATACACATGAAAATCCAAACACCTGAGGTTAGTCGCACAGCGTAATACAATAGAGAGGTTCCGCACTACGTAAAATTGAGCAACTTTACGTTAGTGGACGGGGAAAACCAGTGAATTCGCGAGTTTGCACTCCACTTACGGAAAGTTGTCTACGTAGAGTACGTAGATAGGGCTCTGATAACGTAGCTGGTCCGTAAGTGGATTGGGGTACAAATTTATGACTCTCTCCCCAGGTCGATCTGGTCGTACACTGCCGCGTTCGGAGTTGCCAAGGGCAGCTACGTGATTTGAAGACTCCGTATGGCGGAACACAGATGCGCATGCAGTTTACGTAAGACTTTCCGTAGATCGACTACGTTTTCTACGTTATACGGAACCTCTCTAATGTCAACACTTTTCAAAAAAAGACATGGTTCATGGCATTAATCTTGGAGTATGAAGAACATACAACCAGACAAAGCTGATGAGGTTGTGAATGAGCATACACAGTAACATGCCATCTTTCCACACACCCCAATACATCATGCACAAACTTACCTTTCTGGAACTGCTCCAGAACCAGCTGGAGACGTGCCAAAGAAGAACTGGAGGACTCTGCCGTAGTTTCAGCGTCCATGGCCTGTTGCATGGCCAGATTGCGTTCTTCAGATAGCCTACTGACTTTCTGCTCGAGAAGTTGTATGTCCTGGTGACATTGTGATCTAAGAAAAGCAAGTGACAGAGCAGTAGATATGTTTTACGGCACCAATCAAAACCTAGACAAGCTAGTATAAGTCTTAGTACGTGTAGGCCAAACACTTTGGGGGCCAGGGGCAGTAACTATGATAGAATGCGGATTCACACAATGAAAACGTATGCACCAACCGGGGTCTCCAATTACCCTAATGAAACACGAAAGGAAAAAGTTGCATTTCAAGCTAACGCAGCGGGCACAGCTAGCATTCACAGTGGAGACAAAGCCCAGTGCAGGGTATCACTCACATATCACTTTCTGCAGACAGCGCTCGAGTGTCGGTGGCTTGTTGAGCGGCCCGTAGCTCCTCGCGGAGATCCTCCTGGACTTTCTCTGCATCAAGAAGATCTTGTGTGTGCTGCTCTTCCACCTGCAGTGTGTGATCACCCAAAGATGCATAGAAAAGTGAAGTCAATGGGTATGGCTGGTGGTACCCAAATGAAGTGGTTACTTGTGTCATGCTCCACTGCACTAAGAGTTTGGAGTAGTAGTTCAAGAGACAATCAAACTTCAATCTGCATGCAGCGTACCATCAGTAGATGCTGGCGGAGGCGATCGGACTCGCGCTGCTGTCTCTCCTGCTCTTCAGGCGTCATGCTGCCGTCCCTGAGCTGAGAGTACATCTCGTTGGCCTTGGTCAGCTGAGCTTGCAGATCATCTCGCTCCACTGCAACTCGCTCAGTCTGGTTCTGCAAGGAGCCGATAAAGCAAACAAAGATGAGCATTATTATTTTTGTAGAAGAGAAAAGGACATATCGATACGAGTTAAGAGTAACTCTCCATCACTGTAACATGATACTATATACAGTCAGAAAGTGCAATAAGTCAAGTCCGTTGTCGGTTAGCGCTACGGAGATGTGTTGAAGCTAGGTGTCAGGACGTCGAATGTTTCAGTACTCTGTCAGTTTTGTGCCTAGTTATTGCACTTTCTGACTGTATATAGTATCATGTTACAGTGATGGAGAGTTACTCTTAACTCGTATCGATATGTCCTTTTCTCTTCTACATTTATTTATGGCTCAACATCCGAGTTTCAAATTATTATTTTTATCACTTGTTTACTGGAGGGCACCAAAGGTGATATAGCAGTACATCTTGACAAGTATTGATAAGCAAGGCATGCACACTCCAGCACACACTAAGTTAAATACATGTACCAATAAAAAGGCACACATATCCATGCTTTACCATCCACATGCTATGATGGTACAAGCAGAGAGGATTTCAACAGCGTTGAAAATCCAAGTAAGTTGTTGGCGCACTGTCCCAGAAATATAGGCTGCATTGTTCGTGAATGTTTGTGCACACAAGTAATATGCATGTACGACTGTACGTACCGTAAACTACCGTTGATCTGCCCCTATAGATTTTCCACCTGTGATCTGATTTCAGCGGGTGCAGCAAAATACTGTACGCATGCCCTGCTTTACACCATACATGCCAGTGCAGGTATTGCTGCGGAAGGAACTGTGTGCGATACAGCATGGAACGTCCGATCTTTCGCGTTATTGTACATCGTGCTGCACTTGGCAGCCTGGATCTCATTGTCACCCTTCCACAAACCAACTGGGAAAAGGATGGAGTGTGTGTGTGTGGGGGGGGGGGGGGGAATCAACAGTATCGTACAGAATATGTGCGAGAGCATTGTAACAGCTCTACAAGTTACTTCAAAAAAAGATAGAAAGAAGCAGGAGGGAGGAGAGAGAGAGAAAAAGAGAGAGAGAGAGAGAGAGAGAAAGAAAGAGAGAGAGCGTGTGCACATGCGTGTTCACATCTCACCTGTGCACTAGATAGCTGGGTGCTGAACTCTTCACGGCTCTTCTCCTGCTGAGCACGCTCTTCGGCTATGGTTTGTGAATGTGATTCAACCTACACACAATGACAAGGACACGTATCAAGCACACAAATACACAACACAGCACCTTTCATGAATAGTACTGTCCACAGGTTTGAGTTATCCAAGGATACATGTGAAGTATTCTTTTGGCCAGCTGCTTTTCAATGCAGTGTCTCACACATCTTGAATTGCTTCTATACTTCAAAAGAAGTACATGTACAATGTCATTTATGTGAAGTTCACTATCCCGATCGAGGCACATTGAGACCAGGGCTGACTGAAGCTTAGAATTGCACGCAACTCAGAACGCGCACGCACCCCCCACCCACCCACCCATACACGTACACATTGTTCGAATTTTGCCTATCGTAGTTTTACAGCTGTCTTTAAACAGAGCTGGTCTCAGAAACCCAGGGCGACCCTTGCACGTTCAGGTCACATTAGGTCACATGGAGCAATGTCTCCTGTATGGACAGCTCTTCACCAGGTTTCACCTGTGCTGGGAAGAAGCTAAGCAACAGACTGCACGCATAGGCATGCTCTGCATATGCATGTTTGAATTAGCTGTTGTCAAGCGCATTGCTACGATACATCGCATACGTGTCATGCTCAGGACAGTCGTGGCCCAGTCCAGTAGACGGAAGTGCCTCGACAACGGAAGTCACACTATATACATGTACAGCGGTGTAGCGCTGTTTGTCAGGACTCCGATGTCAACCACTGCTTTGACATTTCACAGCGTTGAGCTAGGATCAGAAACAAGTTTAAACAACATCATGGCACCACAGCATGCTCTAGGGCACTCACCACACGCTGATGAGACTCCTTAAGTGTTGCTAGCTGCTTCTCAGTCTGCGCAAGTAGCTCCTGGTAGTGCTTGACGTTGGACTGAACGTCTTCAAACATACCAAGGTCGACTGATGAGGATCGAACGGTCTCCGCCGTGCTTCGCTCCTGAGCTAGCGCATCTTGTGCAGCTGCATGTGCAGAGCGAAGTTGTTTGTGCTCCTCAGTCAGCTTGGCATGCTGCAATGAGTACACAATCACAAACACATAGCACACCACAGTCGTGTTGGCGCTGAAAACCAACCCAACCACCGATTCACATCGGATGCAGCTAATATTTCCTTAAAGACAAAGGATACATACCTTTTCCAGTGCCTGTTGGGCAGTGTGTGCATGCTGCTCCCTCTCCTGGACTAGTTGCGATTGCTGTGTGCTATATTGATCCAGGGTGAGTTGCAGAGCCTGCAACTGGTCGTCTTTCGAGCTGATTCGGTGTTCAACATCCTGTACTGTTTGCTCTAGGCGATTACTCTTCTCCTGTCAGTACAGAAGAAAAGAAAACGAGTTGAACACACACACGCACACACGCACGCACGCACACACACACACACGTGCATGCACACGTACACACATGAAAAGATTTGATACAGAGTGCGGATGACAGATGTTCTGCATGGTGGCTCAAGATTGTACAAAGGTGATCACTGTAATACAGCATACCAGAGCTCTGATAAAAAGCAACATCAAATGACTCGCAATGGAATGTGCTTCAGTCTCAACAACAACGTGATGATCATGTGTTTGTCACCAAACAATAAAAAATTCCTCCTTGCAGTGTTCTACTTTGCAACACATACCAATGCTGCAGACAATTTACTGTTGAACTCAGCCTCAGCTGTCTGGGATCGGGCCCGTTCGTTGGCCATAGCATGTTCATGCTGCTTGATCTAAGCAGAGAAAGCAGAACATCAAAGAAAAAGTGCGCGTGGAACCAAATGGCATTGAGATAAAAAACAGTCAAGGAGAAGGAGAGCCAATATCTGACATCCTGCCAATCATGACATCCGCTTCAAGAACTAGCAAAACACTCCGCCTAAGCAGTCCGTGCGCCAAGGCCCTTGAGAGACCGATTTTCATTTTCTCGCGGGAATCGTAGCCTCCAAGGCGCCGCACCTGCGGGCTTGTTTTCTGTTGATTTCGCCTATCTCCGAATGGTGAATATTTCAATGAAATTTGCTGCTTAGAGCCCTTCTAGTCTCGTCAGGAGACCTTTCCTACACTGGAGAGATGGCTCGGTGTGATGTAGACACCTATGGCCGTACCTTGGAAAAATATTTTGGAGCTTGCAGTTCGTGACCAGCCACCAAGGACGAATGTCTCACTTTTGTAATTGCTGAAACGAGGAATATGGTCACCAATTTCACACCAGGTAAGGCATTTACCCATCGCGGACACTAAAGCCGCTTTGTGGGGTGATAGACCAAAGCTTTATCTTTCGAATGCACGAGAAATTAGAGTGATACCTATGTGCCCCACAATTGCACCCGAAATAAACCACGCACAGGCAATATTGTGATTTTATGAGAAGAGACAATTGAGCATGCTCTAAATCGTCATGACCTGTTGTGTTACTTTTCAAACACCACTCCGAGTGAGCATCTACCAATCCTTTATCAATTTTACAAGGACATTTGAGCTTAGGGGATAGAGGTGGGATATTTCACCAGCTGAAGTATTAGATTTTTTTCTGAATTTGTTGACTACTAGGTTGCATAGTGTAAATATGTCAGTATTATGTGCGTTGTTGTGGTGAAATTCTGAGCATCTAACTATTAGGCCAAAACAAAAAATAGGCTTGTTTCCGGTCGGTAACCCCTCAAAAAGGAGACTCGGTCGGCCGGAATGAAACTTTTTTTGGATACTATTTTTTGGTTCCTCAATCGTTGTGGTATTGATGGACAAGAGGACCTACACATGTACATTATCATGGCAAGGGTCAATGTCAAAGTTGACTGACTCACTGTTCTTGTGCAGCATGTGGTGTATTCCTGTTTTCGTACATCCTGAGAAATCAAGTAAACAGTTTGAGTCCTTCCAGCTCCGTTATTCTAGCTCGTATCGACCCCGGAGGTTTTCGAGCCCACAGCTGAGAATCTCTGCTACCTTGTAGGTGTTTCGATTGTGGAATTCGGTTGAGATTTGACTGAGTTATGACTCGTTGAGTGCACTTGCACACATGGCATTGCCACCGTTTGTATACATTTGGGACCAAAAAAAAGTTTCAGAATTTGGGAAAAAGTGACCCGGTCGGGCGACCGGAAACAAGGTCATTATTTGTTTTGGCCTTATAGGCACAACAGCACTGGTGCATGCCCTCTCCTAGATCCTGCTCTCTGACTTTTTTCTTGCATTACACGACTCAAATTCGTCGAATGAAATGAAGGAGTAAATTTGTTGCTGCCAATTAACTGCATCGATTAACTGCATCAGTTCTGTTTTGAAAGTGTTTTCCTCTGCTGTTCTTCTTTCAGTGTGGTGACTTCTGATCCATGAGGCGATGGTATGAAGTCAATAGTTTGCAGTATGTGCAATATGCGGCAGTCTCTCTGTCAATGGACCTGTGACAGCTGAAGCCCAGATGTTGCAGTTTGATGTCTATGGCCAGCAGCAATCTAATATTGTTGCACCTTTCCTTCCACACACAGCAATGCGGAATATGTCATGGACAGACATCGCTAAACTGCCTCTTTTGAAGAAGCATCGCAATTCTTGTCTGCCAATAAACAACAGACTAGCCACCTATAATTACAATTTGGAGGTCGGAGACGCGATCCCGTGAACGTATTGCGCCAACTGCAATGAAGAAGGCCTTAGTGATCTGGATTTATTACCATTCTCGTGTGGATAACTATGGCGTTCTGATCCAAGTCATGCAGACTATAAAATGCCTTAGACGTGAGATAGTGAAAGTACTGCCGACAGCAAGCCAACAGTGGATATGAACCACGCCGCCAGCATCATTCTGCACACCAGGAGAATCCAATACATATAGCTGCCAACTCTGATGGTGTAGACCCGATAACTTGTTTTCTTACTCTAAGATTGGTATACAATTATACATGTACTAGTGCAATCTCTATCCATATGCGTAATGCACTGTATTTGTTTCCGGTGACTGGAGGTAGTTTATCATAGCACTGTTTTATGTCCTGGTTTTGTTGAAGATGAGCATTATCCAGTTAACTTGCTAGGTACCGTATCAGTCAGCTCTTTCAGCATTTGGCTTTGTGTCAGGGGTGGTTGGCGGTGTCGCGGGTCATTCCACAGTCCGCAAAGTTGACGTTCTCGGCAACGGAGCGACCCAGTAGGCAATTGATCACCGATAAATATACTGTCATTGGTATCACGGTGCACCACAATGGCATATGGTGTGAGTATCATTATGTTATTCTGCAGCGAGTCCTTGTCGTGTAGCTTGCGAAAGTTATTGCATACGGTCATTACGTGCATAATGCATAGTACTGTCTGTACACTCAAGTTTAAAGTCCAGTCCATTTTTTGGAAATATGGGCTGGACACTAACGAGGGCCTGGTGACGTGTTCATAGGACTGAGTTATGCCAAATGGTGCCATTGGCTGGGAGTGAAAGCCTTGCCCCACGCCTGCACCCTAAAAAATGTTTCGAAAATACTCAAATTCGACGACGGCTGAGAATCTAGGAAGATGCCGGACCACAGCGAAACAAGTCATCTGGCTGAAAAACGGAATACACCATTGCGTTGCCACGGCTAAGCGCAATTTTTAGGCTAACCACACAGGTAGCGAAATGCCAAAACAAACGAGCCATAGACACAAAACCATTTTCCAAAATTGTCCACCATTGAGAATGCGACTCAAAAAGTACCCGCAAACTGCCCAGTGTGGAAAATGAAAAGTCAACTTTTAGACGACTTTTTTTGAATCTGGCACACGGACTGTAAGGGGCCAGTTCATCAGTTACCATTCTAATGTGTCGAGCAATGCAGAGACTCATGAAATCGTAATCGCAGCCGACCCAAGGCAAGTAACTCAGAAATACAAGGTCATCAGCTATACCTGCAGAGAGGAGGTTTCCTTCAAAGTTGCCAGCTCATCCAGGCTTTGAGCAAGCTGCTGCTGATACAGTGCTGCTTGATGTTGAACGGCTTCCAGCTCACTGCAACTCACCAGGGTACTCCTGGCAGACTCTGCAGCACTCCGCTCGGCAGAGAGGTCATTTTGCAGCTGTGAATAGGATGTAGACAGCTGCTGATGATCTGCAAGCAGCTTGGAGTGCTGTGTGCAAACAGCAAACAACAATGATGCAAAGTAAAAGCACAAAATTAGCAAAGTCTCTGCAGTCTAACACTGCCATGTAGAAAAAACAATAGGTGCAAGAAGTGTTAGTTGACTATCACTCTATTTGATCCATTTCTTAACCTTAGTTTGGCCGTCACAAGAATTCAGCGGCCATACAGTAATGCACCTTGTTTTCGATACCTGCAGTGAAGTCAGAGTAACTGTAAGCATGAAGGTTTAGACCTTCTCAAAACCGTTAACGGATACACACAGCATAAAATAACAGCAGGTAATAGATAGAACATCACAGAGCCAGTTCATGTTCCCTGCCTGGACTAACATGAACATGCACACGTACCTCTTCTTCTGCGTGCTGAGCTGCTGTCCTACAGACTTCCAACTGCTGTACGTAGTGGGACTCCTGCGTCTTGCACTGATCAACTTGAGACTGCATGCCACTAAGGTCAGTGTCCTTTGTAGCCAGTTGCGACTGTAAATCCCTCACTCTTTCTTCTAGCACGCCACACTGTTCCTGAAGCAATCAACACATCATCAACCAAGCCAGCTATGTAGAGGAGGGAGACTAAAGCCAAAGGTAGCATACCTCAGCAGGTCACGTCTGTAACTGCTTCTTAGTTCTATTACAAGTATAGTTGGAGGCAGGTTCCAGGGTTCCCTTTGTTAATAAGGAGGGCCAAGCCATTTAGAAAGTTAACCTAAACTCTAAGAACCACAGGCAACCACACAATTTCACTGGAGTTCAGAACTTGCACTAGGATATATGTATACAGTACAAGTCCTGAGGTGGAAAGATATACTTCAAGTAAGATGAAAAATACCCTACCTTTGAATCCCGAAACGTTTGCGCCGATTCCAACTCCTGTTGAGTGTCCACGAGCTGCTGCTTGCAGTGAGCTAGCTCAGCTTGAACTTGTGTCAGAACAGTCGTGTCCACTGAGGACTGTCTCAGCACCTCTAAAGTATTTCGGTCAGACAAGACCTCCTGCTGCAACGTGGAGTGTGTGAGAGCAAGCTCCTCATGATCAGCAACCAGCCTGGCATGCTATATAGTGGACATGGCACAGCAATCAGAAGCAGCACAAAAGCTTCAGTGGGAACATTAGCAACACAACTGTCAACCTAATGCCCTGTGCAATGAAATAAGCAGCTAATACATGCAGTTCCACAGTGTTTCTGTAAAACACAATTTGGGTGGATTTCTGATGCTATTGTAAGATTGAAAATAGAAGCCGGGTACTGTAGTAAACACCTGGATAGCTGCCATCGCATTAGCCACAACAGCTACGAGTGTGTGTGTGTGTGTGTGTGTGTGTGTGTGTGTGTGTGTGTGTGTGTGTGTGTGTGTGTGTGTGTGTGTGCGTGTGCATTTGCACACGAACGGGTTCATGTACGCATGTGCAGCACATAAGAACGACAGCAAAGAAGTCGACACAGTGAGACTAGAATCAGAATCAGCCATAGCAACAGCTGCAGCAATAAATAAAAATAATAAAAATATACACAATTACACCCCCCCCCCCCCCCCACACACACACGCATGAACAGAGCGGCAATACCTTCTCAGACATTTCCTTGGTCGCAGTCATGGTGCTGTCCAGCTGCTCAGAGAGGCTCGTTTCGCGTGCACGCAGCGTCTCCTGTTGTAAGCATAGCGTTTCGACTTCAGCGCTCTTTGCACCGAGCGCCGATTCCATGTCAGATGCTCGCTGGGTAAGGCTGGCGTTTCTCACCTGCACAGGTTGGCAGCACAACACGTCAACATATCAGCACAGGATTTAGTAATCCAGGTCCACACATCACTTGTGAGTACTTCGTGAGTGAGATTGTGTGTAGAGGCCACCACTTTCAAACAAGAGTACAAGACGCAGTGCACTTTGCCTTCCTCCTTGACACCAGATCTTCATTGCCTACACGATCAGGACACACAAACAGCAGTGCCATGTTGATAATGTATTCTTCTACAGAACAGCACCCTATGCTGTGTTCTTTTGACTTCAAATATATCGCCACAGCAGTACTAAGTTAGACCACAGGGAGGTAAAGCGACAACGATGAAGCCGGCACCAGCAGCGGCAGCAGCAGCAGCAGCAGCAGCGGCGGCAGCAGCGGCAGCAGCAGCGGCAGCAGCAGCAGCAGCGGCAGCAGCAGCAGCAGCAGCAGCGGCAGCAGTAACAGACAGCAACAGCAATGATAGCAACATGCCTGCTCAGAGGACAACTGGCTGTTAAGCTCTTCCTGGCTCCGCAGTGATTCTGCTTGCAGGCTAGCGATAGTGTCCAGCTGCTGTTGTATCTGCAGTGAACACCCAACAAACACCACCCTATCAACTATCCTGATGGACTACCAAAGCACCGAGGTACAACATAGTGTATAATACAGGCTGCATTCAGTTAACGCTAGACAACTGAAAACAAAAAAAGCAATCAGTTAGAAAGCAGAGAAAAAAGCTGCCTGAGTATTTTTGTACCAGTATAAAGCGCACCTGAGCATAATGCGCCTTTTTGACCAACGTTTTGTTGGCAATGGAGTATGTAGAAAGGAAGCACAAACCATACCTCTACTGCATGATTTTCTTTCATGGCTGCAAGTTCACCATCAGCCTTCGCAAGGCGCTGCTGACATTGCGTCAAGTTGGCATTGACTTCCTCGAACCGTACCAGACTAACAGACGCAGAGCGAGCGGATTCAGATGCTGACTGCTCTGTGGACATTTGCTGCTTTAGACTGGAATGTGCAGCACTGAGTTGCTCATGCTCGTCTTGTAGCTTTGAGTACTGTATACATAGAAAAGCACAGGAAAAAAGGATACAAATACTTGCTGCAGAGCACTCAGCTGACAGCAGGATAATCTTACATTGTTACCAAACAACAAAGAAAAGACTACAAGTATAAAAAAAGTGCACCACCTACAACAGTGTATATGCACAGGAAAAGGAATAAGTCCACCGCACTTTATTACGAATTCAAATGATGCACTCATCATGTCTCTTACCTCATGCGATGAACTAACTGATGCTTTTCGTAGTTCTTCCATCTCCTGTGTGATTGTGCTCTCGCGTGTCTTGAACTCCTGTAGAGTTGCCTGCAGTGTGTTCAGCTCAGCATCCAATGCCCCGGCATGCTTTTCGTGTTCCGCTGATGCCTTTGCCAATGCCAAGCTCCTTTCCTGCCAATGTATTGGAAAAACAAAAAAGTGACAAGCACATGAGTGCAGCTGCACAGAAGTGTAAATCGATATTCAGCTGAAGGTATCCATACACTGATGGGAAAGGTAGTAGGAACATTGAAAAAAGGGTTCGCTCCCACATGCACAAAGGAAGGTCACAGTTTCTGGCACTGACCGATTGTTACCGTACGTGTGGGCCTAAAGTTCTGGTTTGCACAAATGCTAGCATCTTGGACGGCCCTGACACAGAAGAATACTTCAAATTCTTCGTCACCTGTCTATACATCTGCAGCTTACATGCTGAAACAGCGACTCTCTTCAACATACATGTGCTCGCATTTTCTAATTTGTTCTTCTGGAAATGCCAAACCAGCATCAGCAAACATGTTACCCACGCTAACCTGCTCTGAGGCCAACAAGTTCGACACCCTTGCAGACTCCTCTGCTGCTGACGAAAACTCTTCAGAGAGCTGCTTTTCCTGGAGATACACAGTGGCAAGGCAACACAATGAAGTTATAATCTAGCAGCCAAGAGAGTGATTTCCAAATCAGATAGAAAAAGGTTCTCTTTAAATGCTCCGTAAGGCAATAATCAGACTGAGGAACACACCGAGCTTCAGGCTCTTTACAACTACCAAGTTTCCACAAGCACTTTCATTGCTTTCTCTTCAGAAGGATACAGGTACATTAGTGAGAATAAACACAGAAAAAGGAGTAAAGTGAAACAGTAGACGGCAACTGAACAGAATTAACGATGTGTGGATGTCCTATCTCCATCACTAGTGCATCACTGTAGGATTCGGCATTTTTCTAAGTGCGCGGGAATCATCACAGAACTCCTTTTTCCGTGTTTGTTCTCTTCAGTCTGCCTACGGCTGCTGATATCATCTATGCGTTGACTTTTAACGGTTATTAGGGACGTTTAGCTTCTTCTTCTTCTTCTGTCTGTATCCACTCGAAAAGAAGGCAATGAAAGTACTAGTGGAAACATTAGTGCATTAGTTTTCTTGGAGTCAAGATTCCAATAAGTTTGCAAGAGAAGTGGATCACATTCTTTCTTAGCGTCAACGCCACATAAACTGAAAGCATCCCAAAGGCCCAGGGCAACCTGGCACCTGTAGTGAGACAGCTATGCCATGGAAATAGTGCAAGAAGGACACTTCCAGGGGGGGGGGTCTCCTGAGGTTCTCTACAGTCTCCACATAGAGGCTAGACATGTTCAGATGACAGGATTCGAGAGGTAACTGCTAACAAAGCTACACACCTGCGCGAGCTGCTTCTGGCACTCTTCTAATGTAGCCAGTAGCTTGTCATGCTCCTCGGACAGCGTGGCGAGAGCAGCGGCTTGACGCATCTCCGACTCGTTGCGCTCAGCATCACCGTGTTCCAGCCTCACCTGCCGATAACATGCACAGTCAACACGCATCATTAGTACACACTTGATAGCACACTTGTCTCAGGGAGAACAGTGTGCAGAATATACACAGCAACGCATGCTGCATAAAACAGTCACTGCATCAAACCAATACAGTGATAGACTGTGCATAAGAAGAACAGCTAAAGAACACGATTCACAGAACTGACCGACGGTGCTGACGATCTAAAACTCACAGAACAAGCGTATTAATGAGCTGCAGACCTGATTTGATCCTGCAGCATTCTTCAAAGAAGTTGAGCCACAGGTGAAGATATCATGCACTATCCACTACACTACTAAACCACACTGAAATTCATCACAAAACACCTACCTTCTCTGCTTTAGAGGCTTCCTCGAGCTTCTGACGTTGGAGCAGAGCATCGTCGAGGTCCCGACGTAAGCCCGCACAACCAGTGCACTCAACTACAACAGTAGAATACAAAGTGAAAACAAATTAAGCAGGGATATGGAAGTAACCAGTCACTGGTAGACATTTTTAAAAAAACAGAGTCACGAATCACACTCCCCATGTTTTATCTCCGTCCGTATGTTCTGCCTCTTGAACATGCATTGCTTTTTCACCTTTCATTCTATACACACCCAAACACAACAAAACCAGTTTAACACACGAGTACCAGTACATGAAACTAAAAGAAAATTATCACAGCTTACTACATTGCAGGCCATACTGATTACTGACACAACGCTACATTAACCATAGATGCATACCGTACTGTTGCGTATTAAAGCCGGGCTTATTCCTGTAGAAGCCGATGGCAGTGCTAGGCTTCTTTTTATTCAAGTCAGGCTTCTATTCAAGTCAGGTATTTCTATGTATGTCAACACGACAACCAGGCTTATGTGCTGCCAGTGCATTTTGAGAATCAGGTTTGTATTCAAAACAGGCCTATACTAGACAGGCTTTAAAGGGGAAGTTAAGGCAAAAATTAAAATTTCACCAGTTGTAGTCTTCGGGGTGCTGAGTCGAATGGTCTTGGTCCGAGAAAGCTGAGACGCTCCCTTCCTACTTGAATCCCAATCAAACTCGCGCACTTCCACCGAAACTGGGTGACTGCGCCCTACTAGATGGGGATTTGTATGCAAAATGTCACTAAAAGTGCCATTTCGTTCTTATAAAAGCACGGATGACCGCGATTGGCCCATATGTTGTACTCTTTTGGACGCTGAGTCGACTGGTTTTGGTCCGAAAAGGCTGCGATGCAGCGTTCCTCCTTTATTCCCAATCGAACATGGTTGAACAAGCGGTCACGTGCTCCTGGGTGCCCAAATCACCTGGTCACCACGCCAGCAGGCGACAACTTTCACACCAAGGTTCAACTCGAGTTCAACTCGAGTGACAGGACTGCACCCAAAAAAGGTCAAACAGGCTAGTAAGTTGTACCCTGCAGGCACGGTGACCAGGTGACTGGTGTACGCAGGAGCACGTGACCGCTTGTTCAACCATGTTCGATTGGGAATAAAGGAGGAACGCTGCATTGCAGCCTTTTCGGACCAAAACCAATCGACTCAGCGTCCAAAAGACTACAACATATGGGCCAATCGCGGTCATCCATGCTTTTATAAGAACGAAATGGCGCTTTTAGTGACATTTTGCATACAAATCCCCATCTAGTTGGGCGCAGTCACCCAGTTTCGGTGGAAGTGCGCGAGTTCGATTGGGATTCAAGTAGGAAGGGAGCGTCTCAGCTTCCTCGGACCACGACCATTCGACTCAGCACCCCGAAGACTACAACTGGTGAAATTTTAATTTTTGCCTTAACTTCCCCTTTAATACAAGACCCTACGGTACCTGTAGCCGCGGCCGACTCCTGTAAGGATGCAATTAGCCTGTCTCGCTCCTGGATCTCTGACTCCAACGACAACACACTGGCTTGGCTCTTGTCCACCTGTATCGTTGCCTTCTCGAGTTTCTCGGTCAGCTCACCCACAGAGTCCTGCAGTGTCGCTAACTTGGAGTGTGATGATGAGTTGGCCGCTACAAGAAACAAGAAAAACAAGCACAAGACACCATTACACTCAGTCTTGTAACATGCATTGGCACATACTGACATTCAATACAAGGCATTGCTAGTATGAGTATGTTGAACCATGTCTATAAGGCCAGGCTTGCTATGTGTAAAAAAAGTCCCAAATACCCACCAATACCCACTTTGAAGTACATGATTGTTTGCGTGCACACTGAGCATTATTAGGAGATTGCAAGTGCAAGTAAACAAGTTACCGTTCGCCTGCTGCTGCTGCTCACTAAGTTGTTCCATAGATTGCTGACGCTGGGACTCTAGCTCAGCAATGCGCTGCTCCATTTCTTCCATGTCCGCCTGCTGGTGCTCGTGCAATGCCTGTATCTTGAGCTTATGAGACTCGCGAAGAGAACGGAGCTCCTCTTCATGCCGTGTTTGCAGAAGAGCAAGCTCGTCTTCCTTTGTCTAAACACAAGGAACAGGCACAAGATAGCAGTGGAATGAATAACAATGAATGGCAAACGCCTCAGTCAAATTGCCAGCTTCGTGGAAAGGCATAGGCTATAATTATTAGTAGGAAATAATTGTTGTACGTGGTGTAGCCGAGGACTTTGTGTGTTGCGAGTTGGAGGTGTACTGAAAAGATGACAAGTCTACAATGGAGCTTCAAAGTTCTGAAGAATATATTAGTAATAACACAATTTCAATGCATGTGAGTACTAGTAACAGTCCAAACCACTTGAAATACCTCAACAGTTGCCTTCGGAGTCTCAACACCAGCATTGCTGGGGGATTCGGGCAGTGTATCGTGCTGTGCTCCATTGAGCGCTGCACCGTCGCTCTGATCATGACCAAAGTGCACAGCTGACGGCGATGGCTCCTTAGCAGCAGTGAAAGCGCTGCTGTCACCACCAGCCCCGACAAAGCTGGCAGCATCACCAACAAAACTACCCGTCTCGCCAAGAAACTCTGCAAGCAAAACACAGCAGATGTGGAACGATGAGGGCAAGAGAGTTAGATGAAAATAAATCCCAGAACACTGGCGATTCTAGCCAGCACAGTACAAGAAAATAATAACAGGGAAGTGAGCATGCTAGTATTCCAAAAGGTTACTCTATCTTGAGTCATAATGACCTATTTAAGTCATTCGGGATAGGAGAAGTAGAGACACACACCTGAGAAACTGCCTCTGGACGAGTTTGGTGTGCTGGTAAGGGCATCATCAATGCTACGTCGCTGAGACTCATCCTTGATGGGTGAAAACGTTACATCCTGGAAGCCAGATGGCGTTTCAACTGGCTTCTCCACCTCGGCCACTGGTAAAGAGAAACCATCCTGTACACAACAATAATCAAGAGAGGAGTCACACACCGAGCTGATGAACTGGAGAGGCCACATGGCTACTGTCCACAAGTTGTGTATTTCAAACTGCTCTTTCATAATTCACATCAAAAAGGTCAAGGTGTGTGTGTGTGTGGTGTGTGTGTGTCCAGGTGTGCATTGGTGGTCGATTCACATGGCTTTGCAGGTTGTGTGGATTAGACATATATATATCTGGCGCTAGTCTTGATCTGTCTCATTCAGATCTTGTCCCCTATCGTTGCTACAAGAAAAAATCTGTGGGCGCACATCCAGTGCATTTGCAGATTTGCGTGCTTCTCTTGCGACAGGTGCATACATGGTACATGGTGTGTGTGCGTGTGTGTGTGGTACATGGTGTGTGCGCGCCGTCCTATTCCGACGTACTCTGTGTGGTGTAGACCAGATGTGCATTGGGGATCGCCAGTTGTATGGATTAGACAGTTGTCTGGCGCTTGTCTTGATTGTTTCATTCAGAATCAGATCCGCTATCGTTGCTATAAAGATAAAATTTGTGGGTGCACATTTAGTGCATTTGTAGATTTGCGTGCTTCTCTTGCGACGGGCGTGCACATGGCACATGGTGTGTGTGTGTACCGCTGCGCTGCCCATGTGGAAAGGTCTGCCGTCGTCCCGGGGATCTCAATCGCCACGCTCCGTACTGCAAAGCTAGCAGATAGTCCCTTCGCTATCATTGCCATCGGCAATGGGCACGTTCAAGGTTCAAGGTTCAAGGTGTGTGTATGTGTGTGTGTATGGAAAAAAAAGAAAAATAGGGATTCACTGGCCAGAAAAAGCAACTTCTTCAATCAGCTGTGTGGTGGATGCCAGGCTAAAATTAGTGGTGGTCGATTCATCAGCCTTGCAACCTGTTGAATGGTGTAATCCCAGCACAAGTTGCTACGTGTAACATAGCTGTTCGCTATCATCGCTTCCGCGATGGGCATGTCCGAGTCTGAGTGTGTGTGTATCTGTCATGTCTGTCAATACAGCATGAAAGGAGAATATAGGAGGTACATGCAATTCATCCAAACTACCTATCCATGTAGTCACACGCACACTGTTCCAGAACACGTGTGCATAGGAAAGACTTCCGCAGGAACAAACTAGCTTTTCCGGCATGTACTTGTACAGACTATGATCAGATCAGGGTCCAAGAAACATGACAAAGGGCAGGGCTTGAACATGAACACGGGGTTCAACAGCTGTTTGGAGTCGTAGGTCAGGGTTCTAGCCAAAGGCAAAGGAGGATAGGGGGCAGTGCCCCTGCACAACAAAATTGCATGTAGAGGATGCACAATTATTGCCATGGCGATAAATTTCTTTTCAAGTTCACAGAGTTTGAGAGACCCAGTGGAGAATCTCCAGGATCGCAGGGATTGCGTTGACGTACTGGAGATTTTTCGCCTAAGAACACGCGATGTGATTGGCCGGTTTGGTTTGAGAATGTCATAATTATGGGAGTACAATAGTTCGTAGACATGCGGTGTTTCTTCGGAAATTTCTGATCGTTTCTCTTTGAATTAATGTACTGTATTTGAGAATGCGTCCTCCCGTTTGATGTGTTCATTTCATTACAATACCTGGTCAACTGACCATGCTCAAGAAAAATACGAGGAAGCAGGGTCGCCTGGAGGATATTAATTAATCCTCCATACAATAATGTACTATCAAGAATGCCTTAAGATATTGTTTTGTTTCTTTTAAAATAAAGAGAGAGGGAAGAACTTCAACAATATGACAAACTTACGCGCTTCACTTCTGCCCCATCCACACCATTTTCTGAGGCTTGCGGGACAGAGTCGGCTGCACAGGGGCACAAGTGAAGGCAGAAGGCATTATTGTGCCATTTACGTTAAACACAATGGTGTCAACCAGGACAATCCATAGCGAATACAGCTGCCTACTTTGCTCTGCCTCTTCTTTCTGCGGTGCAATACCATTTGGTATCACATCACCGGCCAATGAAGATATTTGGCTAGTAAATTCTGAAAAGCTTGAGGACAGATTGGACGACAGCCAGCTACTCATTGCGAACAAATGCTATTCTAGCACGGAGATGATTGGTGGATCTTCGCTCACGCACTCACTAAAACACTACAATAGCACACATTACGTCCGTTCTAATCTCACTCGAGGATAGGCAAGTCGAAACCACCTTGAGGTCCAGACACTTGAATAATTATCACAAATAATTGCCCAATCCTAAGTAGATCTACCCTGCAATCACTCAGTTCGCTTTTCTTTTGGTCGAATGGCTTCTGTTCACAGTTTTTTGGATGTCATTTTTCAAAAAGTCTTCCGAATCCCAACCATGCACATGCTCCACGAGCTAGCTATGCATGAAAGCACCGTGCATGACGTAGCTAGCTTGTCTCTGCAAGCTAGCTCCACGTGCCAAGGTCACGTCAAGGATCGGATGCATGTATTGTTGGCTCCGAGATCTCGTACTACACTAGTGCACTGTCTGTACATCACTCTGGTTCACAGATAGATTACCCATTTTCTCATTTTTCTCATCAAAGCCAAGACGTTTGTATCTTGTTGAATCTACAGTGATTGTACATTTTGTGATCATTACAGTCATCAGGGATTGGTGCTTGTGTTATTTCACTACTCCCCGCAGGCCCGGCCAAAGGCGTACCTGACTCCCTACTAATCATCAGGAGTCCATATGACCATTGCATGCCACCTGCGTCCTGTGGTATGCATATGCCGAAGCAACTGACCTAACACGACTAACTGCATACACCTGTAACGCTACAGGTGTACCCATACCCATAGGGCCATACAACACCAACCAAGATCTTGTACACACGCTCTTGCACAAACTTTAATATAATAATTACCCCCATAGTGCTTCGCTCTCCGGTATGCCTACACCATGTACATACCCCCCCCCCCCCCCCGTGCGCTCCCCAACGCATTCACGCTGCACAACTTTTCACTACTTTCACTTTAGCTCATACGTGTACATGTACATCCTTCAAAGCGGTGAACCCCTTGATAGGCGACAAGCCCCTGGGTCATCCTAATAAAGATATTATTATAATACTTGAATTATTATTGTAGTAGCCACAAACCGCATGTAGTCACACCAAGATGAAAGCAACAGGTGCACTAAGTAGCTACTGTGGCAACGGAAGCATGGCTACATGTAAACATACGCAAAGCATTCGAAAGAGACCTTTCGCACGCTCGCAAGAGTAGGAGGCGAGCACAGGTTAGCGGATATGTACCAGCGAAACAAAACAAAAAGAAAGGCGATAAAAGGCATGTCCAGTGACAAAAGGGAACCGAGTAAAAATCAGATAATTATGGTAGTTTGTCCACAATGACTAAAATGGGACAGAAATAAGGCCTGGCCCAAATGTCTAGTATGAATTTCATGACGGCAGAATTTTCAAGAGTAGCAGAAACACGAATGCGTACAAGACAGCTAGAGGTAGGAGCCTCAACCAAGAAACAATCGGAAAAAGAGGGAGGGAGGGGACACACGCACACACGCATGCACGCACGCACACACAACACACACACACATAGCAAGATAGGGAAACGTCTATGGAAATCAAGACGATGAGGAGCGAGAGGTGCTGCCTAAAAAGATGCTGGGTATGGAAAAACTGCAAATTTGGAATATTTGGAAATATAAATTAGATCAATGTAGACACAGAACTTCGGTTAGGAACAGACGAGGCTCATACTGCTTACAGTAGCGATACGCTAGTCAATAGGCTCTTGAGCAATAGGTAGAAATGCTTCCTTGACTTTCACCCAGCCGTTCAGCATCTGAACAAAGAACACGTTCACAATCATCAAATCTACTTGTAAACAGAAGTTGACCATAGCTGTAACTTATGCTGGCCTGTTCTCAGTCTCACGCATGCATGTACATTGGTGCAGAAAATTTCATATTCCTTTCACTTGAACCACCAGGTCATAAAAGTAAAGATAAGGCTACAGCAACGTTGTGTCGTGTGTCAGCGAGCAGCCACGACTTGTACTCTCTCCCCCCCCCCACACACATACATGTATACCCTTGTTTGTTTCATGAAAACCCCACAGCACAAAATCCTTTAGAAGAGCATCCACGAGCAGCATCGCTGTCTGGCTCTAGCAGTATAAAGGAACTTGCAGCAGAGTCTACAGACACAGCAGGGAAGAGGATACGTACCTGGCGAATATGTTGTACATTTTTACGAGCAAATTCCAACCACATCTGTCTTTGTGCAGTAATCCGCTGGTCATCAAGGCGATTCACTTCCATGAGGATCGTTCTCCTGCACACATAACAAGAAAAGTGAACGTTACAAATAATCCATGCAGCTAAAATCCCACAGCTACTGAAAGTGAAGTATACTCTTAGCCCTGACTGAGACCAAAACGATCCAATCCAGCTATGCACACACTACGGCCAAAACAACGGCAGGGTGACCCAGCATACGACATGCAGGACACGTAAAGTTCTGCGGTCTCCGGCAATTGTCGGGTCTTATCATGAACAGTTTATTCATGCACATTATACGTAGGCATGCACACCCACACACCGCATGCACACAACCAGATACATACTCCCCCAGCCCCCCCCCCCCCCCCCACACACACACACAAGCACACATACACTTTGTTTGATGATAGGAAGTCTGCACACCATGATGCACACCGCCTACCTTGCAGCGTCAGCCTCTTCCTCGCGGTGCTTTTTCATAGAGGGGCTACGATTGGCCTCCGCTCCACCAGACAGTAAATATGTGGCAAGGGAGTAGTTGGTACTATTTGCCTGCGCTCCAGCACATACATAAAGAATAGTATTGAAAAAAAGAGAGTGCAAAACAGCAGAAGAAAAGTTCAAGCGCAAAACCAACGTAAGAAGTATGTGTTTGGCCACCTTGGTGGCTACACAACGCTCAACCAGAATTTATCAAACGGTTGAATTGCCTTTCCTGTTGAGCCAATTACTCTTAGTGGCTGCAGCACATCATTAATCGGTGTACAGAGCTGTACAGCGGCAGCAGCAGCCCCCCCCCCCCCACCCCCCTCATATTATGGTCAGAACGCATATGCCCCCTCTCCCCTCACCTCAGTGCCACTGATCAGCGCAGTTACGTGGAGACCACGCTGAAGAACGTGTCTGCAGGAACAGCGTGGAAAGCAGAACGGCAGAACGGCAGAAGATCAGCATCATTATTCATCCAAATACAGCCACAAGTGTACTACAACATGAACTGCAACTACACTCAAGACGGTGACTTTGTGTGACTTTGTTCTGAGTAGAAACCTATGCACGGAGTGTACTAGGCTATTGCATACGATGAAAAACTAAATGTGTTTATAACTTTATACACTAAAAAGCTAGTCAACATGATATCGGTCAGGTCACAAAGGAAGCCAGGCAGCCCCACCACTGCGTAGTACATACTATTCGTGATAGTATCTTCGTTAACTCGTTGTGTACTATTTATATCTTTCAACTAAATCTGGCTTAAATCTGGCTTTGGAAATTTTATTTTTCATTGCTACCAGGTTCGGCCTCATTTTCTCCGTGCGCAGATTGAGTATATCTTTAAACTAAAAAAATCACGCACATGCAGAGACAGAGGTAAATACTTCGAAGTAGCTAAATGGAGAGACAATGAGAAAGCGACGTTCATTTCTTGCTCGGAGGGTACAGACGGCTGTTGATTGCATGCTTGCATGTAAGTCATTTTGCAGACTTGTTCCTTGTCGATACCAGGGAAGTGTGAGCTGTCACAAAATTACAATGAGGAAAGAGCTTGAAAGTGACTTTTCCCGCTCTAAGAAAAAAGGGGGGGGGGAGGAGGGAGATACATCCTGATTGTATCCTCCAGAGAATATTGCAATAAACAACAAGTAAGGGGCCATCTGTACATAGTACTAAATACCGATACTAACAAACAAAAAAATGGTCAGTTTCCCACTTTCCCTCTACCGACCCCCCCCCCCCCACACACCCTACAAAAAGAAGAGGGTATTTACGGACAGCCCCTGCTGCTGTATAGTTCTGGAAAATCAACACCGCACTAGCATTACTAGCATACACTGTATGCAGACATTTGTTTGTTTCTTTCTCTTATTTGAATTCGTATAAAGCACAGGCAATTCTACCTTCTCACCAGAGGAAAACCTCCGGTTCCTGCTAAGAACGAACACAAGAGAGTAAGAAATAATAAAGAAGATTCATAACATGAGAATTCCGAGTTCATTCGAATAAAAACGCAATTCAAATGTCATCACCAACCTGAGTGCCTCGCTGTACTGTATGTAGTCATGGAACACTCTGCTTACGAGCTCCAGCTGTGATTTCCAGTGAGCTGCCGTGTTATCACCAAAACTGAACACAAGGACAGGGAAAATGCAGATACAAAATTATGAACACATAATAATTATGTGATCTTGCGGTGAGACACTGCCAGTCAGTAATGCTCAAAGTATGTGTGATACTGAAGTATGTAAAACTGAAAGGTTCCCTCGTTAGTTACGTCCATTGGTTGTCTATTGTTGTCGCACTACGTTTCACACTCTTTTAAAAATAGGTTTCTTCACACTTGCACCTTTTTGTCATTTCCTTTATGTGAATGGGGCCACGCATTTTATTATGTTGTTTCTGGATATTCTTCTTTGCGCTGCTCTACCATCTCTCTGCTGTACTTACTTGTTCTTCCTTTGGGTTTTGCCTGTATTCCACGTGACGAGAAGGGATGAAACTCATCATGAAAGTATACATGTACGCATGGAAAACTTTCGAAAATGTTGCTCGTAAATAGCCTGACGTTTGCTCTCTAAGTGTGATACAGACTGTACTGCAACTGACGTAGTTGGGTGTACTGTAAACCGGGAAATTTTTGCACCGGCTTTGACTTGCGATTTTCCAGCACAGGCCAATTTGCACCTGGAAATGCAGTTGTGATTGGAGTCAATTTCAGTAGTTTGTTTATTTTTTTACTACAGTTCTACTTTGAAGTATGCTATGCGCAGGCTTGCTTTCGCGATTTCACACCCATTGCAAAATCGTGAAAGTTTTCACTTTTCAGACTGCAAAGGTTTCCCGGTTTACATTACTGAAAAATGGTAGCTCACACCAACCAAATACTAACGATCACTTTAGGGCTCAAACCAGTCCTACCTTTCATACTTCCCGCTGGCAATGGCAAGAGGGTCTGCTAAGTCCTTGTCGATTATGCTCCAGTTCCTGGGCAAGTGTAACAAAGACAGAAAACAACAGTATTAACATTAGGCAAGGCAACCTCATCAAGTAAAGTGTACGAAAACATGGCTTGAAATAAGGTATCTAATGGGTAGGCTAGCAGTAGGAGCTAGCAGTAGGAGCTAGCAGTAGGGGCCAGCAGTAGGGGCTAGCAGTAGGGGCTAGCAGTAGGGGCCAGCAGTACGGGCTAGCAGTAGGGGCCAGCAGTAGGGGCTAGCAGTAGGAGCTAGCAGCAGGGGTTAGCAGCAGGGGCTAGCAGAAGGGGCTAGCAGTAGGGGCTAGCAGTAGGGGCTAGCAGTAGGGGCTAGCAGTAGGAGCTAGCAGTACGAGGTGGTTTGGCTTTTTTTAACATTCGTCATTTTTTAACAAATCGTGTAAAATATTTTTCTCAGCGCCTGTAAAACTGTTCTGAGTGGCGATATCGAACCGTCGTCTGGGGCAAGAGAAAGCCAACTTGTCATAGATCAACATTGGCCAGTGACCGCGGTCCTCGAAATTTCGTTGTGTCCGTCATGTCGGCGTGAGGTTTCGTGATCGAGTGAGAGTTTGTTAAAAAGTGCAAAATAAGGTGCTAGATGGACGAACCAGACGTAGAACCAACTCGATATGGCCTCAGAACGAGGGCACCACGTCCTGCTGCCACAGAAGCAGTTTCTGGGACCAGTGATTCCCTGAACAAGCCCCAGGAGAAAGAAAAGCCTGTGCAGCGTGCGATGCTAGCCGTCCGTGCATTTTACTCCCCCTCCTAACACAGCCACTACGTACGCCTCGAAGTCCAAGGCTGCCACCGCATTCAATGTCAGCAGACAGCTTTTCCGACACATGGAGCGTGAGTTCAGTGCTACTGGTGTGCTGGAGTCTGTCAAAAATGGTGAATTGCCTCCTCCTCCTGCTCCTGAGTGTGCAGCAGAATCCGCGAGCCCATTGGCGGCCGAGCCGGCAGCGGATATAAACATGGCGCTAGTGCTGGAGAGTCTGCAAAGTAAATGCAGCCGAGTTGGTGATAAGGCTGAGCATGGTCGTCGTGGACCAGTTGGGTTGTACCGCGAAGGCAGCAAGTGGGCCATTGATGCCATGCATCACGGTTCACTTCCTCGTGACGGTCGGCAAGCATCGAGGTTGCTCTCCAGTATCGGCATTCAAGTGACTCATGTTACTTTGTACAATAAGCTTCGCCAGTACGAAGCCGATGCCGAACCACAGATATTAACGCCAGTGCGATGTGGCCAGAAAACCGTCTGCCCCTTCGTTATGAAGTCGAGCTCGTCAACTTCATAAAAAACGCTCCGGGCATTGAATCTCAAGGCTGGCAAGTCCCTGGTTGTCAGTGCAGCTGATCACCTGATCAAAGGTACCGAGCTGGCCGATGAATTTAAGGACAAGAATGTGTCATACACCTGGTACTATGGCTTTCGGCAGCGGTACGGCATAAAGATGAAGAATCAAAATCGTTTGGAGACGGACAGACAGCGCTGGACAACAAGTGCTCATTTTGAGACATGGTACCAAATCGTGATGGAGGGCATGGTTCGGTGCGGCATTGCAGTAGTGAATCCCAATTTCTAACCCGACGAGCCATATGGCGTCATGTTTTCATCACTGATCCCGACATGGTCTTTGAGTGGGACCAGACTGGTTTCAGACGGGAAAGCACCAACGGAGAAGACAATGACCATCGACAGTGATGATGATGGCACCTGCATCGCCAATAAGTCTAGCGTCCGCTGGACTTTAACCGGAGGATCGTTTATGTCCGGGGACTCATTGCCAGGTTGTGCCACGCCACCTTCGAAGAGCATGGTGCTATCCCTAATGAAAGACCCTCCCAGATCTACCATCATCGACCCAGATTCTGGTAAAGGAAGGCCTTGCCAGTTTTACCCGCATCCGAGTGGTGGGTTTTCGTATGAGCTAGCACCATTGTGGCTCAAGCAAGTTGTTGGGCCGTGCATTCCCAAGAAGGACGGGAAGAAGGCGTACGCCTTGTGCGATGGCTATGGTGCCCACACAACGCTGCCCATGGTGAAAGCAGCTGAGGAAATCGGTGTGGACATCCAACTCCGCGTCACACACACACAAGTCACGTGTCGCAAGTTGCTGATGTGGCCAACTTCCCAGCCTTCAAGAGGAAGGCTAGGCAAGCAAAGTCTGATCTGCTTGTGAAGAAGGTCCTTGGTGGTCAGCCACCTCGCCCTGGTGTTGCCGATATGCCAGCCATTGTCAAACAAACGTGGGAGGACGCTTTCCATGCTAGTATCAGCCGCAAGGGATGGGCAGAGATCGGATTTGATCCAGCGACCAAGTGCTGCAACAGAAAGCTCTTCTGGGACCTCAAGTTGAAAGAGGAAGCCACCAAGGAGAAGCTCAACCAGTCAAATGCCAGTGGTCTTGTCCTCGACACCAGCTGCATGCAGTTTCAACAACATGCTGTAACTGCAGATGACAACGACTGCACCTCCGATTCATCAGACTCAGGCGATTCTGGTGCCAATGTTGACAATCTTCGGTTGGGCGGCGAAGATTTCAGGTGAGTTATTTTCTTACATTCAACATCTTCAATTTTAGTACTACTAACTTCCATCGCACACAGCCGCACGAAGTCCTTCAATTTTGCAACACAAAAGACATACAGTTGATGTGTGCACTGTGAGTACTGTTCATTTACTGGTATTTTTGTGGCTTGCATTTTACAGCATTCATTGGTTCACAATGACATGTTTTAAGCAGGCTGAACAATACCTTTGCATTACTGTATATGTTATTCCTCTGTCCACAGTTTGGGCCCGTTGACATACGGGGCAGGTCGAGCTAAGCTTGAAGAGCGGCAGAAACGGAAAGAGGTGCAGGAAAACCTCAAGAATGAGCGAGCTGCTAAGAAACTAGCCAAGGACAATCAGAAATCTCAGGATCGTCAGCACGCTGCTAGGGAAGCTGCGAAGCTCTTATGGCAACATCACGACCAGGGTATGAAAGTGGCCATTACCAAACTCCAGAAGAAGCATCTTGCAGCACTTCTTCTTTTGACCAATGAATCTGTAAAGGGGTCTGAGTCCAAAGCAGTGCTTCTATCCGCATTGGAAAAGAAGTTGTCAGATGAGGATCCTGTGGAAGAGGTTAACAATATGCGTTCTCTGGTGTCATTGTTCCATGACATTCCTTCAGCACCGACTCTCTCTTCCGATGTTTCTGTATCCCCGTGCTCTGAGCCCCCTGCAACGTACCTGAGCTCTTTGTCTTCTACAGCAACATGTAGCCCTGGAGCATCACTTCAAGTGGACTTGTCATGCAGTTCTCCTCTAGCAACATCCAGTCCTCTGTCATCTCGGCCCGTGGACACCGGCAACTTACATACTGCTCCGACTTCAGCATCTGCAGCCGATGCTTCAGCCACTGTAAGTGGCTTGGTAATAAATGCAAGTAGCAGCCCTGTGTTGTCAGCCAATTCAGCACCTCCACGTACTAGTATGTACCTTGGCACATCACGGATGTCAACAGCATCTCCTAGACCGCCGCTAGCATCGCCACAGACTTCGCATGGACTGGCATCGAGGTATGCGTTTTGTTAGTTGAATGACTTGATTTACGTTGTAACATCTTGTTTGGTGGGTGGGTGTGTGTTGGGGGGGGGGGGGGGGGGGAGGGGACAGGATGGTTTCTAAATTAGGGTTCAAGTTTGCACAACACATGAAGCAATTCGTTCTGCTCAGTTGTTAGTATGAACACCCTATTTGAACGATTGTGTTTGTTTTGTTTGTATTCGGCTTTGCTCAGAGTGCAGCATGCAACAAGTGCCATAGGTCATAGACCGCCGCTAGCACCGCGGCAGTAATAGCACGCAGTGGTGATAGTGTGCCTCATCGGGTATGTTGCAGAACTTCCTATCTTCCTTTGTGAATTATTTTTAAAGTGTGGAACAGAACGAAAACAGACTTTCCTTTGGGGTTTTTTAGGCGGACCTCCACTGGTTTCAAAAGTCGTTGTATAAGAGTAGGTGCATTTCTACTCAGTGCGCGGCTGACTATAACTACATGTTTAGTTGATAACCCCGTATCTACCTGTGCAGGGTTTACCGGGTGTTAGCGGCCGCCGTGAGTTTTTCGGGAACGGACGCGATAGTTTTTATTTACTTACCGGTGCATGTCCATGTGCTGTGTGTTTGCAGTTTTCATAACAGCCGACATTACCAAGACAACCACTTAGAAGTTTGTGAGGATTCCCTCCATATGCATCACTGCGTAAATCAGTCTATATCCTTCTTGCTCTTTTTGTTTCATGCTTGTATTGGTCGTGTTACATTATATCTTTTCCATGGTCCGATCGGAATCGGATCCCTTCTTTTTCTGCATGCCCTGCTCCCCATTGGCACATATATGAGCAGGAATTGCTTTGACGTACGATTTTATTTTATCTTTTATTATGCACTCTCTGCTTTGATTGCTGAAAGTGTGTGTTTTGAGTCATGTGCGTTCTTCGGAATTAACTGTCACGGTGATTCTTCTTTGCCGCTTGAGCTGGTTGAGTTTTTGTTACTGCAGACTAACAGTTATGGGTGTCTGCTTTTGATGAAGACCTTATTGATGTGTATCTTTCTGGTGGTCCTCTAATGAGTGCTGGGATCTGCACGAATGACTTGATTTCTGTTGCATAGTAGCAGGGAGTAGTAAAATACCGGCATTTTACTACTCCCTTGTAATAGCATATGGGGGCGTGCGGAATGAGCTCTCGTGCTGCCCTGCTTCTGGTTGTATTGGTTATTTGAAGCTACAGTGCTGGCAACTGAAATCCGACCCCCCCCCCCCCTAGCGTCTCGTACGAATCGCTAATGCGGCTAGCGCACCGCTAGGGGGGGTCGGATTTCAGTTGCCAGCACTGTAGATCGGTGTAGTACCAGCTATTGAAGTAATATTTATCAACTTCAATACATTTATGCATGGTTATCGTGGTTTGTGATGATATTTTACACTATGTTAAATAACGACACACCTACTTTTTCAAGGGTGAGAACACCATGAAAGCAGGGCGTGATCTCAGGAACTTTCCTTCAATGGATCGTCCCCATTTTTGGACACAATTGGCAAGAAGGATGCTACTTCCACTTGCCATAAAAAAATTTGACATTGCTTTGCTAGAAGTTGACGAAAAAGTGACATTTTAAAACCATGTTTAAAAAAAAAAGCCAAACCACCTCGTAGAGGTTAGCAGTTGGGGCAAGAGAATACGGCTGCGCACTGAACAGCACACAGTCATGACCTTACCGTAGACACTCCGATGTATCAGAGCTACAGTGAGCTTGTCTCTGGTGGAGCACTGATATTCTCTATGGCATGTAAAAGGACACACGCACGCAAAAATAAAATTCGCTTACGTCAGAATAAAAGGCATGCCTGCAATAGACCCTTTCCATAACGGTCATGATTGTGCATTTGCAGTCAAGTGAAATTGCAAGAAAAAAATTCGACCACGCCAGGATTCGAACCTGGAATCTCCTGATTCGTAGTCAGGCGCCTTATCCGTTGGGCCACGCGGCCAGTCACACATGTTACATATCCATGTCAGACATATATACAGTGAAAGCAACAAGCCAGTACTAGAACACATGCAAACGAGTGCCAATAGAAATCCGGCACACAAATGCACCGACAGCCCGGCGTAGACTGCAACATCACCCAAGTACACTGTACAATGCCAATGATGTTGCTGCATTCAATTGCTCCATTTCCGCATGAAAGAGTCTCTTGGACATTCGCTTCGACCAAAGAAGCTTTTCGTTTGGTAATATTGTTGCAGAATGGTTTGGAATTGATCCAGCAACATTCTCCTCGTTCTACTCTTAAAACGTAGAATGAGTAAAGACTTTGCAGAGATTCTCAACCATTTCTCCAGCCTTTCAGGTAGGGCACTGGCTCTTGCATAAGGCAACTTCCCTGCATTTTACTTTTAGACAAAGTGTTTGAGAACGCTCTCCGCTTGCGTTTCGGACAGAATTCAACAGAAAGTGCTGGCGGCAGCCTGCATAGCATACTTTGCCATTTCGCTAGCAAGGGTACGTCGTGACGGGAAATGTGAGTTGTGCGAGGAGCTGAGAGCGAGATATAACACTAACTGTCTTTGTTAGTGTATTGCCGGTTGGATTTGAGTGGAAATATTTATGACGTCAGAGGCAATACACTGTGATATCAACGCTTGAAGCGTTGAGGCGCAATTTGCTGGCACATGTACCTCCCCAGTTAAGGAGATGGATGAATACGTCCGACATCTCACACCTGCAGCAGTGTTCGCAGTGGCTGAAAATTTGCTAAGCCTCAGCCGCATTGCACTGCGATTTGTGAACGCAGTCTCAAACTCAGAGGTCCTTTTCTCCCTACAATCTGGTGTTCACTGAAAGGAGGAAGTCACTGAGCGAGAAGTCCATTCAAGCATTGCTGCTTCTTTACCACTACAACGGTGTGGACTATTATGAAACTTACCTGCATGCGTTGCAAAGCCCGCCTTGTGTACCTGCAAGTCTCGGTTGCCACATGGTCAATGCCTTGCAACTGTCTGCAGAGATAAATGACACAGAAGGGAGCCACTCACATGTAGCGACTACTCCTATACACTGCACGCACAGCTATTTGTCCATGTACTACCAAGAGTTAAGAAGCTCCCAAGAGTATGCAAACCTTTTCTGTGAGGTCTGCCGACGGCGAAAATTCACATCAGGTGGTACAGTATTCACGTTGTACGTTCCCAGCAGCCCGCTTTTAGTGTGCACTGAAGCAGCAAAAAGAGCATTCCCTGACAGAATCCCAGTCAGCTTATGCGAGTCATCAGCTTGACCACGGCAGCCATCCGGACTGCGCGCACGCTGGCCTTCGTTGAACGCAGAGATGTACATGTACTTGGAACACGTGATGTGAGTTCTGGCCATCAGAGATCCCATATGCAGAGTTGCACACTCTTAGGAGCTAAAGTACTCTTGGTACTACTGTAAACCTCGGCACAAACTTTAGTTCACCATTTGCCAGCAGTGTCAGAGTGGCACCTAAGGATGTTTTCAAACTAACTCAAGCGCAACAGTACATGTACATAATATATTATAGAACAGGTCGACATAGAATTTCAGGTTCGTAGCACTTTACTACCCACGAAATAACACACACCGCGGAAATAGCTGGAAATATGCCACGTGCAAAGGCTTCCAGGTTCCCAACGTATTCTGGAAATATGTTGTCACTGCTGCAATTTTCATGCAATTTTCATTCAGAACTTACTGATCAGGTGGGACTAATGTGCTTGTTACTTGCTGTAGCAGCATTGACGTCTCCACACTCTACACACCCGCATAGCACACACACACACACACACACACACACACACACACACACACACACACAGACACGCACGCACAACGCATACAGAGAAGTCGAGGGAACTCATAAACAAGGAAACGAATCCACCCCTTGCGAGTACAACTTAGGACTAAGAGACTCCAGAAGAAGAGAGGACAAACCCAGAATAGACATTGGTAACTTACTAAACTGGACTGTAGGCCTGAAAGAAAAAAAGAATCGAGATATTATATCACTAGAAGACATGATTACTACTTACTGATTTAGCAGCTGGCTGTTCAACCTTGTCGAACGAGACTGACTGCATTCAAGAGAAGAAGAAGTGGAGAGAACATCAAATGACTACTGTGTTGCAGTAGGAAAAGAAGACAAGGTGCTTTTCCAAACAATGTTTAAATAATGTTTTGTGTAGGGTGCAGATGCAACTTTTAGAGCTCTGCCTCTTAGACCCAAAACGACAGTTTGTAGATGGCCCTAGATCAGAACATGGACCTAGCACTGCCCAAGCTGTCAGCATTCCACAGGCTGGCGCAGAAGCTGTCAATCGGGAAGTGGAACTCACTGCCCCATCCACACCTTGTTGCCTTCCCCAGGAACTCAGGAATTGGAACTCAGCGCCACAAAGGTCTATGCTTCTTTGACCTGACCAAGGCATTCGGCTCAGTATGGCATTAAGTGTTGCTCGCCAAAACTCTGATCGACAGTCATCGTGCTACTGTGTCTCCCATCGCACCTGCAACTGACCGTCGTTGTACCTCAGCATGCGAATCCAAGCTGTGAAATAGATGGCCTGCTTTCAGAGGATGGAAGCTTGTTGATACAATGAACATGTCGCTGTGTCTTCATCTGTCACTGTCGCAACCTGCTTTGAATTAGTAGATCTCTGTTTTCTCTGTGTACATTTGTCCGATCTTTGATTACTGTGACACAGACTGGTATGGTTGTCACAATTTGTCAGCCATGACTTCAGACAAGCTCGGGTCTGCCAACGAAAGTAGTTCAAAATTCTATTTTACTTGACTCGTGGCTTCCCCTCAGCAGCACTTTATAACCTAGCTCAACCTCCAACCTCCCCAGCTCACCCAACCTAACTAGCTCATGCCTGCCTGCTTTCTATAGGGCTTGAAAGTGCTACGTCACAGCATAGCAACAATTTGAAAAATGCAAAAACTGGATCCACTTGGATCCAGTTTTTGTATGGATCCAAGCACATTTCAAGCCGTCTTACTCACCGCAAGGTGATGTGGCCAGTGAAACTGACTGATTTGGCTACTGGGGGCGGGGTTACAACTGGTGTCGAAGTAAAAGTCACCCCTGCATACGACATGAGTGGGTTGCTATGCACCCACATACTGAGGCAATAGCAAAGTCACACCTTAGTGGATCCAAAATAGAAATCTGATGTCAACTTACTACTCCCTGGCCGTTTTTGACGTCATCACTTTCAAGCCCTATTCAACTTTATCTCCACAGCAGCATATGTATCCACAAAATTAAACTTACCCAGGCATCTGGTGCCCTGCAACTATGCGAGATCGACCAACAAGGGCATACCAGTAACGGAGTCTCGCTACATGCGGCTCGTGCAGTCCAATTCACAAAATCCCCATTTCGGTTGTATTCTGGCGGGGTCAAGTTGTCAAGCTCAACCCATCAATGTGAAAGTACATGTATATACGTACGTCTACGTTTCGTCAAGTTATTAGGAGTAGGTTGCGTTCTCCCACTGTATCCACACTTTCCTAGCTGTAACTACAGTTGCGCTCGATCAAATCCGACCCAAAGTGCATATATGGCGCCCTCAATTTGCACGGCCCTTGACGCCCCGGAAGTGGCACGAATGCGGCTGGACGTACACATGTACAAATGCAGTGATGGAATTGGAACTGGTCCAGGGCGTCAGCTTTGCACTTTGAGTCGGATTTCAGTGAGCGCAACTGTACCTATTATCTCACTTAGTGGCTAAGGTTTGCTTTCATGTGTCTTCTTCCTACTTTCGCCATGGCTGGGTATCACCCTCATCTCGGGGGTTGCTACCCATATTTGCAGTGCTTGCATATTCTACGAGATTGAGCTGAATATTATAGATAAATACACAGCCCCTTTTTCTTACTAACACAAGCATTATTATACATTGCAAGATTTCACACGGCAGGTAAAACATTGGTACAACTGTCCAGAACAAAAGTGCACCATGCAATCTACATGAATGGTCTAACAATCAGGCAGGCTTCAACGCCTGGATCCTTGAGACACATCGATTTCACCAAGCACAAATGCATGCAAGGGAAAAAGCCCAGTGGGGCACTCACTCCCAGGAAAAATGCCTGGAGCATTTGGTTTAGACACATTCGTTTCATCCAACACAATCGCACGCAAGGGACAAAGCCCAGCAAGGCACTAACCTCCACGAGGAATGAATGGATCCTTTAGACAAATTCATGCAAATGCATGCAAGGGACAAAGCCCAGCGAGGTGCTCACCTCCAAGAGAAATGTATGGATCCTTTAGACACATTCATTTTATCAAACACAAATGCATGCAAGGGAGAAAGCCCAGCGAGGTCACGGCTCACCTCCAGGAGAAATGTACACAAGGAAGAGTCTCTACACAGGATAGGATGAGATGTACAGCGTTCCAAAAATGCCTGCACATGAAGAAAACGGAAATAGAACAGAACAAACTGTGTTCTATAACCAGCAGCCCACTACATGTGCAGTGCACAGTGATTCACCAATGCACTACTGTACATTGTGCACAGTGGACAGTGTACAGTACACTACATGTGCAGTGCACAGTGGTGGCTAGTCGTATAACATCATTACATGGAGAGAAGGCCACCCTCATGAACATAGCTGCAGTGCTGCATTCAGGCTCACAGGCCAGTGTTGGTACAGCTAGAGCAAAGCACTGGACCTGGCATTGCTACGTCTAAAAGGGCACCTTTCGCAGGGTAGCAACATTGCAATTACAGTACGCGTGATGAGAGCATTAGCAGTCGCTACTGCGGTACATGGGTTCACACTGAAGTCGCTGTGACTAATGTCGCACACATGCAGACATCATAGGCAGAGAACAGCGAAGAAAAAGCCGATTTCAGAAAGGATCTGCTCAGACGAAGCAAACAATTAGCACACTTTTTTCTTTCTTTACAGTGGAATTATATAAGCCCGAGCAAAGTTCGTTTTAGCTATAGCAGCTTCCACATACATGTGTACGTGCATTGTCATAGACACAACACTAGCAAGGCTTAGCCAAATCGTACCTCTAAAGAGATAGACCTCTCACGCACTGTTGCTGCATCCCCAACATCAACTAGCACCTGGACAGCAAAGAAACCCACAAAGAGCGTTGTAGGACAATGTCTGAAGTGCAATGCAAGTGGACTGCTAGTGAATGACTAGCGTGATTGGAAACACGCCACAAATTGTACCATGCAACTAATAATAAAACAACAGAAAGTGCAACGAGTTGTGGCAGAGGGATATGTGAAGCTGCAAAGTCTTGGAAATTAGGCGCCCATTCTGGCACTTATTATAACAGCGGGACAGTACCTTTTTCTCCGGCAATGGTGGTACTATAACCTGCAAGTACATCAACAAACAAACAGAACAGCACAGCACTAGTGATTAACAGTAAACCGTGAACAGGAGATACGACTCACACTATCCTTCCTATCGTAACAGACGAAAAAAACTCTTATTAAGTAGGTATCTGGGCCAATTTTCCTTTGTGAATGTTATTGATCTGGCCTGCGGTGAGGAAGTCCATGCCCATCACAACGTGAAGATACAACTTACATATGGATAGGCAGCAATTAAACTCTGTCGGAGTGCGTCAAATTCACGATATCGCCGCCATAGGACTTCCTGTCCAGCGTCAGTTTCGGACAATCTCTTGAACCTGCTCACCCGCACAGAGACACAAGAAGTTAGAACATACATTGATTACTAATATAATGAATATATGCATGTAAATTGATCAGCATGGCGTCATATTTGGTTCTGCGAAACGAAAATGTACAAACTACAGTAAAACCTGTGACTAACGACCAACCCTTGGGGCCAGAGAAAGCGGTCTTTAGTGGCAGGTGGTCCTTAGTTAGAGGTTTGCACTGCACAACCATAATATATGAATGTGAGACCGTCCGTGCCTGGCGAAGTGGTCTGCAGTAGCAGGCTGGTCGCCAGTCACGGTGGTCTGCAGTAGCAGGCTGGTCGCCAGTCACGGTGGTCTGCAGTAGCAGGCTGGTCGCCAGTCACGGTGGTCTGCAGTAGCAGGCTGGTCGCCAGTCACAGTGGTCTTTAGTTACAGGTTTTACTGTAGTCACTTTCCCTCTACGCAATGGAGTGAGAAACTTCACAAGAACTTTCGCAACTTCGGACACGAAACTTACTAGCATGAAATGCGATATAAACGTCCGTGTGAAGTTTCGAGAGATTGTGGGTGACAAATCATCACTTGTTGGATAAAAAGAATTGTGCATGAAATCCGTTCCGCTTTCCGCGTTCGACACCGCTTGTTGCGGTGAGTCTTCTACGGCAGCACATCCGTGCATGAAAATTTGTCCAGTCCGGACAGGATTCCGTTTGATCCAGAGTCCGGTAAACCATGTTTTGATGTACATGTACTGTGTGTGTGAGTTCCCTACTGCAGGGTTCTAGCAAGAGTACATGAAACCCAGAGTGCGCAGCTTGTGACTTTTTCTCCACCGCTCCTGTGGGTGCTGCCCGTGGCAAGTGGCAGGGCACTGCCCCAAGTGTGGTAAGTGGGGCCACTTGGCCAAAGCTTGCTTGTCCATGCAGAGTAATCCAGCTTCTGTACACAACCATGATGTCGCAGCCAAACATAGCTGAGCAAGACCCACTGTACTCTAGCTCTCACAGCATGGACACCAATTCGGCTGAGATCAGTGCGCGTCATTGGTGGATGCAGCAGAGTCAATGAGGATGGGCAACGCTGTGCCATGGACCGTGGCTGTTACGTGGGCACTGGTGGCGGCAGTATCATCGCAGTAGTCCATGAAGGCCTCATAGTCGGGTAGGAAATAAGGTGCATCTGAGAGGTAAACTGGATCATGTGGATTAGCTGCTGTACTACTAGTCGTAGGTGCAGTGTACATGGTGTATGTGACATCAGCTGGGGTGTAGCTGGTGTCTATGCACATCCCCTGTGCCTACTCCTCCCCAGTTTTTGGTGCACTGAAGTGTCGCTAAAGCCGAGACCTCAGGTCGGCGGAGATGCTCCAGTTTCACCACCACAGTTGCGTCTGCAACCACCTCTATCATGTAGTATTCTGTTCTCGAGGTTCGTGGTTTCTCGTAAAAAAAACGCCATCGGTGCCAGATCTTCCTACAGCTGCCAGCCGTGACCAGTAATTCTGCCAATCACAGTGTGACGCTGCCAACGCGAGCCGCCGGCCAAACGCCCCCAGCCTCGCCACTGGCCAGCACGTTTTACGCCGCAATGAGCAGGTGCACGACAAGCTCGTACCACAGTGGGATCCTAACCCCTGGACCGGCGACCAGACTAATGGTTCTACTGCGACGATCTCCAACCCAGCAACTGGCCAAATATCAACTCGTCACATGTCATTCGTGAAGCCCACGATTGTCGTCACTCCGCCAGCAAATCACACACCACCAGCCGAAACTACTGCCACCGCACCACCTCCCGTCCCACCCGACGTCAACACTGGCACTCCACTCTGATAGTGCACCCCCTACTCAGTTTTTCTTGCTTTCGATTTTTGTGTTTTCCGTCCACGCCACGAAATCGTTCCGGGTGCGCGCTGCCATACGCGCATATGTTGCATTTTTGTGTGACACGGCAATATTGGAAAATGAAGAAAAAAAACGGGCAAACTGTTTTTCTCCCTGCCTCCCTCCCCCTTAATTCCTAGCCCGAACCCTGCTGCTATGTATTTCTCATTGACGTATGATCACAGTGTCAGTGAGTGATAGCGGGGTGAGATGCACTCAATCCATTTTTCACTACGATGTAGCTGTGTGTGTGTGTGTGTAGTGTCGATGAAGTGGGATTGTCAGTGCTGCATGCTGACTACAAGTTGTGTTTAGGATTTACTAGTACTTGTACCACTGAGAGATGCACGTTGTCTTTCAAATCTCCCCAAAATTTCACCTTTTGTTATCTCACCCACCTACCTTGTTGTGATAAGGTAGCGGACGTATGGCCTCGCGAACAAGCCCTTCTCCGGTACAGTTTCACTGTCCGTAATAGACACAGAATGAAAGGAAACAGGCAATGGGGGTGAACTGCAGCGAGCTGAAGCAATGCTGGCAGAGTCGTCGGGAGAATCAGATGTCATTTTCAGTTTCCTTTCTACTCAGCGCTGTGAGAATGCAGACGAGGTGCTCCAAAATAGCTATCGATGAACGGGCTGGGTTACAGGAAGACATACAGGAGGATCTGCTCAATCTCTGAAACAGGTAGATCTACTTGTGGTCTCTCTACATTTCGACCTGTATGATATTGCAGTGATTTACACTTTGCAGTGATCTGAATAGAATATTCAAAAATCAAAATCAGTGTTGCAGTTGTACCGGTACCGCGGTGTACTGAGTCTGTCAGTCTGTGCAGTGTCACTGATCACTGTGATCATCAGTGACTGTCGATGACATGATGTCACTGCACTGTGCTATTACCGTAATTGGATCAACTCAAACGCGTGGAGATGTACGAAAATACGAAATGCTCAGACTCCCTGGTAGTGCTACTGCTAGTGCTAGTAGTGGTAGCAAGCAGCAAGACCCGCCAAGCAAGGCCAAGACTGCAAGAGTCAATAAAAATAATTACAGTGTACTGTATAATGATCGTACTCTTGCTGGTAGCAAGAGGGCACATGCAGTCTCTGTTGAACTTGAACTTGTAGTCTTGCTGGCAGTAACCAAGCCAGGACTCAGTGCCAGGAGTGGTTATCATGGTTATCACTCCCTGAAAAATAGAGTCGAGACAGGATCCATAACCATGATAACTTGATAACCAGTGAGGAGAAGAATGATGCATTTTACTCCCTGAACTGGACTTTTTATAACCACGGTATTTTACTACATTGTGCTCGTACTCCTAGGTGCATGCCGTGGTGGACACCGCGGTCTCCTGATGTCTACCGGAACAAGTGGAATAGGCTAATGGTAGTAATGCACTGGACTTGAAGTATAGAATCAGACATGGATGTCAGGGCAGTATCGTTGATTCAGGCCCGAGAGCGGCCCAAGGCCGAAGGCCGCGGGCCGCTCGAGGGCCGGAATCAACGATACCTGCCCGCGCCCTGACATCCATGTCTGATTGTGTTTCACACTGCCACCCACGCACGACAGCACAAGTGAAAGCCAGAACGCTCTCCTCAGCAGAACGTGCACGTGCAAGTGCACCTACAACGCACCTAGCAGCGCAAACAAAGCCACTGTACTGCACTAATCTGCATAAATCGAACTACTTGAAATACATCAACTAGAAACACCGAGTGCCTGCCTGCCCAAGTTCTCAAGTCCTTTATGGCACTCGTTGCACAACAATGGCAGAAACTCACAAGCTGAAGTTCCACCTCCGTGCGCTCCGGCTGAAGTTTCGTTGTGAAGTTTCGTTCTGAAGTTTCATGTCAAGCAAGGTGAAGTTTCGTTCTGAAGTTTCGTTCTGAAGTTTCATGTCAAGCAAGGTGAAGTTTCAACTCAAGCAAGGTAAAGTTTCATCTCAAGCAAGGTGAAGTTTCAGGTTGGTACGCTCTCGGGCTTTGTTGATTCAGGCCCTCGAGCGGCCCGCGGCCTTCGGCCTTGGGCCGCTCTCGGGCCTGAATCAACAAAGCCCTCGAGCGTACCAACCTGAAACTCAGAAGCTGAATCCTCCACGTCCCCGACCACCGCCCCTATAGGTTTCTTCCTTTTATACCTTCATGGCGGCGTGTTCAGTTTCACCTCCACACGCTCTCGGGACGTGCTGATTGGTCAAGGGCCACCGCATGGATACATGGACCGGATATCAGGCTTTTTCTTTCTCTCTTGAGTTGTTCCACCTCGATCAGGTAAGTCTCTCCACATGCGAGTACAGTCCGTATCGCCTATAAGGTTGGCGGCTATAGTAATATACCGGATATAGTGATCAATTTCTCAAATTCATTTTCATTTGTCATAACTAAGTATACACAGTTATCGCGTATAGTAATAATCGTCTATAGTAATATATCGCCTATAGTGATCAAATTCATATTTCAAAAGATGTTTATTACACTATTTTTGCATCGGTTATAGTGATTGATGTGAAATCAAGCGATGTCAGAGGAGAACAGGGTATTACTTCTTCGTGAAGAACTTGTCCAGTGAGTGTTGTGTGGTGAGTTTTGCTTGTACAAGTTGCTAAAATATGCCTCCATCATGAGGAAATCCTGATTTTGTGTGTCCGGAGCTACAGCCAGCTACATGACATTGTACATGTATGTAGTGCGTATGTGCACGGCGCGCTGAGTCGTTTGACACCCCACTCGCATACATTGCATGCAGTATCGGTCATAGTAATATATCGCTTATAGTGATAAAATGCTCAAAATCAAACACCAACGCTATAGGCGATACTGACTGTATACTCATCACGTGATCATTCATGTTCTCCTACGGTGCCATTCAACTTTTCAAGCCCAAGGGCCTGAATGGCAGGGCATGATCAGAGGTTCATGCCCTGCCTGTGAGCGCTCTGATTGGCTCAAACCGTGGCAACGATCACGTGGCAAGTGTGAATGCTGCATTCATGTACACTACTCACTAGCAGGTGTCGTAATATCTGGACTCTATTATGCGTACACTACTGTACACTTATGACTGTATGCGTTGCATGCTGTATGTACGTCACACAGGCCGTTTCCCGTAGGCCAGAACTTTGATGTGCTTCACTGGCTCGGGACTTCTCTTGTTTTTGACTTACCTACTGGTTGTGCATTTCTTGCTCCTCATTAGTTTACTCGTCCATGTCTCCTTGTCCCTATTGAGAATAATACTACATGGTGTCAGAATTGGGCTGCTGATAACGATGGCTGGATTTTCTATTCCATCCATGAGATGGCAGTCAGACAACCTCCCGGAGGAATTCGCCTCGTTTAGGCAGTATTGTGAATTGATTTTCGGAGGTCCGTACTCAGCGAAGTCAGCGAAAGAGCAATGCTCATATATCCTCCTTTGGATAGGCCGACCTGGTGTGGACATCTACAATTCCTGGACATTTGCAGACGAAGCTGACCGCTTCAAAGTGGACGAATTACTTTCCCGTTTTCAGGCCCACCTGCAGCCGAAAGTAAACGCGTGGCTGGCCCGTTTCCAGCTTCAACAGCAACGGCAAAATGTGGGGGAAACCACTGACGATTTTCTCTGTCGCTGTCGGAACTTGGCAGTGAAGTGCAAATTTGCCGATGCCGGTGAAGTCAACACCCGTTTGCTAGAGCAGCTGATTGTCGGCACCCGACATAAAACGGTACAGGAGAAGCTGTTGGAGAAGGGCGACCAGTTGTCGTCTCTTGACGAAGGGCTGGAAGTTGCGAGGACACATGAAGCTACAGCTACCCAGATGGCTCAGCTAACCGGGTCTCGCTCCGCCAGTGTTAGCCCTGCTGACGTATCCTTTGTTAAAAAGTCTGCTCCGAAGAGATCCAAAGATTTCAAGAAAAAACAACAAAAAAAGAGTTGTCAATTCTGTGGGAAGGAAGACCATGATCGTGCAGTATGCCCAGCTCGATCAGCTGAGTGTAATTTCTGTAAGAAACAAGGGCACTTTGCTACTGTGTGCCAGAAGAAGCAACGATCCTGTGACGCTGTACATACTGTACCGCCAGATGCGCATGCCCCTGGCATGTTTCTCGGCAGCGTCGATGCCGGACGTGACCCTTGGTCTGTGTCGGTGGAAGTCAACAATTCCCCAGTCATGATGAAGATCGACACCGGAGCCGATGTCTCTGTAATTCCAGCAAGTGTATTCCGCCTGTTAGATGCGCAGGCCCTGCGACCCAGTCGTCGTACCCTGATGTCTGCTAACTCAAGCGTCCTCGACGTAGCTGGCGTGTTCGACGCAGTGGTAACACATGCGGGCAAGTCGTCTCGCCAAGAGATTTTCGTTGCCAACAACCTCAAGCAGGCCCTCCTAGGACGCCCTGCAATAGTCGCCTTGGACCTCCTGGACGTCAAGGCTGACATCTCTGAAGTATCGAGCGGTATTCGCGACACCGCGACAGCACGAGCTGCATACCCCGATTTGTTCAAACCTCTCGGCAGGTTCACTGGAGAGCCTCACTGCATTCGCCTCGAAGAAGGCGCCAAACCATTTGCTCTGTCCTGCCCGCGCGACAATGTGGCAATACCGCTAATGCCGATTGTTAAAGCGGAGCTTGAGAAGATGGAAAAGCAAGGCGTCATCGTCCCTGTCGACGAACCAACTGATTGGTGTGCTGGCCTTGTTGTTGTCGCCAAACCTGGAGGGGAGGCAGTCCGTCTGTGCGTTGACTACACACGTCTCAACCAACACGTTCGTCGTGAGCAGTTCGTCTTGCCGGCGGTAGACCACACGCTGGGTCAGTTGGGCGGTGCCAAGTATTTCACAAAGCTTGACGCCAACTCTGGGTTTTACCAAGTGCCCTTGGCCAAGGAATCCCAGAAGTTGACCACATTTATCACCCCGTTTGGGCGTTTCATGTTCACGCGTCTACCATTCGGTATTTGTTCGGCTCCCGAACATTTTCAGAAACGAATGGCTCGGATCTTGAACGGTGTGGTTGGTACCGCATGTCAGATGGACGACGCTCTAGTGTTCGGTAGCACTGAAGAGGAACATGATAACCGGCTGCACCAGGTGCTACAACGGCTCAGCGACAACGGCGTCACACTCAACCCTGACAAGTGTCTCTTCAAAGTCACTTCTGCCAAGTTCTTGGGTCATATCATCGACCAAGACGGCATCCACTCTGATCCCCAGAAGGTGCAGGGCATTCAAGACTTCACGCCATGCCAGGATGTCGCGGATGTGAGAAGCTTTCTCGGCCTCGTCAACCAGCTTGGCAAGTTCTCTCCCTCACTTGCTTCCGTCTCACAGCCGATCCGCGACCTTCTCAAGAAAGGCAATGCCTGGTCCTGGGGACCCCCTCAGCAATCGGCATTTGAAGAGATTAAGGCTCTTCTGTCGTGTACGCCTGTTCTTGCTCTGTACTCTCCCGAGTACCCAACTATTGTCTCTGCAGACGCCTCGAGCTATGGTCTCGGTGCCGTTATCAAGCAGCAACAGCCGTCCGGCGATTGGAAACCCGTATCGTTCCAGTCTCGTGCACTACTGCCGGCAGAGCGTCGCTATGCTCAAATAGAAAAGGAAGCTCTTGGCCTCACCTGGGCTTGCAACCGATTCTCTGATTACCTCATCGGTAAGAGATTCACGCTGGAAACAGATCACAAGCCTCTGGTGCCCCTGTTCAGCACCAGTGCTCTCGACTCTATCCCTCCACGTGTACTCCGGTTCCGGCTCAACCTGATGCGATTTGATTTCGACATCGTACACATCCCTGGCAAAGATCTAATCGTTGCTGATGCCTTATCTAGGTCACCTGCGTCGCGTCCTCTGTCCGCTGATGACGTCCGCCTCCTCGACGACGCAGAAGCTTTTCTCGACAGTGTGGTTTCTCATCTCCCTGCGTCCGATGCAAGACTGAGTGAGATTCAACACCAGCAGGCTCAAGACCCAGTGTGTCAACATCTTGTGCAGTACACTCTGTCCGGTTGGCCAAGTTTACAGTCTGCTCCAGTGTCCGTTAAGCCCTACTACGCATCCCGGCAGTCATTCTGTATCACAGATGGCCTGCTCCTGTACGGTTCCAGAATCGTCATCCCGGACCAGCTCCGTCCAGAAGTCCTCCAGCAGCTCCATGCTGGTCACCTCGGCATCACGAAGACCCGCGAAAGGGCTCGCCAGTCAGTTTGGTGGCCAGGTCTAAGCGCCCAGTTGGCTGATATCGTGTCCAATTGCCAAGCCTGCGCTCGTGACAAGCCAACGCCAATGGAGCCCCTGCTGTCCTCACGTCTTCCCGAGTTCCCGTGGCAGGAAGTCGCTGCCGATTTCATGCAGTTCCAAGGCTCTCAGTACCTAGTTGTCGTCGACTACTACTCCCGATGGATCGAGCTTGCTCAGATGTCCCGTACTTCTGCAGCTTCTCTCATCACGCAACTGAAGTCCATGTTTGCGCGTCACGGCAATCCAGATGTGTTTGTTTCGGACAATGGTCCCCCATTCACAAGTGCAGAGGTTTCAGCATGGCTTCAAGAGCAAGGAACCACCCAGCGCACGAGCAGCCCTCTTCATCCGCAAGGCAACGGCTTAGTGGAACGCGCAGTGCAGACCCTAAAGCATTTGCTGGTGAGGGGAGGTGATCCGTATGTTGCTCTGCAGAGCTATCGTGCCAGTCCACTAGCACATGGCTTCAGTCCTGCGGAGCTCCTCATGGGCCGCCGCATCCAGACGCGTTTACCCATGTCGGCAGACGTTCGACGGCCATACCTCGTAGATCGCACAGCGTTTGCCGCTAAAGACGCCTCTCTGAAGTCCCGGCAAGCGTCGGATTTCAACTCCCGCCATCGCGCTCTCGATGCTACGCCACTGGTCCCGGGTACCGCTGTCTTTGTTCCGGATAGGAAAGAGCCTGGTATTGTCACTGCCGAGCATTCCACCAGGTCGCTTATCGTGGAGACGCCATCCGGTTCGGTTCTCCGCCGCAACCGCAGTGACCTCATCGTCGATCCGCCTGCAGGTTCTGCTAACGACGCTGTGGACAATGGTGAGCCAGCGTCACCTGCCCAACGTCCATCTCCAGGTACTCCCGTCCCTGAGCGTTCCGGTAGAGTTACCCGTTCTGGACGTGCCGTTCATACTCCTATCAGATTCCGTTAATCATTTAGCGTTACTCTTTCGTCTTCAGCATTATTCCTGTTTTGCTAACTTATCGCTCTCTTGCTGCGCGCCCTGAAAGGGGAGATGTCGTAATATCTGGACTCTATTATGCGTACACTACTGTACACTTATGACTGTATGCGTTGCATGCTGTATGTACGTCACACAGGCCGTTTCCCGTAGGCCAGAACTTTGATGTGCTTCACTGGCTCGGGACTTCTCTTGTTTTTGACTTACCTACTGGTTGTGCATTTCTTGCTCCTCATTAGTTTACTCGTCCATGTCTCCTTGTCCCTATTGAGAATAATACTACAGCAGGGAGCAAGGGTAGCCTACTACTAGTACTAGGAATAACCAGGGAGTACTTACTACTCCCCGGTAATAACACCCTCCACTGTGACTCCCATGCAGATGATAGCTATGTGCCAGGACCACTACACAGCATGGCACTGATTCAGTTCAGGCAACAGACATTGTGTTCATGATAGATCCAAGTACGGGTAGCTGCAGCGCAGCCTCGGATAAGGGAGGTTCTTACTCTACAGACTACAGTCATACCATGTTTTTGCCATGTCGGTATTTCACACCACCTACATTGTATAACAGTACTTGTAACACAAGTCCACATGAACTCCTGCTGATAAGAGTTACAAACCATTTTATACTATGGTGGTGATGCCAGGAAAAGGCAAGAGTCCGTGATGGCTTTCCGTACTGACTGAACATTGCTCATGTGGTGTACTGTAGCTCTGACTGTTCAAAGCAGACAGCGGTTTGGCCCAATTGGGAGCATACAAGTCCCTTGTTCCATGTCAGCAAGAGTCCGGGTATGAGGCTGCAAGACTCTTGATATCTGTGTAGCGCACAGCCGAGCAGACCATAATAATTTTCAAGAGACTATGAACTGTCTCTATACTGTAGTCGCGAGGGACAAAACTGTCTGGAGCAGTTTGTCTTTTGTCTTCCCAGTTCCCACCGGCATGTACACGGCCAACTGAACGGTGTTGTGTTTGCTCACTGCTTGTTCACGCCAAGGAGAATTTCCCATACAATCGAAGCACAAGTGCAGGTAGAAGGGGAGGGGAAATTGACCATTTATAACAATTATCATATTCTGTATACAATGCCATGTAATAGTTGATGAAAGTGAGGTTCAACACTCAAGCCCGGCTCAAGGAGAATACCTGTATTCTCACAGTTACTGAGCACTCAACGCGGTGCAAGGCTACTGTAATACATCCAGAATAGGCCGGTTCAAGAACGAACACTTCTCCCACTGCAAGCATCATCTTACAGTCTTAGTTCACTATTCTGGTGGTGAGTTGACCGCGGCCATCTTGGCAAGCTGTGTGGTAGTCCAGTGCAGTTTCCAGTTGGTTAGGACATCACGCTGCAGTGCTGATGCAATGCGCTTGTGGGAGTGCAACACTAACTGGTTAAATTCGTCACCGTCCGATGACGGATAAAGACGCACAAAGCGACCACGCGCTGCTTTCTCCTGTTGGACCTGGACTAGCTCGATGAATTCACGCTCTCCGAGGCATCGGTTATGCAGTGCGGAGGCGCCCTCTTTCAGAGCAGCAGCTGTGTGACACCACTGGGGACCTGACTGCTGCATGCCAAGCGCTAGCAGAGAACTGGCTACACCGGCGCCAATGCTGGGTGGCCTATACAAGATCTGGAGCATATCGTGTGTCAAGCCCAGCTTGGTAGAGGTGTAGTCAGCCGAGGAGTCGATCGGCACACCAAACTCGTGGGACAGCTGCATGCTGGGCAAACCATTCACCTACAACACCAGTAAAGCACCGCACAGAAAACAGGAAAACATAGTGCTTAGCGCGAGCATGTGCAGTGCTATTTAGCCGGGTACCATTACATATGCACGCACGTTCCAGAAGGAATCCTTCGCTGAACTGACTACTGTATTTTCCGGAGTATAAGCCGTACCCAGATTTTTTGGCACGAAATACAGACATCTACCCTATTTATCACCATTAATTTGACCAAGTTGTTTGCTCCAACGAGGCTAAGTTCATATTAATTTGACCATCGCAGTATAAGCAGCACCGACTTTTTTTGTTTGGGTGAATTACTGGTGTCTAAAGTGTGGCTTATACCCCGGAAAATACGGTATACCATAACAGGTAGGTGATGACAAGGTGCAAACAAAACACACGCACACACAGAGAGTACGCTCACCTCTATAACATAGGGATTGTAGTTGCTGTCCAAGATGACATCCACGCCGAGCAGCTGAAAGCAGCTCTTGCACTGGTAGTCCGGCGCCACTTCGTCATAGAGCATTCGAAACTCATACTCAGAGGACAGAAGCGTCTTGGTGATGGCCCGGCGTACGGCACGGAAGATGTTCTGGCTGCCGATGCCTAGCTCGTCAAGATGACGCCGGAGCTTCCGGTACGTCCAAGTCAGCTTGCTGATGTGCGCGAATTTCTTGTTGATCGACGTGTTGGTCAGGCAGCGGTGTTCATTGCCTGGTCCTTGCCTACAGGCAGTGGCGTTGTAAGGTTTTGCAGCAAAGCGAACCAGACCCTCACTATAGAAATATGCTCGTAGAGGACTGATTGACGACACCAGTACATACGTTCTAAGGTCCCATTTCTTATTCTCAATGAGGAGAGGATTTTCCAGGAACGGCTGCACAATGTAGCCGTCCAGCTGACGCGACACGATATCGTTGACGGACGCTGTGATGAAGATCCCGTTACCCTCTCCACGGCCCATTGGCTTGACAATCCAGGCTTGATCACTAGCATACTCACCGCCAGCGGCCGCTTGCCGGAACTTGCTCAGCTCCTGCGGCAATGTCCAGCAACGGAAGAAGAAATCTGGCTTGACGGTGCTGTCCGCCAATGCGCCCGTTAGTGTCCTACAGAAGCCATCTTTCCTCCACAGTAGCCAGCGCATGCCGTACAACTGGTTGACACGCTGCCATGACTTAAGCAACACCTGGTCCTCGGCACGAATGCACGTAGTGTCAGTGAATGCAAGGCCAAGGCAGATGAGAACAGTGAAGTCGGATAGCTTTGTTTGTTGCGTCAAGGCCGGCTCGACTACCTGCATGTCCAGCTTCTCGTATGCCACTTGCCATGCTTGCATGTCTCGCTTGGCAAAGTATCTCTCTCGTGATGTGTCCTTCACGAGTACAACGGGATCTGGTGGCGGTTTGCGCTTTTTCTCAGCATGCCACTCCAGCTTGCACAGGCCAACAGCCAAATGAGCCATCTCGGAGGACCCCTTCATGAGGCTCTGCTCGGATGGGCATGCTATGTTGATTTCATCTCCGTTGGGGAAATGTTCAAAAGCAGAATGCAAGATCTTGCTTGCCTGCTGAGAGTCTAGGGCTTGTTTGCCTGGTGCTCCGTTGACATCTGCATCGTTTGAGGAAGTCGGTAATGGGTGCAGAGCTATCCATGCCACCAACGCCAGGCTGCTCGCCACTGCCGTGACAGTGACTATCAATGCAAATCTGCGAAAGGTGCATGGCTCTCTCCTCCGTCTCTTGCCAAGCATGCTTTACTGTGCCTCCTTCCGACATTACAGTCGAGCTACCCAGATATTCTGTAAACAACTGGAGCTCCACAGAGCCCTACTCTTCATAACATGTAGTAGTATGTTCTACAAGTAACTAGTTTCTCAATTGTAGTTCTACTACTACCCGGCACCACAGCTGCTATGAAACAGACCTGTGGCACTGGCCGTTCACCATTCTCCTGTTTCATTTGGCAGTCGCTGTTTCTTTGGTTCGCCCAGGTGATGGCTTGTCATTGTGTCTTATCTAGCACGCACTGCACCACTATCAGCTAGCATTGTAGTTCGGTCTCAAAGGTGGTCTCCTCTCCTGTCAGTGTGCGGCCCACGACGGCGTCAATGACAGCACATCGGTCATTGGCCTCTCCCACCTTGATACATATGTAGCCAACCCACGTCATTGTTCAGCCTGCCGCTATCCATCCAAAGAAGGCAGTAAAAGACCGGCACTGTCCTTCCCATAGGAATGAAGGCTTCATTGATTGAAGCCCGGAGCGTAAAGCAACCCGAACCTTCGGCCAAGGCATCTGATCTGACCTTGCCCAAGTCCAAAGTCCAAAAATTATTATTTTAAAAATTAATTGTATTGATGAAAACAAGAATGAATTTTCAAATGCAAACTCGACACGGCCGGCCGGCCGAAGCATGTCAAGCGTGATGTAATACCAAGAGTCCATATACATGTTTATGCAAAATTATGGACTCTATACAGTCCATTCAGAAAAAAATGAACTTCTAGCTTTTGGCCATAAATGGGTCAAACGTTGAGTTTTTTTAGAATTTTTTTCTGCAATCCCATGCATATGGAATCCTCTTTGTTTCTGAAGTTTTTTTTGTCCAAAAAGCAAGCCATAGCAAGAATAGGATTTCGGCCAGGTTTTGCCCCAAAAGCACTGAATTGGGAAAAACCATCAAAATCCAGGCCGTTCGACCCCGCCTGCAACAGTGCATTCTGCGGTTCGAACCCCAGTTCAGGCACCCTTTTTGGACCCTTTTTCAAATTTCAAAGTTCGCAGCACTGCACTGTGTACGATGAAATCACGAAAAATCGCCAAATACGGGAGCTCGCCAGAGCTAGAGCCAGGACCCATCTTTTTATGAATGGACTGTAGTCTCGGTAATAGAGAGGTTCCGCACCACGTAAAGTTGAGCAACTTTACGTTAGTGGGCGGGAAAAACCCGTGAATTCGCGAGTTTGCACTCCACTTACGGAAAGTTGTCTACGTAGAGTACGTAGATAGTGCTCTGATAACGTAGCTGGTCCGTAAGTGGATTGGGGTACAAATTTATGACTCTCTCCCCAGGTCGATCTGGTCGTACACTGCCATGTTCGGAGTTGCCAAGGGCAGCTACGTGATTTGAAAACTCCGTATGGCGGAACCCAGATCGGCATGCAGTTTACGTAAGACTTTCCGTAGATCGACTACGGTTTTTACTAACGTAATTACGTTATGCGGAACCTCTCTAATAAGGACGTTTAGCAACGCGAAAGTTCGAAAGAAAGTTCGAGTCTGGGAATGAGTACAGAAACAAAGGTCGAAACTTCGAAAACTTGGACGCGAAGTTGCAGTGATTTGCGAAAGTAACTTTCTCTTTTCTCGGTACGCATTTCACTACAGGGAGTGGTAATTTTACAGCCCCCTGCTTGAGACTGAGCTGCATAAACGGTACGGTACTATAAGATTCAAATAGCTTCGAGAAAAAGTCGTTTCGCATTGCTAAACCTCACAAGTTTTCTTTTTCGAAATAGATTTTCGCGAAATATCGCCACCACAAAAAGTTCGAATTTTCGCATTGCTAAACGTCCCTAATACCGGGAGTTCCCCACCACGTGGTCATGGTCAGATCAGATCAGACCCAACCAATTATTTTCTCTTGAAAAGTTGAACTTGAAGGAATGTTTACATGAAAACAGGAAAGGAAGGCCAAGCTTGCAAGCCCTGTGTTTACTGGTGAAGGCGCTGTGCTTTCCTGACTGATAGAGAGTTGAACCGGTTCTGTTCACCCATGCAGGACACTAAGGAAGATTTCTCATTCGCCAGGTGGTGACGGATGGGGAAGTTCTCACTGTGGACCACCAAAACACACTGCAGATAGTTATGGCATTCACTGCCACACATATCTTGGCCAAATTCAGCTGGGTGCCAACTGCTGGTGCTATATGTGCCAGTTTGCCTCTCAGCTTCACCGTGGCAGTGGCCGGTGGTGTCGTTTGTACGCCTGCCATGTATGTATCCGATTCTGTGTCGAGAAGATTGAGGGATGCTTTTTGTGAATCTGGCTTGAATATCTTCCAGCAAGTAGTCAACCTTGCACTGGGGCACTTCAACAATGTCGAGGTAAATCACAGCAGGAATTTTATTATCCCTTGTCTGTTTTGAAACGGTGTATCGCACTACCACGCTGATAATGTATGTATAGAATTATAAGCCGAGTCCCGAGTGTTTACGGGAAATAAACCCGAGGCAAATTCGCCGATGGTTTTTTTCCCGTAAACACGAGGGCAAAGCTTATATTCTATTTAAATTATAACATAAAAAACCTCCAGTCATTTTCCTAAAAAGTGGTTTTTTATAGCACCAGGTTTTTTATACAGTGGTCCCTTCATAATCCGGCACCATTTACAGTCAACTTCGCCAATAACGACATTCGGCGGGGCATCAGAAAAGTGTCCTTATTCGCGAAGTGTCCTTATAACCGAAGTCCCATTTGAATGTATGTGAACCCATATTTTGTATAGTATGATATGCATATCAAAATCAAGCTCTTTTCTTGCTCTATGTCAATGTGTACTTTATTTTCATATTGCAGTTGAAAGGAACTAAAAATTCAATATGCAAGGGAAATCAATTGAAAAATATGCCTTTTTGAGCAATCTACAGGGCCAGAGACATGTACATGTATGATGATTACTGTACAATCATGTACAACTACATGTACATTGTATACATATAGGTGTGCTGGTAAATCCAACAATTTTGAAGCCAACATTAAAAAGGAAGAAAAAGCCCCCCCCCCCTTGGCTGCATTTTCTTGCATGTGTGCAATAATATCCATCACCGGTACTGGTGCACCATAGGTTCTGGTACTTCTGCATGACAGGTACATGTACTTGACTGACAGGTACTTGAAATAATTGTCAAAAGCCCAGAAAGTCGTTATTCAAGCAGTGAATATGACCACGGGGCACTAAAAGCATGTCGCTATACGCGAATTGTCGTTATTCAGATAGTCGTTATATCCGAAGTTAAATGTATACAGTTAGATGGGACTTTGCTCCGGGCATGGAAATTCGGTCGTTATTCGCGAATTGTCGTTATATCCGCAGTCGTTATTAGCGAAGTTGACTGTATGCTAAAGAAATTCTGCTGGATTAGGGAAGGTGCTGGATTAACAAATCTGATCTAGTGTTGCAATGTGCATGAAGAGGACATTTTGGCTAATGAAAATTGTGCTGGTTTATAGAGGGTGCTGGTTTATAAAGTGCCGGATTAGAGAGGGACGACGGTACAGGTTTTTTTACAGCACCGGGTTTTTTATAGCACCAGGTTTTTTATATGAGTGATTGCCAGGAATATTACCTGCTTTTTAGAACACGCAAATGACTGGAGGTTTTTTTATACTATAATTTAACACATAGTATACAGTTTCCGAGTCGTGATTTTTAGTCCAGTTGAAAATTGCATGGCAGTAATAATAATAAGTATGTGAAAATTTGGTTTTAAGCATGATCCGCATGACATGTATCACTTTCTCCCATGTGACACATGCGATGAACTACGACTGTGACACACAATCCGTAAATACTTTAAAAGAGTTCTGCAACGACGATAGGTGCATGGTAGCAAAGTTTCCGACAGCGCGAGTCTCCTCGGAAGCTGGGCTTCATTGACGTGCGGCGTTCATTTTCACACAGCATGCCAGTATCGTGAAAAAGTTGAATTTTTGTTAATTTCTGTGGCAGGACACGACAAGCGTTTCTAGTTGTAACTGGCACGCTCTTCAGAGCTATTACTGTAAGACATGTAAACGTGGAAGTAAATCTAACGTTTTAACGAGTTATATTTCTTCGTTATGATAAGTTCTGTTGGGGTTGTAATGCCTCGTATGTGTTATGTGCGGATAGGCCTGAAGACTGCAAGATCGTTAACATCTTCACGCTAGCCTTTGAATTTTGGACAATCGTTAAATTTGCGACTACAGTCAACTTCGCTAATAACGACTTCGGATATAACGACAATTCGCGAATAACGACAGAATTTCCATGCCCAGAGCAAAGTCCCATCTAACTGTATACATTTAACTTCGGATATAACGACTATCTGAATAACGACAATTCGCGAATAGCGACATGATTTTAGTGCCCCGAGGTCATATTCACTGCTTGAATAACGACTTTCTGGGTTTTTGACAGCTACATTGTATTTCAAGTACCTGTCATGCAGAAGTACCAGAACCCATGACGATGGATAAGGCACACATACAAGAAGATACAGCCAGGGGGGGCTTTTTCTTTTTTCTTTTGCTTCAAAATAGTTGGAATGATCAGCACACCTATTGTACATGTAGTTGTACATGATTGCACATTAATCTTCATACATGTACATGAACATGTCCCTGTAGATGGCTCCAAAAGGCTAATTTTTCATGTATTTCCCCCCGGATATTGACTTTATAGTTTCCTTCAATTGCAATACGAAATAAAGTACAAATTGACATAGAGCATGAAAAGAGCTTCATTTCGATATGCATGTCATACCATACAAAATATGGGTTCACATACATTCAAATGGGACTTCGGATATAAGGACACTTCGCGAATAAGGACACTTTTCGGATGCCCCGCCGAATGTCGTTATTCGCAAAGTTGACTGTAGTTATATAACATGTCTTATAGTAGCTCTTTCTGAATAGTCCTGGTTCTATGGTATGTCCTGTTCCGAATTCTAAAAACCAGGAGGCGGGGTGGGTACCTACCTCTACTCTAGGTATGCTAGTAGTAGGGAGCTTCAGTTCCGGCCTGGGTCAGGCGAAAACTGCAGTCACAACTCGCGTGTACTTTTGCAATGGGGCCCGCATGACAGCTCTTTGGCCTGACTTCGAGCCCGCTTCTATCTGATCCCGTGGCCAGTAGGCCCAGTACTCCCTTGTCGATGCTATTTTTAGGTAGCCGAGGCCATTACCTTTCCTTTGATGCCACACATGCCTTGCTTGAACAAAAAAGACTGCCGCGGTTTGCGCAGAGGCATAGCGAGGTACTGGTCTCGACCAGATGCATACTCGGCCCCGGGAGGAACACCCGATTTTCGTGTTTAGCGGCCTTGGACTAGTCTAAAACAAGAGGATTCTAGAGCATTTGGGCTCGCACTTTATCGCGGTAGAAGGAGCATGATCACAGAGACCAACCCACGGCAATTTCCCGGTGGTGGACGAAAAATCGAGTGAACTACGCGCACACTGTAAAAGCGGTGACGGTGAAAACGTGTGAGTGGTGCATGTAGGCGCGCACGGCATGCATGTGCACGGCATGCATGTGCACGGCATGCATGCTCACATCCTGTATCGCCATGCACTTCAGTTCGCACCTGCATGTACGCACCAGATAGTGCAGTGCTGGACGGAAACCACACCGTCTCCAATCTCCATACATACTTGCATTGCTTTGTGTGACTGCTCACAGTGCTCAGGCGATCATTTTCCAAACTTCAATTGTTCATAACTCTGGATTGCCTTGGAATTTCTGTTTCAAACTTTCAAAGGTTGTTTCTGACATCTTCCCGGTTTACAAAAGTAGCATTTCATTCAAAACTCGTGAATTTGATTTTTCGAGTGAACTCCCTAATGCTAGCTTCAGCTTTGGTGCGTTGCTGGCATGCCACAAGATGTAACTGTGTGCATCCATTCCTTCATGTGCGCTCCTTTCAGTGAAGCAAGTCGCTGCAAATGTACTATGAATATTTTGCCTTTTTTATTTCATATCCCCCGAGTCTTGATCATTTCAGCTCTCCGGTTTACTTTTGTTATAGATCGTATGGCATGGCGAGAGGCTTCCGGCAGAGCAGGAAAATGCTATTGTCGTGTGCAACCATCAATGTACAGGTTAGTTTGGCTATGGTTAACGATGAGTGATTGTGACAGGATTAGATTGCCATGTGCACAGCGCAGTTGCTGACAAGAGATGACTGCCAGGAAGAAAGTAATGAGCGTGGAGATTATGCTGCTTGGCGAGAATTTGCAGAATCTGCCTGAAGCGAGTGTGAATTGTGAATACTTGTCTAGCAAACGACGATAGGCATCAACTAAATTGCCGTTGGTATGGATTCAGAAGTGTTTCTTTAAAAAAAAACTTATCTTCCCTTTCTGTGCTTACAGTTGACTGGATGCTTGTGGGAATGCTGGCAAGTCGTCAGGGATGCGCACAAGCTGTGCGTTTCATGCTGAAGGATAGCCTCAAGTATATTCCTATTGTCGGCTACTACCTCAAGCTTGTGAGTCACAGTGCGATGGCCGGGGAGACTGGCTGTATCATGATCCCACCTGACCAGCTATGAGTGACCTTGGCATGAAATGGTGGCGCAGTATTGATTACCTGTACTTGTCTTATAAAGAACACTATGTGAGTAAAGTTCCCCTTGTTTGCCTGCTGTCGAAATAATTTAAAAAAGAGATGTGTATATGGTCAATTGATCTTCATCTTACTTTCTCAAGGTGATTTCTTCTTGCTCTTTACAAATTTGAAATACGGTGAGACTTCACTACAAAGTACCCTGGACATATTTACCCGGGTATGACCTATGAAGTACTATTCTTGAGCACCGTGCATTATAGTAACTATATCAGTCTTTTGACATTGGATGTACAGTACCTCGGCTATGCAATACCAATTTTGATGGCCCTTGGGGTACTTTATACTGAACTCTCGCTGTACATGATGTCAATCTGGGAGCATGCTGACAGTGGAGGCCATTGCTCGGTTCTCTGTACGTTAATATGTGCGTTGCCGCGGGGGGGGGGGGGGGTTGACAGTACATGTGCATAGCATCTGACCTTTACTGGAGCTGTTCTTATTTTCTTCTCGTCCGTTGTTGTAGATTGGCTGTGTGTATGTGAAACGTGGTACTGGTGATAGCAGTGGCATTCAACGGTAAGACTGGTGGCATGGCATCTCGCCGCCAATGACAGTTTGAATGAGTTTAAGTTCTATTTTTGTGCACTTTGGGGGGGGGGGGGCAAGTCTGTGTGATCAAGATGTTTTGTGGTCACTGCTATGCATGTGCCTGGCTCAAGGTCACAATTGTGACTGATTCTGGTCTTTGTTTGTTTTGAGTGCTCAGGCAACTTCAGTATGTCGTCGAAAACCAACAACCGGTGAGTGCATGCGCTGTTTCAAGTATTTCGATCCAGCAGTGATCCTTCCCACTTGACCCATGCAGTTGCAGTGAGTGAAATTTCACCTCGTGAGTAGGACAGTGCGGCACTCAGTACACAACCTATTGTTTGAAGTGCTTGAGCCACCCAGCCCCCTCCTCCTGCGGTGATATACCCGAGGTCAGATTTTATTTGCCTCGACTGTGCCTAGTAGTTGCGTTGTGAGGTGTGCAGTGTCTTTACCCGGCACATCCGAGGCACGAAGAAAGAAAACAATTGAGATCCACATGGCATGGGTATGTTTTGAGCAGTTGTACTACTGAAGTCATAATCCTGGTGGTTTCTTCATCTGTTGTTACCTATACTGACACACGCAGATCTGGTGGGTGGTGTACCCAGAAGGCACGCGCTATGATAATACCAAGCCACGTCTGATAGAAGCAAGCCACCAGTTCTCTCGTGAAAGGGGTAAGGAAAGTATTCACAGCAGTATGTCATAATATATGAGAGAAGCAGACCTCACTCTTTGGGATTCCGTATCTCAACACGCCATAGACAGTTCTGGTTACCGTAGAGTCACCGGAAAAAGAAAAGCTGAGCTGTACGCCGGACGAGAGACATTGGCTGATGTCTCCAGTAAACAGCGAAAGCACAGCATGTCCATGGGCACTGCCTTGTTTTGCTCCGGCAGTGACGAGGTACTCCTTGGAAGTTGGGCCCCGGTTGCAACCTTTCCGACAGCGGTTTCTTAGGTAGTCACATGGCCATTAAAGCAGATGCCCACAGATGCCAACTCGCTCAACCTTGTTCAGGAGGCCAACATGAGAGACACAGTCAATCTTCCTGACAATATCGATTGCTACAACTGCGACACAACCTCCCTCTGCCGCAGTTTGAATCCATTCATTCCGGAGTACTGTTTAATAGAAGGTCGGCTGTGCCGTTCGCACATCTGAACCCAAACTGACTGTCAGGTAGCATGTTGTTGCTGAATATCATGTCACCTACAATTTATTTATTTTAAGAGAGAAAGAGAGAGAAAGAAAATAAAGGAAAGCCGCACTTGAGACCCTTTGCACAACAAATGTTGCACTCCAGGGATTTGGTCGCTCGGTGTTTGAAAATGCTCTCCGTGTCCTTGGATAGAATGGCGAGCCGGCAGTGGAACGGCCTGCATCAAGTAGATCAAGGTGGCTGTGGCTTCTACACAGGGACCATGATTGTATGCCAAGTTCTATTTGGTTGGTACAATATTCGCATGAAAACTAGCACTTGTAAGTTGCACAGTTTGGTGGAGGAGCACATGTATCAAGCAAGGTGCTCAGTTTGTTTGTGTGTTCTAAAATGATTGCTGTCTTTGTGGTGCTGCTTGTCTTGTTCTTACTCTAAACTTGACCTAGGTTTGCCATTATTACAGAATGTACTGGTGCCAAAGTCTAAAGGATTTGAGGTAAGTGAATGTGTGACATATTATACTTGACTTTGAAATACACCGGTATTGTAGCTAACTACTCTGAAGATTGTTCATTTCTTGCCTTTACCACTCTCCTGTACTGCGAAGTGTGTGTACTAAATGTGAAGTGAGTGCTGGCTGGGTATTTGGCCATCGTGTTCCAGTATACGCTCTATTATAAATTGAGTTTAAAAAAAGGTTTTCAGGAGAAAAACAAGTGGGCAAAGTCAGTCGAAGGGAACGCACCACACAACCCCTGTCGTTGGTTAAAAAACTTATGAAAAATCACTAAAATCTTTTAAAATCAAATCCACGATCTCACAATCTTCTGTTTTGTTCAGTTGAGTGGTCAGTATGCCCCACAGTATGGTTTCCTAGCTCCTACCACTAACCGATGGTACATGTGGTAGTAATAGTAGTAGTAGAAACGGTCATGGGTAGCCGGCTCCCAGATAGTTTTCTTTTGGTCGGTCAAGTCGTGAACTCTTATGCCTTGAGAAGTACCCTGGCTTGGCAGGGTCTTCCTCTGCTTGGTGACGGGCACGAGTCGGACTATAATTCCATGCGATTATTGAAGTTGCTGTAGTAGTAGCTGTGTAGAAGCAACCCCAAAAAGATGTAAACATTATTTTGACTACAGTAGGTGCCATAAAACTATAAGTCCTTTGTACCTGATGTAACACTTGCCATGATTTTGTACTGATTTGTCCCATCTATAGGTGTCTGTTGAAGCGCTGCGTGGCCATTGCCAAGCCGTCTATGACATCACGGTTGTCTACACGGCGAGAAATGGGCGGAAAACAAGCAGCCAACGTGATCCCGCGCCCTCTATGACAGGTAGGTTGACATTATTATTGAGTGTGAGATGGTGCGGTCTGCCCTCCTGTTGCTCTGCAGACTGCATACCTCTCCTAAGGCTTAGCGGATGCCCTATCCATTTGGTGACAGAAGTAAATACTGCATGGTCATTGGTTATGCTCATCATGTGCTATTGGCCTCTGTTTCATGGAGCGTTTCTTGCTTGACATTGCTCTGGCACGTGTTCTCTTGCCTTCTATGTTAGACTTTGCTGCAGGCCGGTGCTCACGTATTGATATTCATCTGTCCCGCATCGCCATGGCTGACATACCGCAGGTAACTTTCCGAAAATGTATCTTGGAGAAAGGTGATGTCGTACTTTTGCAGTTCATCCCGAGACTTCTTCTTCTCTACCCAGTAGTAACCCTTATGACAGTAAATAGTGTAGTACATGTACTCCCAAGTCTACAGGTCCATGGGTCAAGTAACCGAAATAATTGCTCCGTGCTCCCCACTTGTGTAGGAGCAGTGATGGGTTGTGCGCACTTCGATTAGTGCCATCACTAGCAGATAGCCAACACATATATGTACCGGCGTGGAGAATGGTCCTTTGTGAGTTGCTCACTGCTGATTCCGATGATATCAGTACTCTAGTGTAAGACGTGTTTTCACCGAGAGCACGACACGCGCTTGCATGCCTTTTTTTAAACTGAGCTGTGTCAGTGACTTAGTTCTGACGCTTGCCTCGCATTTACTGTTTCAGAACCCTGCAGTGTGCCGCAAGTGGCTGTTGGATCGCTTCATTGACAAAGATAGGTGAGTGGTGCACATGATCTATATTACTCTATAATGCTCTGTGTACAATAGAAGAAATGTATACTTGTACCTGTAGCTATGGAAAGATGGGAAAGGCGTTCACGAGCAGCTATAATGAAATTGGATGTCCCAGCAAACTTGAAGAGGAAGAGAGCTTGGTGTGTCCGTGCACTGCAGTTGCCTGTATTTTGGTAAGATGGGGGGGGGGGGGGGGGATGGTATGGCAAAGATCTACTTTCCAATCTTTTCTTTCGGTTCTGGCACAATCCTGCCTGTACATGTACTTGAGTTATTTATCAGTGTGTATATCACTGCGTAAGACCATATCCATGAACATTGTTCCTTGCACAGGATTCTAACTGAATACTACGAGAAACGCAGCGGGGTGCTGGTGGACGATCCGTACCACTGGCCGCTGTCACTGCGCCGCTCGCTCCTCGGTGCACTGCCGGGTCTGCTCGGCGTTGGGCTGCTGTTCAGCGAAACAGGCCGCAAGATAAGTCTGTCGCTTCTTGTTGGCTCTAGCCTAGTGGGCTGTTTAGGGTTTCTGCTGTAGCTTTCAGCACGGCTTCACATGTGCAACATCACGCTGTAGTCTAGTTTTTAATTTATATTTAATTTGTGCCTAGGTTTTTGTTTTGAATTCTTCTTAACGTTTTAACCTATTCTGCATGTGCTGGTCATATGTTTTGTAGCTTTTTGATTTTTCTAGAAATTTTTCAATAGTTACAAGTTACGTCTAGGTTTCGTATCTGCTGGTTGCTAGTAGTACAGTCAGACCTCGCTTAACCGCACACATCCGTTTTCCACAAAAAATATCCGGATAGGCGAGGGAACCGGATAACCGAACACTGTTTATGTTGGATGCATCACGTATGCTGTAAATGTGTAACCAGATATTTTCTTCCGGATGGCGAGGGATCCGGATAAAAGAGGACCGGATAAGCGAGGTCTGACTGTATTTCAGATTTTCTTCAGGCTGTGTACTCGTATAGTCAACCTCGCAATAACAAACTCAGGAACACAACAACTCACGAAAACCGTTACTATCTTCAAACCTAGTATCCTTTGGACGCGTACTTTCAACCAGGGAATAGTTTACTGCTCCATGCTTTCAATCTTGCGAGTAACAACACCTCCCTCGTGCCCACTCGAGGGTTGTTATTCGCAAGGTTGACTGTAGATACCTTGAGCCCTGGGGCCTTTTGTATTTTTAAATTATTGGGAATTGTGCAGGAAAGAGGCCACTTGCGTTCGTGATGGTGTAGGGTTTCCATGTTGTTATGAAGCGGCCGCGAGTGTAGTTGTTCCAGTGCACCTTAGGGGTTTTGTATGTCTGTGTGAATTCTCCTTCTTGCTATGGCTTTCAACCAACTTGCAGCCTCACATTCATTCTTCTTGATATTTCACCCTGATTTGGGGTGGCGTAGTGTGTACTGTATTCGTGTTGGAATTCTACTTTTCGTTAAACACAAACATGTGCACGTACAGTATGTATTCTGCACTGTACTGGCGCATGTACATACCTCGAAGTACTCTGAAGGTGTACATTCTTGGGCGCATGTCTGTTGGACTGCACTGCAGTGTTTCCACTGGGGAGTCTATGTATGTTCATACTTGACCCTCCACAAACTGCATGTACTTGCTTTCGGTGTATTTTCCTAAACAAGAAATCCGTGATAGGAGGGTCGGCAACAGCATCTGGCCTGTTCACCATTGGTTTAGTTCAAAGTCCACCACGTGCGCTCTCTGACCAAGTTCATTCACTCCAGCAACATACCACCAAGATGTTGTAGATACTGGCAAAAAAATGTTCCTCCTTACAGCTGTTTCGATCGTACAGAGATCTATACATCAGTGAAGGCCGTAAGAACACTGAATGGCTAGGCTTGTACATGTACATGTATGTGTATTAGAATAATGGCAGCACAAAACACATGTAGTAAATACATAAATAAGCAGATTAGGAAGCTTATTGCCAGGTTACTTTTCCCGATCTTGCAAGTCTCCGCTAAGCCCTGGAATCAGTGAACAGTGAACACTAACAGTATTTTGAGTGCGGGTATGCAGTTGACAAGTACTTAGTTTGCATTTGCATTGTTTCGGTTAACGGTTAGATAGTGCTGCATGCATGGTAGGACATCGCACAGATTCAATGTATAGGTAATAATTAAGGATGATAACAGTACCATGCTGAACTGGATTTCTAAATAAGGCCTGTACTCGTCACATTCGCTGATGTACATGTTTAAAGCACATTTGACTGAGATTCATAATGATTATGTTTTATGATTGGAGGTGAGAGAGACACCCTTCATTAATCACTGCTGCTGCTGCTGCTGCTGCTGCTACTGCTGCTGCTGCTACTGCTGCTGCTGTCGCTACTACTTCCACCGCCATGTCTGCTGTTACTTCTTTGGTTGCTACCACTGTTTTGACTTCTGCTTTGCTGAACTCCGTCATCACTGGAACTGCCTGAGTGTGTGCGTCGCTGACACCTTGCTGGGCCTGCCGACCACTGGCCGTTTGATAAGCAGGTTACTCTTGCATTGCCCACACGCTCATAGCCGTGATTACACCGGTACATTACCTGCAAGGGCAAATCCAGAGATAAAGTAAATCAGAGCCAGAATCACACTCCTTGTACTCACATACTAGTACCTGCTACTGTGAGAACAGGTGGCCTTGATGCTGCCTCCTCCTCCTCCCCCCCCCCCACACACACCTACCCCAACCATATGATTGTGAACTGAAATGAGACTATCTCATGCCCCATCCTCAAAACCTGTCAATTTATGAGAAGAGAAGTATGTACATGTAAACCAACCATTCCAACATGTGGACGCATCATGCCGGTCATGCTGTAGCTAATACTACTAGCTATGCTGTGCATAGGTAGTCTCTTGCACACATCCATTTAATTACCTTGCTTCCCACTGCAGTGCCTGTGTACCAAACCTGTCCGTAGCGTATACCACTGGGTGTAGCACAGCTAGGTGTAGGTACAGCAGGCTCAGCTAGATGCATGGCTGTACAGAAAACACAAAGAGAGAGAGAGAGAACATACAGTAATGCAGTTCAATATAGAGCGTCGGCACTGGTTATGTTCGTCATATTATGATCATCATTGCCTGAGGGGTGCAAGCATGTTGACACCAGTATGAACCAAGCCACTGATATCCACAACCAGGCCTTGTACAAGATGGGTGGCACAGCCAGGTCATTCTACCGCCTAATAGTAGTACTATCCATATCGTGATGAAGGGAGGGATATGTTGCACATAAGATGATACATACTTACTCTACGTTATTGCTGACAAGTATCATCCGAAGCAGGGAGTAGTAAAATTCTAGTGAACTTCTCCCTGCTCAATAGTATGAACCTGTGTACTTTTGACATCATCTTACCCCGGCAGGATGGCTGCTGTGACCACTGTCCATTTGTCTGGCATATCGTCCTGGCATTGCCAACAAGTTGGTAGCCTCTAGCACAGGTGTGAACGGCTCTACTGCCAACTGCCGTTGACCTGTACGATATGGCACAGTTCTCCACCATTGCTGGCCTGGCACATGCAATCACTGTAAGAACATCAGTGCATGCCATGCAAGGGAAGAGACAGGGACGTAGACAATGGCGGTGGATAAGTCACATGATAGATTGAAAGAAAGTTAGAATGATAGGGAGTAAAGGAGGGAAGGACGATAATGTGTGAGCCCTAGAAGTGTTGGCAAACATGCTTTTACATGTAGCAGGGTCAATAAAATTGTGAACGGTATCATTCGGCTATTCAATAACTTTATGCAACAATTTCTCCTCCCTCCTCCATACACTCTCAGTCGACACGTTGCTACCCTTAGTAGCCACTACACACACACACACACACACACACACACACACACACACACACACACACACACTGTACTGTACTTACTTGTACTTGTTGCTCACTGCCAAAACTGGTCACGTGAGTCCCCCCGGGAGAGGGGAGAGAGACTCAAAAGGAATCTTGGAAAGATGACTCAACTGGTTATTGAACCGCCCAACGGCCGACACCCCCTGAAATCCCCAAAACTCTGGGTGGACTTGAAAATGATCCCACTTATGGGCTCACCACACCTCAGTAAGTGGGTGAGGACAAGGTGCAGAAAAAGGATTGACGGCATCAGGGTATCCGTCCTGGGATCCAACTGCAGTTACCCCGGCCCCCAGTGAAGGTAATATTTGCTACTAGTGTGAGTGGCTAAATCAGAGTGGATCTGATAAAAGCTTCACTAGCACCATTGATTACACAAGAGTTAATCTAGCCAGAAGCAGTCCATGGTTAACAGGTATGTATACTTCAAATAGAAAGTATATGAACCCTGGAACCAACAAAGGTGGCAGGTACAACATTACACCTTCAAGCAGCCGAGCCTGTTGGCAACAGACCCAACACAATCAGGCATACGTGTACCTACCAACCGAACTAGCTGACACACACACACACACACACACACACACACACACACACACACACACACACACACCTCAGACCTCAGACATGCCCATCGCGGAAGCGATGATAGCGAACAGCTATGTTAGACATAGCAACTTGTGCTGGGATTACACCATGCAACAGCTTGCAAGGCTGATGAATTGACCGCCACTATTTTTAGCCTGGTATCCACCACACAGCTGTTTGAAGTGACTTTTTCTGGCCACACACACACACACACACACACACACACACACACACACACACACACACACACACACACACACACACACACACACACACACACACACACACACACACACACACACACACACACACACACACACACACACACACACACACACGGTACACACACACACACACACACACACACACACACACACACACACACACACACATGATCAAAAATCCAAACAACGAAGGGTCTTCTCATCTCTGTCTCATGGGTCAAGAATGAGCAATGTGCATGTCATACTCTATAGTCCGGTGGTGGTCAAGATACTAATAGTGTGTCGGTTTCCAGTCTGCTGATCCCTGCCAGATGTACTGGTTGATGTGATAATACCATATTTAAAAAATAAGGAAACGAAAAAATAAATTTTAGGGCATGTTCGATTGGTAAGGATCGGGATCAGGATCCAGATCTCAGATCCATCGGATCCTTCAGATTCAACTGAACACTTTATATTGGACCTTGACTGTTGCCATGTTGACAATGGCGCTCACGAATCACCCCAAAAGGGTGAACGTCGTACTCATCGCCTCCGTCGTACAAAAAGTCAACAAGCTCTATCTCCATCCACGTGTGCGTATCACAATGTGTACAAAAATGATTTTTACCCGCCATATACGCACAAAGGTCACATTTGGATCCGTTGGATCCGGTCAACCCTGCTCCCCGAGGTGGGTTGACCGGATCCAAATCCGAAGGATCCGGATCCAGATTCGACCAATCGAAAGGGTGCGAATCCAGTGGATCCGGTGGATCGGGATCCCGATCCTACCAAACGAACATGCCCCAAGTCTCTGTCTCCAGAGGAACTCAATGTCATTATGACTGTTGTCATCTGTAACGGCAGCGGCAGTGTACAAGCAGTTTCATATCTATGTGATTGTGACTTACATTTGTCACAATTCCTTCCTGTGTAACCAACCGGACATACACAGATGTAGTCATCGATCAAGTCAACACATGCACCATGAACACAAGGATTGGAAGTGCATGAAGGCGTCGGCTCGGGCTCCCGGACTGCACTGAAAGTAACTGGAGAGATGAAAATACAGAACATACATGTCTGGAGCGTCACCCAAGGACTTAAAGCATCCCCCAACGAGCAGCTATGTATATATTCACAATGATAGCATGCAGTGCATACCAGATGTACCGTATATTACTACTTGGTGCCTTCCCGGAAGTTGATGTACCGGATACGGCAGGGGTGCATCAGGTTGTTGAGCAACTGCATGAAATGCTCATTGCGTGCATTTCTTCCATTCACTTGTTCCAACTCACTAGAGCTCTAGGAAACGAAACAGATCAAGCTCAGGGCAACTGCAATCGTATAGTCCCCTTACCAACGCATTCTGGCTCATTGGATGACCATTGTCCGAAGGCTTGGCAGGTGGCTTCAGCCGAGCCAATCAGTGAATAGCCTTGATGGCATGTATAGTAGACCTTGCTACCAACAGTATAGGTGGATGACCTTGTTCTGCCATTGGCAATACGAGCTGGCGGGGGGCAGCTAGCCACTGGAGAGAACGAAACGAGGATGCCACACCATATCTAATTTTACCATTTGTATTAAAGGTAGCCTATGAACAAAACGAATTGGCAACGGAAGCATCTGCTGGTACTGAACACACTGTGATGCGGTAGCCTACACAAAGCTTTGCTAGAACTTAGAGTGTCACTCCCACTCTACGCGTTGTTGGATGGTTGAGTCCAGACTCAGGCTCGGTTGAATAGCTAGAGCAAACCTTTTCTCAATGACATCACACGTACTGTAACTCATGCAGCCCTATGCAGAGTAAGTGTGTGCAATATCTACCGCAGGAAGCAAACAGGCAGCGTATGCACTTTTTCCATGGGTCAGGGGCTATAGTGTTTGTACCATGACCCATATAGTGGATGACCGGACAGGTCAGTTTGCAACATACCTATACAAGACATTGGGAATCTGACTCTGAGGAAAATTATACGCCAAAACATACATGTAGGTAGCAATTGGCCCGGTGTACACGCAATTAACCAAATTCTAATGGATCCTTTCTTTGCATGTGTAGGAGTACATGAGTATCAGATTCTGTAGGACTACACACCAACATTTTAGAATGCTAACTAGAAACTACAATGCGTGTCGAGCGTACCTGGTCTACAAACTGGCGGTGGTGACCATGTCCCATCATTCAGGCAAATCACTGCCTCCTTGTCGTCAACCTCGAAACCGCTATCACACGCGTAATAGGCATAGCTACCGACACTGAGACCGCCATACGTGTAGCTTGCATTGGGGATATCAGGTGGCAGTGGGCAGCTATTGCCTGAAATGACACAGTCACGCAGTACACAACAAAAACTAAGCACACGAAGTGTAGGTCTACATTTAATCGTCATTATGCAGTAACATTGGTTGGTTGATTGGTTACGTTTTATCGGAATTCACAAGCCAAACGGACTGAACAGATCCAATGACAAAGAAGCAAAAGAGGTCTGAGTAACCCAGATATGGGAGACTTGGAGAAGGAGGCACAAATGAACAGAAAAAATATGGAGAAAAAAATCTTACCAAAAGGAAGAAAATACGCTCATAGCCGATGTCCAGTATATGAGAGGGACACAGTGCATTGTTCAAGTCCCAGAGTATGGAGCACCGACCTCCTACAAGCTGCAACCTCTTTCGTAACCTCAGGTTTCTCAGGTTTCTCAGGTTTGTACGTGTACAGTAACATTGTATTGTATTGTATTGTATTTCATATTTGTATTTATGGATTCTCCAGAGGCCTTAGCCTAAACCGAGGGAGTCTCCAGATTATGGGATTGACGGTTTAAAACAACTGGACCTCACTTATCTAGACATTGGTTATTCGAAACTTCCATTATCTTTACTATAGCTGTTTCCAGGAGTTGTGGGTCTGAATCCAGGTACAGTGCTCCCTTTTCATTTTCTTTCTTGGCATGTTATGCATCGATATAACCACATTACAACATCTGCAACTAACTTTTCCCCTCCGGCCAATCGTACGACAGAATCATACACGTGGAATGTGCATGATTCTGAAATGTATGGATCGGATTATCTAGACACAGTGTCCTGTGTCCCTGACCAATCTAGTGCCAGGGGTAGTGAGGTTGAACCCTACATCTGGCCCCGGCCCGCAAGCAGTTGTTGGAATACAATCATGCACAATGTACTTACGGGTCACCGACGAGGCCTGCCCGCTAGCTGTTCCGATTAGCATCACAAGCCCTGACAATGCTAGGACCACAAAAGTAGCACCGGCCATGGCCTTCTCTCACTTGGAATGAAGACTCGACGAAGAGGATAATACTGGCGAATAAATCCGCGTCGGCTTCTTGTTCTATGTCGGGGAACTAACTTGCCCTAACGAAAGCACTACTGCCCGACAAGAATTCTGGGTCTGGGGTTAGAATCCCTTCTGAACGCGAATATTGCTGTTTCGTCGGCCCAATTTTCGCTGGCTGTAGAGTGAAGAACCTGGACCAAGAGAGTCCGTTATATACTCGGAAAGTTCTATGTTGCATCTCCATGGGTTTCTCCATGGTTTTCTCGCTAAGCAAAGAAGACGTTTTCCTGGCGTCTTCCCCAGAGCCCTCCACTTTGCGATTCGGCAGCGCAGCGTCTCTGCGGCAAACTAATTTGCGTACAGTAGTGACGTAGTGATCACTGGTCAAGCTAATGGTCGAGCTATTTCGGCGACAAGAGCCATGGAGTTGGATAGGGAGTCAAGGCTTAGGCTTTGTTGTTGGGTGGTGCATATTTCACCAATTCCTCCTAGACTTGGCAGTGATGATAATATTGGTGGATCAGTCGATGCTCTGCACAGGATGAAAGGGTAGCTCTGCGGATGTGTGCCATTATGCCGGTATACCAAGCTTGAACGCCAGCTGGGCCACAGTGCGGTTTTCGCTTGCACCGGCATCCCCAGACTCCCATGCAATCGTGTCAAGTACTGTCAGACAGTCTAGAAGCTATGCCGGCGGAAGAACCTCCCTCACAATCTTGGTTCATCAGAGACAAAAAAACTCTCGTTAGGAGAGTCAGACGAACAGCCACTGAGGCATGGCGCAACCTCCGACTGCTAGCATCCAACCTGACGAAGTCACGAGTAGCAACGATGACGTTCTTTCAACTATTACTTTTATCGGAATGCAAACTACAGCTGTAGTGTAGATGGAAAAGTACATAACCTGATTTACCTGATTTATAATGACATAGTCTGGTACCTGTAGAAACGAGGTCAAACGCAGTCCGAAAGATGAGCTCATGACGTGAATCACAAACACAACAGCTTAGTCTTTGGCGAAGGCCTGCATGGGTCCCAATTGAATCTTCGCAAATGAACGAACAACAATGCATGCTTTTCGTTGTGGTCATACTGTCATTGACAGTACTTCAATCGCCCATCGCTACGCCATCTTGTTCAGCGTGCCTGTCACCACTAGTTAGTAAGACTTACTGTAATAGTTACCTCACAAGCTACTGAAGTTCACTGACTATGTCAACGCAGTAACAATAGTATTATTGACGATTGATCAGCCCGAAAGTCGTGGTGTGCCACAGAGCCGTCTAATTAACCATGCCTAAGAAATGCACGGAGTGTTGCTCGCGTAGTGTTTGGTCCCTGTATTCAAGAGTTCAAGTGCGCGCCTACAACGTAGTTAGTATTGTAGTTGATTCGACTCGTTTGCCCTTATACTCACTAATAGCCTATCAAGGAGGAATGGGAGCGATGCCAGGGCAGGGTGCCATTGTGGCACTGATGAAGACGTGATGATGGTCTAGGTAGTAGATCTCGCTGCAGCACTGCCAACATGAACCTGGTCTAGTGGGACAATGATTGATTTAAGGCTATTTACATGATATACATAATAATACACTGGTGCTACATGTACATCGTAACATGTAGTAACTAATTCTAGTCATTATGATGGACTGGTCATAGCGCAGGATTTATGATCCGTATTGTTTTAGAAACTGAAGTGATGAACTCAGAATGCGAACCATGCTTGGTCACGCATAGAAGAATTATGCGTGTCATGCAGGTTGGAACTAACTTGAGGGTGAGGTATTAGCAGCATAATTGGAACTCAGCAGTGAGGTGGCAACATGGACGTGTGGAGCACTGACGTTTGCAATCCTAGCGTTAATGCGAGTATCGGTGCACCGGTGGTACATGTACATGTACATTCAAATCAGGGAGTAGTATACCATGGTATACAGCTGTCACATGACTACTCCCTGATCAGTTCAATGTACATGATTGTGCTACTTCTCACGGCTTTCAAGTCCCTGTCTCGTCCCTTCCAAAATGGTCTGCCGCCTGCCGGGCACTACTCCATCGTGGACGGGAATCTGAACTTCGAACACTGCCACTGACTGTGGTCAGGGGATGTTGTACAGTACTACTTACAGTACACTAGTACCTACTACCTGGTACTGCCCAATGGCAATGATCTCAACCAACACTTTTTAGCAACGTGGTTATCATGGTTATGGTGGGACTCAGACAGTGCCTCGGATCCGTACGAACGTCGCCACCTTCTATCTAGGAGCAAACCGGTCGCAGATGTAGTTACTAGTCTCTATGGTAGGTGAGTACGAGTAGATCAGAGCCACCACCGCACGGACGAAGTGGTCAAAGACCAAAAAAAAACCCATTCACCGCATCCATGTAACGATGATGTTGCCCTCGTGCCAGGCCATTTAGCTTCCATTTGACTGTGGATCGCAGCACCGCTGCAAAACCCGTCCGCTTCCAAGTAGATCTAGGATTTATTCTACCAGGTACAGTACTGTCTGTTTCTCTGTCATGGTCCTGGACTCCTGGACTCCTGGACTCCTGGACTCCTGGACTCCTGGACCATCCCACTATTCCCGGAAGAATGCAGCATGCTGACATGCTACTGACTACTGTAGTCTAGAAGGCGGGAACCGTGATAGTATAGCACTTCAAAGTATAATCCGGCACACGAGTCACAGAGTAGATCTACCACGCGTCTGGTGTGTTGTAGCTAATAGTTTCATGCCAGATGGCAATCTTCAGACAACTGATAACAGTGATGCACAGCTAGTATGGTATTTACACAGTGGCGTAGGAGGGGATCCGTGACGGTTTGACGGTCTGGTGGTCAAAGTATAATCATGTATTTTGAAGCATATTATTAGTAGACCTACATGTAGCCCTGGCCAAACGGTTCTTTTCGGAAGTTTTCCCGCCAGGCTACGCAGGTGGCGAACCACAGGGTCAGGGGTTCAAACCACGCCCAGGCTATCACAGAGGAAACAAGTTCTTTTGTGCACCTCCCTTCGGCCTCTTGTAACAACCCGGGGAATACACTGAGCAAAGCAAGAGTGGTGCTTACTATAATGTATACAAATGTATTATTGATATTGTACTTCACAACTAAATAAATGGTAAGCAGCAGCACCAACCGGGATGTGTCGCTTTGCTGGTGGTGTGCTGTGGCAACGTGTTGAGGTTGGTTGGAGAGCGCAGTTATGGTGTGTAGTGGATGATGGAAAACCACTTCCCAACTGCATATATAACATGACTTGTTATGCTTGACTACAACCCTGTCAGATACACTAAGTTAGTGCAAGCGATATCACACAACCGCTACTTCAATGTACAAGCACATGTACGCTCAAAACGATCAAATGAATTGAGATTACAAGCATTATAGAGCATGTTGCATTTCTAAAACGAAAGTGTATGTGAAAAAATCAGAAAATTCACGGTCTGAGTTTGCTAAGCTCTGAAACAAAGAGGTCTTCAGTCATCACTGTTGCTGTTGCTGTTGCTACAGCTACTGCTGCTGCGAGAGCCGTTATCATCACTACTGGAGCCACCGCCACAGGATGCTACACTGCGACACGTGGGAGCAGCTGATGTCCATCGTCCATTAGCCAAGCACGTGGCTATCGCCCGGCCAACCAGCCTGAATCCCCGGTTGCACCTGTATCGAATCTGATGAACAAGGAGCACAGAAAAAGATGGAGGTCAAAGCAGTTGGTGGTCACACCTTGCGATGTTTCATATTGGTTTCCAACCTATATGTACACGTAGGTCTAACAAGTGCCTTGTCCGTCAGTGAATCCTGTGCGTGACAACACACTTAGGAAAAAGTTTCATTGATAGAAAGTCATGTGTTTGTTTGTGTGTGTATAATCACCATTGTGAGCCCAGCATAACAGAAACAGAAACAGTGATACTGAAACTACAGTCGACTCCAGACATAACCAACACCATTGTGCAGGAGAACGAGGTTTTTTTCATAGCCGAAGTTCGTTATAACAGAGATAAACTCACACCATGCATGCAAGCAGAAAGTAGTGACTGGTATGTAGCCCATGAATGTATGAGTGCACTTGGTTTACATGCGGCCCTTCGAGATATGGTTCGTGATAAAGGAAAATGGGTTCGCTTCAAAGGGTCAATTTTGTATGGGTTGAAACAGGGACATGGACAATGGTTTGCTATATGACGAAATTCGCTATGTGCGAGTTCGCTGGACTGAAGTGGAGTAGACTGTACAATGTTGATCTACATTTTCTTTAAAAGTGAAGAGCGTCAAATTTGACGTTTGCGTGATCCTCATCACCGTCTTTTCATTGTACACAGGTGTACTGCACACATATTCTGCGTGAACGGGAATTTGTTGTCATCTCAGTTGATGGCGAGTAACTGATAAGTGATAACAACTCACTCTGCTTCCCGCTGTAGTGCCAGTGTATGTAACACGTCCATTGAAGATACCTCTGGGCAAGGGACAGTTGCGGGCTGCACATGGCACAATAACAATACAGCAGATATCAGAAACGCCTCAACACAGCAATGATTGCAGACCAATAACCCGGGCCAAATAGGCTCGTCGTACATGAGAGTGGCACAGGAAAATCTGCCAGATCAGCTATATAGTTTTCTCTCAACAATTGTACCGATTTGCCATCCTACATCTTAAAGGGGAAGTTAAGGCAAAAATTAAAATTTCACCAGTTGTAGTCTTCGGGGTGCTGAGTCGAATGGTCTTGGTCCGAGAAAGCTGAGACGCTCCCTTCCTACTTGAATCCCAATCGAACTCGCGCACTTCCACCGAAACTGGGTGACTGCGCCCTACTAGATGGGGATTTGTATGCAAAATCTCACTAAAAGCGCCATTTCGTTCTTATAAAAGCACGGATGACCGCGATTGGCCCATATGTTGTAGTCTTTTGGACGCTGAGTCGACTGGTTTTGGTCCGAAAAGGCTGCGATGCAGCGTTCCTCCTTTATTCCCAATCGAACATGGTTGAAGAAGCGGTCACGTGCTCCTGGGTGCCCAAATCACCTGGTCACCACGCCAGAAGGCGACAACTTTCACACCAAGGTTCAACTCGAGTGACAGGAGTGCACCCAAAAAAGGTCAAAAAGGCTAGTAAGTTGTACCCTGCAGGCACGGTGACCAGGTGACTGGTGTACGCAGGAGCACGTGACCGCTTGTTCAACCATGTTCGATCTGGAATAAAGGAGGAACGCTGCATCGCAGCCTTTTCGGACCAAAACCAGTCGACTCAGCGTCCAAAAGACTACAACATATGGGCCAATCGCGGTCATCCGTGCTTTTATAAGAATGCAATGGCGCTTTTAGTGAGATTTTGCATACAAATCCCCATCTAGTAGGGCGCAGTCACCCAGTTTCGGTGGAAGTGCGCGAGTTCGATTGGGATTCAAGTAGGAAGGGAGCGTCTCAGCTTTCTCGGACCAAGACCATTCGACTCAGCACCCCGAAGACTACAACTGGTGAAATTTTAATTTTTGCCTTAACTTCCCCTTTAATGATTTGCAAGGTGTATGCCAGTCTTGTCACAGGCAAGCTGGCATTATCATACCTGTTATGTTAGTGGTCAGTACTCTGTTGGCAATGTCATGCACAAAAAAGAAAGAAACTCAACCCCTGGACAGATAACTGTGTAACAGGTGTCAAGTCTCATCAGTCAAGCATTTGGCTCACAGCATCGTTGAACACATGCTTGCCATTGCGATCATGAAGCGGTGAAAAGCCCCCAAAACAGGTCTGTATCTACAATATGCATGATCCCTGGAACGCATCATTTCCTGTACTGACCCTTGGCTATGACCGTGCACGATGGCTGCTCCGACCATTCTCCGGTGTCCTGGCAGACAGCCTGGCTGTCACCCACCATCCTATAGCCGGCGTTACAAGTGTGCACAGCCCTGCTTCCGACTGTTGTGGAACTGTAGTCAACTGCGCCGTTTTCAATTTCTTCTAGATTTCCACAGCTGATCACTAAGAATGGGTGCATGCACACACACACACACACACACACACACACACACACACACACACACACACACATACACACACACACACACACACACACACACACACATACACACACACACACACACACACACACACATATTCAACAGAACAAAAGAGAGATGATGTACATGTACGTGGGTGACTCGTGGTAATGTAACCGCACGGCTACATTCAGATCAACATGCTTTTAAAACACTACCTTCAGTCCGCTGTATTGTCTCGGATTGTCATAACTCAAAGGAGACTGAATACCAAACAGACGAGTGTGAATTGTGTGTGTGTGTGTGTGTGTGTGTGTATGTGTGTGTGTGTGTGTGTATGTGTGTGTGTGTGTATGTATGTATGTATGTATGTGTGTGTGTGTGTGTGTGTGTGTGTATGTGTGTGTGTGTGTGTGTGTGTGTGTGTGTGTGTGTGTGTGCGTATGTCGCTTGCACATCACCAGTAACACTTACATGTTTCACAGTTCTTTCCCGTGTAGCCGGTGGGACACTCACATCTGTAGTCATCCACCAGGTCTACGCAGATGCCACGCAGGCAGGGATCCGATTCGCACGGCGTCTGAGGCTCTTCCACTGCAAAAGTGAAACCAAGACAACACAGGCTCCGCTTCTTTGCACTGTTTCCCCACAGATTAACATGGCCGGCCGGTACGTGTTGATGCAAACTCCACCATGTAGCGGGCAGCATGCTTTACATGTTCTACTAACAATCGTGTGTGTATTGGTGAGCTTGAAAAGAAAGGAGTATTCCATATTTGGAAGTATTGCAAGTGCACTACAAGGTAAAATAAGATTATTTCGCACTCTACATTAGAAACTCCATTCATCCACGGATGCTGCAAAACTTTGATTGAACGTGCACCGAACCATGAAAAACCCTCCACACACCATCCTCAAATTAAGTGGTCTCTTTGCTGCAAATTACTACCGGTATTATCCGAGTCAATCAAATTTTCAGCCAGGAGCCATCATCAGGATTGATCCAGATGATGGCTCCTGGCCAAAAATATGATTGAGATATTAGTAATTTGCAGCAAAGAGACCACTTCATTTGAGGATGGTGTGTGTAGGGTTTTTTCACGTAATGAAGTGGCTGCAGTGGAGCTTGCGTACCTTAAGGAGTGTGCAGAACCAAATTATTCATTTCCTGTGCACTTCAAAACGTAAGGAGTGGTGAGCAATTGGCACATGCACATTAATGTGTTCTTGTACAGGATATTCTTGATTGACCGTATCACAATACGGGGTGTGTACGTGCAAAGGCAATTCCCGCTTTCCAGGAGGTTACTTGCTTTTGGTTGGAGAGGCAGAGAGAGAGAGAGAGAGAGAGAGAGAGAGAGAGAGAGAGAGAGAGAGAGAGAGAGAGAGAGAGAGAGAGAGAGAGAGAGCAGCAGAGAGGAAAGAGACAGAACGGGAGGGAGAGAGAGAGAGAGGGGGGGGGGGGGGAGGGAGAGAGAGAGGGAGAGAGAGGGCTTCCCTCTAACTTATATGCTGATATTTATAAACAAATGGTCTCTAACACCTCCTGCCCCTTGTGATCCGACTATGGGTGCTTTTGCATTACACCATTACAATCACAAGGCGCGGTTTCCTTGACCCATTAACCCAGGTCGTAGCATGTATGCATTTGCCAGCTGGGCTGAAAGGATTTTCTAGCGACTACGGACAAATACTGCTGGGACCATGTCTTGTCCATTTCGCCGTTTGGAGATAACAAAATCATTCTAGCCTACATGGCACTAGGCTAACCCGGCCACTGTGCTGGAAAGCAACATGACGACGTGAAAGGACATTACGACCTATCATCCTGAGTTGGATACCTGACCATTGCCAAGCATGCGTGTTGCTAGGATGTGAACAAAATCACTGCGACAGAATGCAAAATGGATACACAGTCGCGTTTGCAACGCTCATTTTCACTTGGAAAAAGAGAAGAAGTGTCCAAAGGCCATAACTCCGCAGCCGACAATGGAAACTTAGTTAGGAGACACCACTTAAGTTCAGCTCATTCTTCTCCGGTCAATACGTGTCTGTTATAATGATGCTGTGGTTTCACATGAGGCTGCTGCTAATCAGACATGGAATTCAGTTATATCGTGGTAGACAAGCACAAAGCGACCTCACAAGGCATGGCTGCCGTTTTGTCATGGTATCAGATACTACCACTGAATTTCCCGAGAGAAGCAAACTGCTTGAATACATGCGAATTCATTTGGAGCAATACTGCAAGACTTAGTGCACACTTCAAACATTTCTTCTCCTTTCCACCCAGCAATGCCGCAATTCAATCCTGTGTAAGTTATGTATTACTGTACAGCATTGCCACTACGCAAATAGCATCCATTAGCCACTACGCAAATAGCATCCATTGGCCACTACGCAAATAGCATCCATTAGCCACTACGCAAATAGCATCCATTAGCCACTACGCAAATAGCATCCATTAGCCACTACGCAAATAGCATCCATTAGCCACTACGCAAATAGCATCCATTAGCCACTACGCAAATAGCATCCATTAGCCACTACGCAAATAGCATCCATTAGCCACTACGCAAATAGCATCCATTAGCCACTACGCAAATAGCATCCATTAGCCACTACGCAAATAGCATCCATTGGCCACTACGCAAATAGCATCCATTGGCCACGGGCTACCTTAACCTTTACTTTGGCTTCAGAGTCCATTAATCGTGTCGCATGCAAATATCAAACCTTCTTTGGTTTTAAGTAGCAACAATACACTTACGTCTAATGCATCTCGGGGGGTCTGAAGACCACTTTCCATCTGCTTCACAAGTAGCCTCTGGTAGTCCCTCAAGGCGGTGGTCTTGATTGCATTCATACCGGATTCTACTTCCGACTTGAAACGTCGCCGTGAATGTCCGCACATTACCATTTTCGATCGGAGTAGGCGGAGGGCAATTGATCACTGAAGGAAAGCGGACACAAAACACGCCATTTGATTCATTGATACAGCGCCAGGGCTGCTGTGCTCGCTTACGTTAAAACACACCTGCACGTACGCACACCTTATACACACCTTGTAGACCCGGGCTTTTTTTAAAAGCATGCAAACAATTCAATCGTGTACATAATGCTATGAGGGCATATTGAGCTCGTGTACATAATGCTGTGAGGGCATATTGAGCTCGTGTACATAATGCTGTGAGGGCATATTGAGCTCGTGTACATAATGCTGTGAGGGCATATTGAGCTCGTGTACATAATGCTGTGAGGGCATATTGAGCTCGTGTACATAATGCTATGAGGGCATATTGAGCTCGTGTACATAATGCTATGAGGGCATATTGAGCTCGTGTACATAATGCTGTGAGGGCATATTGAGCTCGTGTACATAATGCTATGAGGGCATATTGAGCTCGTGTACATAATGCTATGAGGGCATATTGAGCTCGTGTACATAATGCTGTGAGGGCATATTGAGCTCGTGTACATAATGCTGTGAGGGCATATTGAGCTCGTGTACATAATGCTGTGAGGGCATATTGAGCTCGTGTACATAATGCTGTGAGGGCATATTGAGCTCGTGTACATAATGCTATGAGGGCATATTGAGCTCGTGTACATAATGCTGTGAGGGCATATTGAGCTCGTGTACATAATGCTGTGAGGGCATATTGAGCTCGTGTACATAATGCTGTGAGGGCATATTGAGCTCGTGTACATAATGCTGTGAGGGCATATTGAGCTCGTGTACATAATGCTGTGAGGGCATATTGAGCTCGTGTACATAATGCTGTGAGGGCATATTGAGCTCGTGTACATAATGCTGTGAGGGCATATTGAGCTCGTGTACATAATGCTGTGAGGGCATATTGAGCTCGTGTACATAATGCTGTGAGGGCATATTGAGCTCGTGTACATAATGCTGTGAGGGCATATTGAGCTCGTGTACATAATGCTATGAGGGCATATTGAGCTCGTGTACATAATGCTGTGAGGGCATATTGAGCTCGTGTACATAATGCTGTGAGGGCATATTGAGCTCGTGTACATAATGCTGTGAGGGCATATTGAGCTCGTGTACATAATGCTGTGAGGGCATATTGAGCTCGTGTACATAATGCTGTGAGGGCATATTGAGCTCGTGTACATAATGCTGTGAGGGCATATTGAGCTCGTGTACATAATGCTGTGAGGGCATATTGAGCTCGTGTACATAATGCTATGAGGGCATATTGAGCTCGTGTACATAATGCTGTGAGGGCATATTGAGCTCGTGTACATAATGCTGTGAGGGCATATTGAGCTCGTGTACATAATGCTGTGAGGGCATATTGAGCTCGTGTACATAATGCTGTGAGGGCATATTGAGCTCGTGTACATAATGCTGTGAGGGCATATTGAGCTCGTGTACATAATGCTGTGAGGGCATATTGAGCTCGTGTACATAATGCTGTGAGGGCATATTGAGCTCGTGTACATAATGCTGTGAGGGCATATTGAGCTCGTGTACATAATGCTGTGAGGGCATATTGAGCTCGTGTACATAATGCTGTGAGGGCATATTGAGCTCGTGTACATAATGCTATGAGGGCATATTGAGCTCGTGTACATAATGCTGTGAGGGCATATTGAGCTCGTGTACATAATGCTGTGAGGGCATATTGAGCTCGTGTACATAATGCTGTGAGGGCATATTGAGCTCGTGTACATAATGCTGTGAGGGCATATTGAGCTCGTGTACATAATGCTGTGAGGGCATATTGAGCTCGTGTACATAATGCTGTGAGGGCATATTGAGCTCGTGTACATAATGCTGTGAGGGCATATTGAGCTCGTGTACATAATGCTGTGAGGGCATATTGAGCTCGTGTACATAATGCTGTGAGGGCATATTGAGCTCGTGTACATAATGCTGTGAGGGCATATTGAGCTCGTGTACATAATGCTGTGAGGGCATATTGAGCTCGTGTACATAATGCTGTGAGGGCATATTGAGCTCGTGTACATAATGCTGTGAGGGCATATTGAGCTCGTGTACATAATGCTGTGAGGGCATATTGAGCTCGTGTACATAATGCTGTGAGGGCATATTGAGCTCGTGTACATAATGCTGTGAGGGCATATTGAGCTCGTGTACATAATGCTGTGAGGGCATATTGAGCTCGTGTACATAATGCTGTGAGGGCATATTGAGCTCGTGTACATAATGCTGTGAGGGCATATTGAGCTCGTGTACATAATGCTATGAGGGCATATTGAGCTCGTGTACATAATGCTGTGAGGGCATATTGAGCTCGTGTACATAATGCTGTGAGGGCATATTGAGCTCGTGTACATAATGCTGTGAGGGCATATTGAGCTCGTGTACATAATGCTATGAGGGCATATTGAGCTCGTGTACATAATGCTGTGAGGGCATATTGAGCTCGTGTACATAATGCTGTGAGGGCATATTGAGCTCGTGTACATAATGCTGTGAGGGCATATTGAGCTCGTGTACATAATGCTGTGAGGGCATATTGAGCTCGTGTACATAATGCTGTGAGGGCATATTGAGCTCGTGTACATAATGCTGTGAGGGCATATTGAGCTCGTGTACATAATGCTATGAGGGCATATTGAGCTCGTGTACATAATGCTGTGAGGGCATATTGAGCTCGTGTACATAATGCTGTGAGGGCATATTGAGCTCGTGTACATAATGCTATGAGGGCATATTGAGCTCGTGTACATAATGCTGTGAGGGCATATTGAGCTCGTGTACATAATGCTATGAGGGCATATTGAGCTCGTGTACATAATGCTGTGAGGGCATATTGAGCTCGTGTACATAATGCTATGAGGGCATATTGAGCTCGTGTACATAATGCTGTGAGGGCATATTGAGCTCGTGTACATAATGCTGTGAGGGCATATTGAGCTCGTGTACATAATGCTATGAGGGCATATTGAGCTCGTGTACATAATGCTGTGAGGGCATATTGAGCTCGTGTACATAATGCTATGAGGGCATATTGAGCTCGTGTACATAATGCTGTGAGGGCATATTGAGCTCGTGTACATAATGCTGTGAGGGCATATTGAGCTCGTGTACATAATGCTGTGAGGGCATATTGAGCTCGTGTACATAATGCTGTGAGGGCATATTGAGCTTGTGTACATAATGCTGTGAGGGCATATTGAGCTCGTGTACATAATGCTGTGAGGGCATATTGAGCTCGTGTACATAATGCTGTGAGGGCATATTGAGCTCGTGTACATAATGCTGTGAGGGCATATTGAGCTCGTGTACATAATGCTATGAGGGCATATTGAGCTCGTGTACATAATGCTGTGAGGGCATATTGAGCTCGTGTACATAATGCTGTGAGGGCATATTGAGCTCGTGTACATAATGCTGTGAGGGCATATTGAGCTCGTGTACATAATGCTATGAGGGCATATTGAGCTCGTGTACATAATGCTGTGAGGGCATATTGAGCTCGTGTACATAATGCTGTGAGGGCATATTGAGCTCGTGTACATAATGCTGTGAGGGCATATTGAGCTCGTGTACATAATGCTGTGAGGGCATATTGAGCTCGTGTACATAATGCTGTGAGGGCATATTGAGCTCGTGTACATAATGCTGTGAGGGCATATTGAGCTCGTGTACATAATGCTGTGAGGGCATATTGAGCTCGTGTACATAATGCTGTGAGGGCATATTGAGCTCGTGTACATAATGCTGTGAGGGCATATTGAGCTCGTGTACATAATGCTGTGAGGGCATATTGAGCTCGTGTACATAATGCTGTGAGGGCATATTGAGCTCGTGTACATAATGCTGTGAGGGCATATTGAGCTCGTGTACATAATGCTGTGAGGGCATATTGAGCTCGTGTACATAATGCTGTGAGGGCATATTGAGCTCGTGTACATAATGCTGTGAGGGCATATTGAGCTCGTGTACATAATGCTGTGAGGGCATATTGAGCTCGTGTACATAATGCTGTGAGGGCATATTGAGCTCGTGTACATAATGCTGTGAGGGCATATTGAGCTCGTGTACATAATGCTGTGAGGGCATATTGAGCTCGTGTACATAATGCTGTGAGGGCATATTGAGCTCGTGTACATAATGCTGTGAGGGCATATTGAGCTCGTGTACATAATGCTGTGAGGGCATATTGAGCTCGTGTACATAATGCTGTGAGGGCATATTGAGCTCGTGTACATAATGCTGTGAGGGCATATTGAGCTCGTGTACATAATGCTGTGAGGGCATATTGAGCTCGTGTACATAATGCTGTGAGGGCATATTGAGCTCGTGTACATAATGCTATGAGGGCATATTGAGCTCGTGTACATAATGCTGTGAGGGCATATTGAGCTCGTGTACATAATGCTGTGAGGGCATATTGAGCTCGTGTACATAATGCTGTGAGGGCATATTGAGCTCGTGTACATAATGCTATGAGGGCATATTGAGCTCGTGTACATAATGCTGTGAGGGCATATTGAGCTCGTGTACATAATGCTGTGAGGGCATATTGAGCTCGTGTACATAATGCTGTGAGGGCATATTGAGCTCGTGTACATAATGCTATGAGGGCATATTGAGCTCGTGTACATAATGCTGTGAGGGCATATTGAGCTCGTGTACATAATGCTGTGAGGGCATATTGAGCTCGTGTACATAATGCTATGAGGGCATATTGAGCTCGTGTACATAATGCTGTGAGGGCATATTGAGCTCGTGTACATAATGCTATGAGGGCATATTGAGCTCGTGTACATAATGCTGTGAGGGCATATTGAGCTCGTGTACATAATGCTGTGAGGGCATATTGAGCTCGTGTACATAATGCTGTGAGGGCATATTGAGCTCGTGTACATAATGCTGTGAGGGCATATTGAGCTCGTGTACATAATGCTGTGAGGGCATATTGAGCTCGTGTACATAATGCTGTGAGGGCATATTGAGCTCGTGTACATAATGCTATGAGGGCATATTGAGCTCGTGTACATAATGCTGTGAGGGCATATTGAGCTCGTGTACATAATGCTGTGAGGGCATATTGAGCTCGTGTACATAATGCTGTGAGGGCATATTGAGCTCGTGTACATAATGCTATGAGGGCATATTGAGCTCGTGTACATAATGCTGTGAGGGCATATTGAGCTCGTGTACATAATGCTGTGAGGGCATATTGAGCTCGTGTACATAATGCTGTGAGGGCATATTGAGCTCGTGTACATAATGCTGTGAGGGCATATTGAGCTCGTGTACATAATGCTATGAGGGCATATTGAGCTCGTGTACATAATGCTGTGAGGGCATATTGAGCTCGTGTACATAATGCTGTGAGGGCATATTGAGCTCGTGTACATAATGCTGTGAGGGCATATTGAGCTCGTGTACATAATGCTGTGAGGGCATATTGAGCTCGTGTACATAATGCTATGAGGGCATATTGAGCTCGTGTACATAATGCTGTGAGGGCATATTGAGCTCGTGTACATAATGCTGTGAGGGCATATTGAGCTCGTGTACATAATGCTGTGAGGGCATATTGAGCTCGTGTACATAATGCTGTGAGGGCATATTGAGCTCGTGTACATAATGCTGTGAGGGCATATTGAGCTCGTGTACATAATGCTGTGAGGGCATATTGAGCTCGTGTACATAATGCTGTGAGGGCATATTGAGCTCGTGTACATAATGCTGTGAGGGCATATTGAGCTCGTGTACATAATGCTATGAGGGCATATTGAGCTCGTGTACATAATGCTGTGAGGGCATATTGAGCTCGTGTACATAATGCTGTGAGGGCATATTGAGCTCGTGTACATAATGCTGTGAGGGCATATTGAGCTCGTGTACATAATGCTGTGAGGGCATATTGAGCTCGTGTACATAATGCTATGAGGGCATATTGAGCTCGTGTACATAATGCTGTGAGGGCATATTGAGCTCGTGTACATAATGCTGTGAGGGCATATTGAGCTCGTGTACATAATGCTGTGAGGGCATATTGAGCTCGTGTACATAATGCTATGAGGGCATATTGAGCTCGTGTACATAATGCTGTGAGGGCATATTGAGCTCGTGTACATAATGCTGTGAGGGCATATTGAGCTCGTGTACATAATGCTGTGAGGGCATATTGAGCTCGTGTACATAATGCTGTGAGGGCATATTGAGCTCGTGTACATAATGCTGTGAGGGCATATTGAGCTCGTGTACATAATGCTATGAGGGCATATTGAGCTCGTGTACATAATGCTATGAGGGCATATTGAGCTCGTGTACATAATGCTGTGAGGGCATATTGAGCTCGTGTACATAATGCTATGAGGGCATATTGAGCTCGTGTACATAATGCTGTGAGGGCATATTGAGCTCGTGTACATAATGCTGTGAGGGCATATTGAGCTCGTGTACATAATGCTGTGAGGGCATATTGAGCTCGTGTACATAATGCTGTGAGGGCATATTGAGCTCGTGTACATAATGCTGTGAGGGCATATTGAGCTCGTGTACATAATGCTGTGAGGGCATATTGAGCTCGTGTACATAATGCTATGAGGGCATATTGAGCTCGTGTACATAATGCTGTGAGGGCATATTGAGCTCGTGTACATAATGCTGTGAGGGCATATTGAGCTCGTGTACATAATGCTGTGAGGGCATATTGAGCTCGTGTACATAATGCTGTGAGGGCATATTGAGCTCGTGTACATAATGCTGTGAGGGCATATTGAGCTCGTGTACATAATGCTATGAGGGCATATTGAGCTCGTGTACATAATGCTGTGAGGGCATATTGAGCTCGTGTACATAATGCTGTGAGGGCATATTGAGCTCGTGTACATAATGCTATGAGGGCATATTGAGCTCGTGTACATAATGCTATGAGGGCATATTGAGCTCGTGTACATAATGCTGTGAGGGCATATTGAGCTCGTGTACATAATGCTGTGAGGGCATATTGAGCTCGTGTACATAATGCTGTGAGGGCATATTGAGCTCGTGTACATAATGCTGTGAGGGCATATTGAGCTCGTGTACATAATGCTGTGAGGGCATATTGAGCTCGTGTACATAATGCTATGAGGGCATATTGAGCTCGTGTACATAATGCTGTGAGGGCATATTGAGCTCGTGTACATAATGCTGTGAGGGCATATTGAGCTCGTGTACATAATGCTATGAGGGCATATTGAGCTCGTGTACATAATGCTGTGAGGGCATATTGAGCTCGTGTACATAATGCTGTGAGGGCATATTGAGCTCGTGTACATAATGCTATGAGGGCATATTGAGCTCGTGTACATAATGCTGTGAGGGCATATTGAGCTCGTGTACATAATGCTGTGAGGGCATATTGAGCTCGTGTACATAATGCTATGAGGGCATATTGAGCTCGTGTACATAATGCTGTGAGGGCATATTGAGCTCGTGTACATAATGCTGTGAGGGCATATTGAGCTCGTGTACATAATGCTATGAGGGCATATTGAGCTCGTGTACATAATGCTATGAGGGCATATTGAGCTCGTGTACATAATGCTGTGAGGGCATATTGAGCTCGTGTACATAATGCTGTGAGGGCATATTGAGCTCGTGTACATAATGCTGTGAGGGCATATTGAGCTCGTGTACATAATGCTGTGAGGGCATATTGAGCTCGTGTACATAATGCTGTGAGGGCATATTGAGCTCGTGTACATAATGCTATGAGGGCATATTGAGCTCGTGTACATAATGCTATGAGGGCATATTGAGCTCGTGTACATAATGCTGTGAGGGCATATTGAGCTCGTGTACATAATGCTGTGAGGGCATATTGAGCTCGTGTACATAATGCTGTGAGGGCATATTGAGCTCGTGTACATAATGCTGTGAGGGCATATTGAGCTCGTGTACATAATGCTGTGAGGGCATATTGAGCTCGTGTACATAATGCTGTGAGGGCATATTGAGCTCGTGTACATAATGCTGTGAGGGCATATTGAGCTCGTGTACATAATGCTGTGAGGGCATATTGAGCTCGTGTACATAATGCTGTGAGGGCATATTGAGCTCGTGTACATAATGCTGTGAGGGCATATTGAGCTCGTGTACATAATGCTGTGAGGGCATATTGAGCTCGTGTACATAATGCTGTGAGGGCATATTGAGCTCGTGTACATAATGCTGTGAGGGCATATTGAGCTCGTGTACATAATGCTGTGAGGGCATATTGAGCTCGTGTACATAATGCTGTGAGGGCATATTGAGCTCGTGTACATAATGCTGTGAGGGCATATTGAGCTCGTGTACATAATGCTGTGAGGGCATATTGAGCTCGTGTACATAATGCTATGAGGGCATATTGAGCTCGTGTACATAATGCTGTGAGGGCATATTGAGCTCGTGTACATAATGCTGTGAGGGCATATTGAGCTCGTGTACATAATGCTGTGAGGGCATATTGAGCTCGTGTACATAATGCTGTGAGGGCATATTGAGCTCGTGTACATAATGCTGTGAGGGCATATTGAGCTCGTGTACATAATGCTGTGAGGGCATATTGAGCTCGTGTACATAATGCTATGAGGGCATATTGAGCTCGTGTACATAATGCTGTGAGGGCATATTGAGCTCGTGTACATAATGCTGTGAGGGCATATTGAGCTCGTGTACATAATGCTATGAGGGCATATTGAGCTCGTGTACATAATGCTGTGAGGGCATATTGAGCTCGTGTACATAATGCTGTGAGGGCATATTGAGCTCGTGTACATAATGCTGTGAGGGCATATTGAGCTCGTGTACATAATGCTGTGAGGGCATATTGAGCTCGTGTACATAATGCTGTGAGGGCATATTGAGCTCGTGTACATAATGCTGTGAGGGCATATTGAGCTCGTGTACATAATGCTGTGAGGGCATATTGAGCTCGTGTACATAATGCTGTGAGGGCATATTGAGCTCGTGTACATAATGCTGTGAGGGCATATTGAGCTCGTGTACATAATGCTGTGAGGGCATATTGAGCTCGTGTACATAATGCTGTGAGGGCATATTGAGCTCGTGTACATAATGCTATGAGGGCATATTGAGCTCGTGTACATAATGCTGTGAGGGCATATTGAGCTCGTGTACATAATGCTGTGAGGGCATATTGAGCTCGTGTACATAATGCTGTGAGGGCATATTGAGCTCGTGTACATAATGCTATGAGGGCATATTGAGCTCGTGTACATAATGCTGTGAGGGCATATTGAGCTCGTGTACATAATGCTGTGAGGGCATATTGAGCTCGTGTACATAATGCTATGAGGGCATATTGAGCTCGTGTACATAATGCTGTGAGGGCATATTGAGCTCGTGTACATAATGCTGTGAGGGCATATTGAGCTCGTGTACATAATGCTGTGAGGGCATATTGAGCTCGTGTACATAATGCTGTGAGGGCATATTGAGCTCGTGTACATAATGCTGTGAGGGCATATTGAGCTCGTGTACATAATGCTATGAGGGCATATTGAGCTCGTGTACATAATGCTGTGAGGGCATATTGAGCTCGTGTACATAATGCTGTGAGGGCATATTGAGCTCGTGTACATAATGCTATGAGGGCATATTGAGCTCGTGTACATAATGCTGTGAGGGCATATTGAGCTCGTGTACATAATGCTGTGAGGGCATATTGAGCTCGTGTACATAATGCTGTGAGGGCATATTGAGCTCGTGTACATAATGCTGTGAGGGCATATTGAGCTCGTGTACATAATGCTGTGAGGGCATATTGAGCTCGTGTACATAATGCTGTGAGGGCATATTGAGCTCGTGTACATAATGCTATGAGGGCATATTGAGCTCGTGTACATAATGCTGTGAGGGCATATTGAGCTCGTGTACATAATGCTATGAGGGCATATTGAGCTCGTGTACATAATGCTGTGAGGGCATATTGAGCTCGTGTACATAATGCTGTGAGGGCATATTGAGCTCGTGTACATAATGCTGTGAGGGCATATTGAGCTCGTGTACATAATGCTGTGAGGGCATATTGAGCTCGTGTACATAATGCTGTGAGGGCATATTGAGCTCGTGTACATAATGCTGTGAGGGCATATTGAGCTCGTGTACATAATGCTGTGAGGGCATATTGAGCTCGTGTACATAATGGCTGTGAGGGCATATTGAGCTCGTGTACATAATGCTGTGAGGGCATATTGAGCTCGTGTACATAATGCTGTGAGGGCATATTGAGCTCGTGTACATAATGCTGTGAGGGCATATTGAGCTCGTGTACATAATGCTGTGAGGGCATATTGAGCTCGTGTACATAATGCTGTGAGGGCATATTGAGCTCGTGTACATAATGCTGTGAGGGCATATTGAGCTCGTGTACATAATGCTGTGAGGGCATATTGAGCTCG